>NC_056743.1:1103269618-1103580868 GCF_019279795.1 Protopterus annectens
CCTCAGTCTAAGCTCCACGGTAGCTTGATAAGCTGCAGTGAAGCGCGGACTCATTTTTCACTGGGCATTACTTGTACATTAATGCCCTTCTGCAGAACACTCGTTCTCCAATCAGGGTATTGATGTACAGTTTGCCCATTGTCTAAAAGTAGTTATTACACAGGTTTGCCATCTTAGAAGTAAATCCTAGAGATCTGGCCAGAGCAATGTATTCACTAACAAAAAGAATGTATAGAATCATACTAAATAAATCTTCAAAAATAAACAAATATAGAGCAGAAGGCATAGAAGGAATCACGTGCCTTTTGTGGATGATGCAGTGCCCCACAAATAGGACAATATGCATGACTGAATTTTATTTATTTTATTTTTATTTTGCTTTTGCTAATCAGGTTTGCCTGACTAGTTTAGTCAAAAGGTACACTATATTACAAACATTTTTTTTTAAACAGACATTCAGTGATATACATTAACAATCACACAAATATTTGCTGATTAGATTACATTCATATTAAATAAAGGTGGCTATAACAGTATGAAAGCTAAGTTGTGCATTAGTAGATGTTGAACACTGAAGAGATATTTTAGTGGGTTTGTCAAATAGATACTAGATCTTGTGATTAACATTTAGAAATTGAAAGAAATTTAGGTAAGGGAAGGAACTGGGTGGTCCAGGAAGTGTTAGTATTGTAGTTAAGAGGTGGAGTATAAAGCAGGTTCAGAGACAATCATATATATATGGCTTTCATAAAGTTTATGTTACAAGTAGAGAGGTGGGGAATGAGCAGTGTCACAATTCCATGTATATAGTTGGGAGATGTAACTATTGTGCTGGTGAAGACTGGCTGTGGGCCATACGATTCTGTATGAAGAGAAATGCTTTAATGATATGACAAGCTGAAGGTAACAGTGGCATTTATTTGGTTCCACAAACCATGCTTTCTCATTCTTTGGTCCCAAACTCTAATAATCTTTCCCTTCTTTTTTTAAAGATCATTCCTCTTACCCCATTTCCCATTCACAAATTAAAGCTTATTTCAAGACTCGGAAAATGCAACTGCTGTCTGTCTGGTCATATAACTCAACCTCTTCATTCCCTTCTTCTTTCTACATACCTTGTTCTGACTCTATTTTTGATTGCAACCCTTGCCAGCTCTGATTTCCACTTATAATGCATGTATGTACTGTGTTTTTTCACTCCCTCTGTATATAATGTAATTTATATATTACCTTTATTCCCTCAAGTCAACTATGATATTCAGTTTGTATATCTTCTTCTTCTTTCGGCTTTTCCCGGTTAGGGGTCGCCACAGCGGTTCACCTGTCCGCTCATGATTGGCAGTGGAGTTTTACAGTGTCGATTTGCCAGCCCGGCACCCAACCTTCCACAGAAGGCACTGTTATTCACTTTGTATATAATAATATATGTATATACTGCACTTCGACATTGTGTGTACAATGTCGTATATCTATTGTGTTTTCTCTGGGCTGACACTGAAATGGGTCCCCTGGAATTAGTATTCTACCAAGGTTAACAAATTCAAAATAAAATAAATACATTTATCCTGGAGATCCACAGGAGCAGCTCCATTGATTTGATAAAGGCGAGGATTTATCCTTCAAAGAAGGGGAAAAGAAGGGATTTGATAAATTTATATGACAGCTTTGACTTATTGCAGAGAAATTGAACACAATATATCTGAAAAACAAAATCTGAGATGGTAAGAGTACAAAACAGAGGTTAATGTACTAAAATCAGCAAAACTAGGGAGGGACTGTGCCAGTTATTTCTGATGACGTTATAATAAGCAAACCATAGGAGATGGCAGTAAAGAAGGTGATAGAAATATTGAGATGCACAGGAAGAATGACTGGTATATTACTGGAAAAAAAACATAAATATGTTGTTGTGTAGACAACCGCTAGAACATAATGTCGAGCAGTTTTTATAGTCACTGATACTGCTCTTCGCTGAGGGTGCACAATGCTTAGTATTCCAGTAGTGGGCAAAGAAAATAGTGCAAGGTTCGTGTCAGAATGATTGCGAAGAGGGACTAACATGTATCTTAATACTCAAGAACATGAAATTAACTAACAAATCACTTCTGACAAACATATTTTACAAAAAACGATGACCAGGTTTAAGATAATTGGAGATGTCAAGGAATAATATGATGAAACATCTTTCACTGTGAGATGACACAGAAAGTAATGAACACCAACTAAAAATCTTCTTAAGGAGGTAAAATATTCAAGGGCAACAGCAGAATAAAAAAATGCATGAGATAGCTATGAGGAAAGCTGAAAATTCAGGGAACCAGGGACACAATATGACTGAATTTCAGTGAAATTAGTGGAAGACTGAGTTGACATTATGAGCCATATATTTTTTACCTGCTATGTAGGCCTAGAGCTTTGTGGCTGTATCATTTAATAGTCTGATTACAATAAATATGATAACTGATAGCAATTTTGATGGCATCACAAAAATTATACAGTGGTCAATGTGTCCCAAAATATGAATGTTATGTTGATAATGGGTTTGTGTAGAATGCCTAGTAATGAATCTAACAGACTTTCTGAATCTGATAGTTCTAGCCATTGCAGTCATAAATCTGAAGGCATATATGATTAACTGGTTAATGGATATAATTAATTTAATCACCTAAACATAAAAATAACTATAAAGTTATTAATGGATAAATTATACATTAAAGTCTGGTTCAAATCCAGTTACCAGAATTTGAGTGAGATAAGGTTGATGCATGTGATAAAATCTGACTCCTAACTGCAGACTTGAAACAATTAAGGTGAATGGAGCCACCATTTGAGTACTCAACTTTGCAGATTATAAGCCAGCAGCTCATTAGATAATACATTTCAGATATTAACACTGGGTTTTGAATTCAACCAAGATTCTCCTACATTTAAACTGTCTCTTTTTCTCTGCTAATGGTTGTAACACCTTAATTATGTTAGTTGTTTACTTCTATTTCTAACTGAAGAATTAGGATGTAGTCTAAATGGCCATTTGTTAATACATTATCCCATTTGTTTTATTAAGTAATTTGGTTTCCATTATCTGCTTTATTGGCAATGTATATTCTAACCATTTTAACCCTATGTGTAGCCTGTGGTATATATAAATAAGAAGCAATCTTTATATAGGATCCTTTTCAGATGAATTCATGAAGGATTAAGCCACTGACAGTTATTACCAAATATAAGAAGTTTTACATATATGAGCTGTAAATCGCTTCCACAGTCCTATGATCAGTGTAATAAAGCAGAGAAATGTATATCCAAAAGTGCACTGAACAAAGATCTAAACCAGCTTACTCGACTACAACACTAAAATTCACACATACAGCATCTTAGTCATAATTGGTGAATTACATTGAAGTGGTTAAAAGATGGTTGTACCAGACCATAACAGGTAAATAGTTTTTACTTTACCTAGTACAGTCAGTAAAATTGCATTTCAAAAAACTTCAGTACACATTTCAGTGTTACTTTTCAAGGCATTCTGAGTAAACCATTTAGTAAGTTAACTTTCCAGAAGGATTGTTTAATAAAAATACAACACATTTCCTAATAATGTTTATTATGCTACTGGTCCAGATTTGGTTGCTTGTTTTATTAAATTAGTGGCCACACTATTTATGTGATAGCAAATGGATGCTGTATGGAATACCTGATATGTATAGCATAATTTTACAATCTGCCCTAGATACAAATAATAGATGAATGTTTCTTGATCTAGAGACCTGGATTTCATTTGTGTTACACACTTAAACTGTTTACTTTGGCAATAACTAGATTTAGAAAAGTGTGGATGGATAATCATAACTCTTAATTCACTATAGTCTAAATACACTACCTTGCAAAATATTAAAATAGACAAAGAAATCTCCAGTTAAAATAAACTGCAATATTCTCCATGACTGTCACAATACAAGTGAAAAACAAATTGCAATTTGTCTGAAAATAATTTATGATGGATACATTTTTAAACAAGTAGTTTAAATATGTTGTTTTCTGGCATTGCATTTTACATAGCGAATAAACATATGTTGTAGTACACTAGGAATGGGTCAGTTTTAAACATGCATTTAATTGCTTGTTTTGCAGTATTTAGTACTAGGAATACATTTGAAATGAGCAGATTGTGTAACACACATAATTATTATAAAATAAGCATTTCCCACTGTAACTCATGGTATGATGATTTAATTGCAAAAATAAACTAATAATGAACATATATTTTTTCACTTCTCTCTGAAACACATTTAACCCAAAGATCAGAACTAAAATAGTTTCCCAGTAATCAAAATGAATTGCCAAGTTATAGGAGTTTATCTTTGATACAGGAAACACCCAGGTATGCAAAGGTTTGTTTCTGCAGTGAATCTCCTCTTCTATAGTCTGAGAAAATTATAAGATTAATAAGAACTATTTCTGCTTACAGCAAATAATTTTGTAAAACAGGCATTAACCCTTGTGCTAAAATTACTGGTAAAGAACATAAATATTTCTAGCCTTACCAGGGATTCAGATAGCTAGATTGGCCCACTTCTTATTAAAATGTGAAAGTCAGCAAGACAGTCTGCACCCCGACTAACACCAGTGATTTCACTGTTTTATCTGAATTCTAATTCAGTTTTGTAGATTTCAACTATGTTATAGCCTATTATACTAAGATAATTGATTTATAGTTCATTCGAATTCTGTAAACTGCTATGGATGAATGAAATTGACCGTAAATGATAAAAAAAAATGTAAATGATGTCCATGACATCTGAATAATAGAGCTTTTCTCTCCGAGCCTCTGCCAAAGGAAGACATTGCTCAGTTGGACTTTCCCAGTAAATGGATGCCAATAATAAATAAATAAATACAATGTACAGGAAAAGATAAAATATTTTCAACTAAAACACGAGAATAAGCATTGGTTTCTTTTCCTAATTTTTGCAAGCTAAAACTGTGAAAATAAGGTCTGTCCTGTGAAATCAGTTAAAGGAGCGACTGCAAATGAGGTGTATAATCTGATTTGTACTTGACACAAAGTAAGTTCTTGCATGTTTACATGTAAACTGTAAGAAGGATGGCAACATTACACACATGTAACCTAGGCTGCATGAACTGATAAATGAGAAACACGTATTAAACACTGACAGGACATCAGTCAGACCAGTAACTATCTAATCACTGGTCTCAAAAGGTTATAAAGTTCTTCATGGATTCATGACATTAAAATGGTAAGAATATTATGTCACATGTTTAGCTAGGACCCAGGTTCATTTCTTTTCCCTCAACTATATCAAATATGTATTTTTTGGTTAGCAAATCTCTGCATTAGTTAAGTCTGTAATGCACTTGTCCATTAGTCCATGCTTTGTGTCAAGATTACAATTATTTTCCTGTATGACTTTTAAATGTCCACCCCCAGATTCTAAGGAGTTTCTTTCCTCAGAAAGAAGCCTCAACCAAAGGTTGCATTAATACGTACAAGTTACTGGACTGGGACTCATGAAGTATTTCAGTATGTGTGCCACGAAAACTCATACATCTGTTCACCCTTATGAAGGTCTAAGGCAGTCTTAAATGAATCAGCATGCACAGCCCTTTCTACCAAACCAATCCTATTTTTTTCAAACTTTTTGAAGGATAAGGTTTATCCACTTTCTCTCTCTCTTTCACTTTCATTCTCACAGACACACACACACACACACACACACACACACACACACACACACACACACACACACACACACACACACACACACAGCCATTCACTTTCATTTTCTCTCTCTATACCTCTCTCTTTTTTTAAAACTATATAAGTACACATAAAGACTGAACAGATGTACCTTCATAACCTCCATTTTTTTACTTAGTAACTCTATTTTCATTACATCCCTCTTCCCATATCCTGCTTGACAAATGTATGGACATAACCCTGCTTTTCATAGACAGGTAGTCCATTATATATTTACTCCTCACAACCTTTCAACATGTACATCCAGTCACATTTCATAAATTTTTTATGTTTTTGTTACCCTCACTCATTAATCTATCAGCCTTTTTTATTTCCCATCCTGACAACAGTGCAGTGCAACATAGAAAGGAGGAGGTAGCAAAAGGCAGCTGGTAGAGAGACACTATTCTAATACAAGCGGCATTTTGCTAACTCTCAAACACTTTTGTAGTTACACACACCTAGCAGCCTACAGTGTGGGACTGCAGCATGCTTATGCTTATACGTGCATGCTGAACTCCCAGCTACATCTCATGCATGTCTTTGTAGCCTGGGCACAGTCTCCACCTTCCCTTACTGCTATACCAACCATGTCCACTGGGTGGCAGTTATATAGTGCCTACCACTGCTTCCCTCTCTCAAGGATGGATGAGCTAACAACAGCTAATAGGGCTTCATCCTCATGTGCAAGAGAGATGGATTCAGTGCATGGTCTTGATTCAGATTATTGCCGTTGCCATTTCATCCAGTCACAAGGAAAAAAGAAAAAAATGCATACAGTTAAATATTGTCATGCTGTCATAAACACGGGTACTACAAATACTTTAACCAACATTAAATCTAAGATAGCTTGTAGAATAAAATGTGATATTCCAGTCAGATTACAGCTGTTTAGGACAGAATTTTGTCTATGCCATTGAAAGTAACATTTTTCTGTACACTGCATTAGCAACCTCAATTCTAAGAACTCATTTAAACATATACATCATATATGTTTACATCATGTGCAGTACTTACCATAGTCGAATAACTTCAAAAGACTAGAAGAGGGACAGTTATACAATAAAGAGAATTATATTTAGCAGACACTATTTATTTTTGTCACAGATAAATTTTCCAGCAATACTAATACTATTTTTTTTAAACAAGTGAAAAATGTGAACAAATAAAATCAAAATATGACAAAATTATCAGTACAGGAGCACAGAAATTTTTCAGTGTACATTTATTTAGAAAATGAATGATATTTTTAAATGCATCTAGCATTTTTTTTTTTTGCAGATGGGAAATATGCACAAAATATCATTTAGAACTACATTTAAACAAACAAATACGAGTACATGTGAAATTAAAACAAATACTAGAAAATAAAACAAAGAAAACAGTTGTCCTTATAGGTCCATAGGTATATACTAGTCTAACGACCGTATGGTGCCTTTTTAAGCCTAGCCAGGTATCCTAAATGTATCTAACATATTTTGGTGACCTAGAGATTATTTTAAGGGCTATAGGTAGCCTAAGGCATGGACGGTCAAGCATTTACAGGCTGCTTCAGTCCATAAAAACACAGTTGTCAGACCAGGGGTGAATTTCGAATTCCTTATTCATTGGTCCAGGTTACACTTGAATTATGTTGGGAAAGAACTCTGCTTCACATGAATAGCAAGTCTGTTCCAGAGGAGTATTCTCTGAGACACATACCTAGTCCTCCAGCATATTCTATTTATGGTGCAAGCCTAGCCCATAGAATTACCCTGACATCATGCTGCCCAACATTAGTTCCCAGTGCCTCTATTGAGTTGAGCCCTGGGGAGAACTTTCTATTTCCCATCCACTCATCAAGGTTTCTCCTGAAGAGGGACAGTGAGGTGCTCTGCTTGACATGTATGGAAAGTCTATTCCATAGCATGGGCAGTCTCTGGGTGAGGAACCTGTCCCTCCAGCATGTTCTGTTGATTGTGGTAATGAGGTAGAGGTCTCTGGAGCATGTGGTGCGGAGGGATTGGGATTTCTTTAGATGTAGCATTTCTAACAGAGCTGGGTCAGACATGGCTTTGTAAGTCAAGCAGAGATTGCCTCTAAGTAGGTGATATGAGACAGGGAATAGCTGGAGTTTTTTGAGTCTGTCCATGTAGGATATGTGTTTAAGGCCTGGGATCCTCTTCGGGAGGTACTTTTGTGGCCTCTCCAGCTGTTGCAGGTGTCTAGTGAGGTACATGTCAAATGACGCATTATACTTGATGATTGGTATAATGAGGGAAGAGTAGAGAGAGAGAAGATAACCTCTTTCTTCTTGGATGCAAATCCCTTGGTAATGAGATGTGCTACGTAGGGTGACTTTCTGACCACAGTGGTAATGCGGTGGTCAAAGGAGAGGTTACTGTCAACCTGTGTCCCCAGATCTCTTATAACGCCTTCAGCATTCAGTGGACTCCATCAATGTGGTAATGTGTGGGAACTGAGCTTTTCCAAAAGGGGATGATGACACATTTTTTGGCATTGAGCTTAAGGCCATGGTTCTGACATCAGTTGCTGGTCTCAGTGAGGACTTTCTGTAGTATGTCAACATCACTTGGGGAGTTAATAATAGCTCCCAACTTACAATCATCTGCAAATTTTGTCAGCCATAGTCCCCCCCCCGTGTTGGCCTGGAGTTCTGAGAAGTAGATACCAAACAGGACAGGACCCAGGACCGAACCCTGTGGGACTCCACTTGTGACTGGTCGGCAGTCTGACTTGGAGTCAGCTACTTTCATACTCTGGGTTCTATTGGTAAGCCAATTTGCAACCCACCTAGTGATATAGGGGTTGATGCCTAGTTTGGTGAGTCTATCTATAATTCCTGAGTGGGGAATGTTATCAAAGGCCTTGGCCAGATCGAGGTACGCTGCATGAACCAACTTGCCCTCATCCACAGCTCTGGTGACTGACTCAAAGAAGTTCACAAGGTTGAGCAGGCGTGATCTACCCTTCACAAAACCAAACTGTGTTGGGTCTAGAGTTTGGAGATTCCCTACATCCTTATTAATCAGATCCATGATGATGCGCTCCATAGCCTTACAGATCAGACTCATCAGGCTGATGGGGCGATAGTTTTCAGGGTTCAGATTGGGATCCAAGGATGCCTTGCATGCTAGTCATAGATCACTTCTCAACATTCTGTAGGAGACAGAGAACAGGGATAGAGCTTTGAGGTGATCCAAATAACCTATGGTGTTAATGTCCTTTATTCTTTTTGCAAGGAACTTCTGTGGATGTTCCAGTTGTTGCATGTGCCTGGTCAGGTACATACCAAAGGGGGTGCTGTACTCAATGATGGGTCTGATGAGGGTTGAATACAGTGGAAATATGACTTCCTTGGACCTAGATGCCATGCCCGTGCTTATAAGTTGCGCAACTAAGAATTTCCTTATTACCTTAGATGGTCGAAAGCCAGGTTATTGTCTACATACATCGTCAAATCCTTAACAACTGGGTCAGCTTTTAAGGGTGTGTTATCAGTGAGGTAGTTTCCTGGTGTACCAAACTTCCCAAAGGGTACTATTATGTATTTTTTTGGCAGTGAGTTTTAAACCATGGTTCTGGCACCATTTATTTGTCAGTGTTGGACTTTCCTGGAGGATATTAGTGTCTAGGGGGGAGTTCTTTGACTGCTCCTAGTTTGCAATTGTCTGAATGCATGGCCAGTTAGAGACCCTTGATGTTGCTTTTTTAGTTCTGGAAGTAGATGCCAAAAAGGGACTCTGCAAGTGATCAGCCTCTTTGTAAAGGTGGACTCTCCTATTCTAACTTTGTGGGTCCTAAGAGCCAGCTGGCTATCCAGCATTTAACATAGGGGTTTATGCCTACTTCTGTGAGTTTGCTTACAATGTCTGAGTGGAGTATCATATCAAATCCCTGGGCTGGGTCAAGGTAAGGCAGTATGCACCATGTTGCCTCATCCATTGCCTTGGTGACCTTTGCAATCTTTTCACTTAGAAATCAAGAAAGTAAATCAATAAATTCACAGATATTCTTTTTCCTCACATGTATAATAAGTTTTTACAACACTAGCTTTATTTATGTATTTATTTATTTATTTGACATTTGTTAACCGGGTTAGTCGGACTGAGAAGAAGCCTTTTTACAGCAAAGACCTGGGGAGAAAAGCTCCACAAGTGTAACAATAAAAAAATTATACTAGTCACAAAAAATCATTCAAAAGTATAACAAGGTGAAAATGTTATAATGTAGATATATAAAGAGTATTAGTGTCCCATTGTGGGGAGCAAAGGCAGTGTACAAAATTCAATCCCTAATTTTAGGAGAAGCAAGAATAGCATAGAAATTTATAAACATGCAAAATTAGACACACAAAATCATATTAAGCTGAACTTCAGTGAGGGTGGAAGTAGATTTTAGGAAGATTTTAGGGCCAAATGGTTAGAGAGCTCAGAAGCGAGCATGTAGAAGGTTTAGCTGAAGAACATTTTAAAAGTGATAGTGGTGTCAGGACAGGGGGGAGAGATAAGAAAGAAAGGAAGTGGAGAAATGGGGAGAGAAACTAGGAGGTAGCAGGGGGGGGGTTATGTTGGAAGTTTACAATACTAAGTCCAGGAGTTATTAAGGAAATTTAGGGTAGCAACCTTGAATTGACGTGGGTTTTTAATACTTTTAATTTTGAGGAGAAGATTATTCCAGGATAGAGCAGGAAAGTAGCAACAGAGATTTTGTCCTATATTACTGTTTGGCTTGTATATTTGAAAAAAGGGTTTTCTCTTTGCTTCGGAGAGACCTAGAAGGGATGTAGAGGGAAACAAGTGAGGAGAGATCAGGGCAGAATGAGGCAAGGTACAGAAAGGAATGTAGAATCTAAACTGAGAGAGAAGTAGTTGAGGGAATTCTAACCAGTTAAGGGTTTTGAGAGAGAGGCAGTGATGAGTTGTAGGTTTGATTGGCGGCAAATCTGGAAATTTGTTATAGGTAGTTTCAGGTTTTGATAAGAGAGAAGACTGGAGGTTGGTAAAGATTTGTGAGCCACAGAAGAGGGTTGGATGAAGGTAGGCATGGGAGAGGAAGATTCTAGCATTGTTAGAGAGAATTTTTTCTATTTCTGTATAGCAGACCAAGTTTGTGGTGTGTTTTTTATACTGTTGTGGATATGCAGGTCAGATTTGAGCTGATCATCAATTAGGACCCCCCTGGAAGCTTGGTGTGAGATTCAACTATAATAGGTGTGTTGTTAAGACAAGTGATAGATAAGGTTTGTTTAAGGTGGCTACAGGTTTTAGGAAGAAAGAGCAAGAGCATAGTCTTATTGGGATTAAGGATTAACTGGTTGTTGGAGAGCAATTTTTCAAAGAATTGGAAGGATTTGGGGGTAATAGTGTTTAGTTCAGAGAGGGTATCAACTGTGTTAATGACTGTGGAGTCATCCGTATATTGGACTAGATCTGAATGAGGGCAAGAAGTACGCAAGTGATCGATGAAGATGTTGAAGAGCAAAGGCCCAAGTATAGATCTTTGGGGTACACCCTGCTTAACAGGAAGTGCAGAGGAGACAAAGAAGAGCCATTTGACTGATTGTAGTCTGTCAGTAACATAACTGGCAAACCAGAATATAGTTGAGGAGGATAGGTGGAGTTCAGAGAGTTTGGATAACAAGAGTGGGTGGGAGACATTATCGAAAGCTTTAGAGATGTGGAAGAATAGCCAAGAGACCAATTTATTATCATCTCTGGCATGAGCGATAGTGTTAATAAAGGATATAAGGGTAGTAGAAGTACTGTGCTTTTGTCAAAAGCCATTTTGTGTAGGGGTAAGTAGATTTTCTTGAGTAAGGTGGTGCAAGATCTGTTTGTGAATGCATTTTTCTAGTATCTTGGATTGTGGGGATAGGATAGCAATAGGTCTGACGTTGGTGAGCTCAACTGAGCTGCCTCCCTTGTTGATAGATAAAGTAAAGAATTGTTTCCAGATAGAGGGAACTTTATATTCAGTTACTGAGCGATTAATAAAAATGAAGACAGGGAGGGCAAGAGTGTTTGCAGCCAACTGGATGAAGTAAGGAGGAATATTGTCAGCTGAGGGAGAGCAGGGTTTAAGTTTGAGAAGTAAGGATCTAATGTATCTAGCAGGTAGAGTTTTTAGAGAGAAGGATTTGAATGAGTTAGTGGTTGTAGGAGGGAGTGAGTGATGGTCTGCAGGAGCGGTTGAGTGGGTGGGAGAAGTCAGTTTGCTGATATAGTCAATAAAGTAGGTACTGAAGATAGAGGCTATCTTGGAAGGACTATTGCTAGGGCACGGATTAGGAGAAGAGGGTTTCCCTGGATGTAGAATTTGGTTAATGGATTGCCAGAATTTATTTGGGTTGGAAATATGTGAGCTAGGTGGACAGTCATAGAAGTTTTTCTTATCATTTCGGATCTGTTTCTTGGCAAGGTTACATAGTTGTTTATAGATCAGGAGATGGGAGGGGAGTTTAGTTTTGGACCAGGTTTTCCAAAATGAGTTTGCCAAGGGGATATGATACATTTGACTCTAACTGTAAGTACAGGGGCAAGTGAATTCAGCATATTAAGGAAAATAGAGTTAAATTGTAGTGCTGCTTCTTCTAGAGGAAGATGGGTAAGGAAGGACCAGTTAATAGCTGAGACAGTATTGTTTAGGATGTCAGGGTGAAAGTTGGTAAGTTTATGGCATTCAATGTACTTGTGAAGATGGGAGTGGTGTGGGGGTGAACCTAAGAACTTTAATAGGGGAGTGATCACTGAGAGAGTCAGGGAGGGTTTCGGGGAAGTCATATTTGTTAAGGTTAGAAACAAGAATCCAGTCAAGTAGAGCAGAAGTGTTGGATGATTTGTTAGTGTGGGTAGGGGTGGAGATAAGTTGGCTGAAGCCACATAAGTTGATAGATGAGTTTGGGCTATCTGAGGAGATAGTAAACCAGTTAATATTGACATCACCCATAATACTAGTGTCATGGTTTGTGTGTTGTGAAAGCCAGGCTAGGACAGATTCAAGTAAAGTAATATTATCGCCAGGGGAAAGTAGATTGCAACAACAGTTATTGTGTTATGGGCATTGATTTTGCAGTTGGTAGTCAAAACACGTCTATATTACCTTATCATATGATGAAAATAGTTAATGTTATTTCATCGTACCGATAATGTCTAAACCACAAAATATCGAACATATGGAAAAGTGAATTTTCCCCAGGGAAAAAATTCGCTGCTCCACAAAAAAAAAAAAAAAAAAAAACTTAAACACAAAGATAAGTGGGGGGCTTCACACCCCCTACTTAAATATACCAACTCCGAAATCGCACCATAGTGGAGGAAATGGCAAAGTCCCAAAGACAGTCCACCAATTTTTTTCCCTGGGAAAAAATTTGATATTCCATGTCTTCGCTATTTTGCCATTTCGACAGTATAGGATCGACTAAATAGCTTTTGCTATTTAGTCCATTCGATACGCTAATATTGACCTGTTAAAACGTCTGCAGGATGGAAGGAGGGGCACATGGTAGGTAGGCTAGCGATGGTCAGATGAGTAAATAACAGCAACAACTCCACCTCTTTTTTCTGCTGTTCAAGTCTTAGGATGTTATATCCTGGAGGCAGAAAGTCTTTGTTAGGGATATGTGGTTTAAGCCAAGTTTCAGTGATAGTAGTGACATCAGAAGAGTGGAGTGACATCCAAGTATGAAACTCAGAAACTTTGTTGAGTATGCTTCAAAACATTATTGAAATTCCCTAAAGGAATAGTTTTTGGATAACAGGAATATTTTTATTTGAGGCCCATGCATCACAAATAAAAAATACTTTCTACATCAAAGGTTTGCACACTAATGCATCTCACTTGATCAAAGTTATATCATGTATTCTAAAACCAGAAAATAAAACAGGTAAATAAATAAAATGAGTGGATAATTGGAGTATTTTATTCATTAATATATGTACATGTGTATGCATTTTTTTATTTGCAGAGGAGTGTTGGTCCTTGGACCCTAAGCTCAAAGATAAGTATACAAATGTTACAGTATTGTAATAACACAGTTATGGTATATACATACCAATAGGAAGGCGTGACATAGATAAAAATTGTGTTAGTCACTGGAAGGGCTACATAATTATATGTTATACAGAGATACATATAGTCCATAATAAATTATAATCGTTCAAATGGGTACACGCTTTTACTTTATACGGTGACATACTTATGTTCTATGCAGTAAATGAGACAGGGATGGCCATACATGTACACACCTGTTAACTAATGCCTGCACACACTTAAACATGAAGTGACAGCAGACATACAGATTTACAAACCTCTGTGACTACCATGTAATGTAATTTTACAGGTTGAAGCTAAAGGGTATTTGACTGGAAGACTTAGTAAGTCAGCCTTTATGTATATACCAGTTGCATGACATGAGTGTGTTTCTATAGTTTTTTTTTTTTTTTTTTAATGTGGGTCATTTACTCCCTTTGAAAATTCTTGAGGCAACTGATTCCAGTCAACTGGGATAATTTTTCTCTATGTTTTTTTTTTTTTGTGTCCCATAAGAGTTGATGAAGTGAGGTCTTTGGATTAAGAAAGATGATGTATCATTTTAAATGTGTAGCTCATAATATAATGAGTATATTATTAATTTATTAAGCTTGGGGCAGTAAATACTGTGTAACTCTAACAGGGACGGTACCAAGCCTGGCTGCAAAAGGAGGAACGGTGGTCACCCTGACACGGTGACCAGTATTAGGATAGGGAAACCAGCAAAGAAACCGCATGGAAATTCAAACAAACTCATTTGCGCATGCTACCACATCCAGGGCAGCAGATGCACCAGCATTGTGGGCCCAGGGTGCTGGTAAAAAGTGGGCTACTGGCCAAAGAAAATTCATTACATGAAAGCTGGAAACCCATATCACTGCATGGAATGTTTGAATCAGCCACTATGCACAGATTGAGATGCTATGGGTTATGGAATATTTCCAAGACACTCATGAAATGCAAAATCTTGATTGCTGCAGTGTCGGAGTTATGACTCACTGGATCTGAAACATTAACCGTCCAACCACCTATAGCCAATGAAACAATGATGCTGTACTACTCTGGCATCGAGAAGCGAGAGGTTGGCATCGAGTTTATGGTGCATAGCTAGGCTGCAAGAAGCATAATCACTTTCTAACAAATATTGGACCACCTGGCAGTGCTCACCATTCTTAGAATCATCAAGACCCACATTCTGTCCATCTATGCAGCAACTAAGATGAGTCTAGACCCAGCCAAGGATAACTTCTACAACCAGCTCCAATACATGCTGGATTCAATCCCACAGGCCAAGATGATCATCTTGGCAAGAGACTTCAATGTCCATATTAGCAAGGGTAGTTCTGGTTGGGAAGCAACAATGGGTATATTTGGCCATGGAAGCATGAATGATAATGGCCTGTGCCTTCTGTCCTTTGCTGAATCAAATGATCTCATTGTGGGAAATAGCCATTTCCAGCATCCCCACAAAGACCAGCTCATATGGCAAAGCCCATCCAACAAGGACTCTGCCATATTAGACTACATCCTGGCCAACTCTCAGTTCTGATCATCACTCATGGATATCCGTGCTACATGAGGATCTGACTGTGGCTCTGATTATTACCTCATCCATGCCATGGTGCAGCTTCACTTGCAGTGTGCACAGCATGAGTCACCTCTGCCAGCCAGGCTGTACTGGAAGCAACTGATGGCCCCCGCCCACAAACAGCAATTCCAGAGTGCACTGTCAAACCAGTTCACAGCATCGGCCCAAATGGAGGACGTGGATGAGGCAGAAAAGCAGATATCAAACTCCATCCTGGAATGTGCCAAATCACTATGCCCACCCATTCACCACCAAATGCAGTCATGGATATCTGATGAGTGCCTGGATGTCATAGCCCAATGGAAGGAGGCAAAGCTGGTCAACTATGAATGATACCAGCAGCTCAACTGAGAAGTTTGCCAGAGGCTGAAAGCAGAAAGGGAAGCATATTGGAGCCAGATGGCAGCTGAACTTGAGGAGGCAGCATCCAGACATAAGTACCGCACCCTCAAATGACTGAGTGGGAAGACCAAGCCCACCAATGATAACATAAAAAAAATACAGGATATTCATGTGCTCACCTTGTGAATGCCTGAAACATTGGGGGGAATTCTTTCAAGAGCTATACAACCGTGACCCACATCATGGACTAATGGTCAATCTGCCACCTATCGATCTCCCTGAGGCCCCAATGGCTAATGCAAACCCAACAGCTGAAGATGTGAAATCAGCTTTCAAAACACTGAGGAACAGCAAGGCAGCAGGAGTAGATTAGGTCACTGTGAAAGCAATCAAGGCTGGAGGCGAGATGCTACTCCATTCACTCCATGCACATATTGAGCTGCTATGGTTTATGGAACAGATACCATCCACATGGAAGAAGGTCATCATCGTACCCATCCACAAGAAGGAGGACAACAGGGAATGCAAGAACTACTGCTGCATCACCCTGCTCTCTATCATCGGCAAAGTCTTTATGAAGATCATACAATTCAGGCTGCAGAGACACTGCAAGCAAACCAGCATGAAAGAACAGGCCAGATTCAGACCGAACAGACGGTGCTGCAATCAAATCTTTGCCATCCATCAAGTAATGGAGGAAAGAATCTGGTGTGGACAATGTACAGGTATTGTCTTTATCAATTTCAAGTCTGCATTTAATTATATCCACTGGCCTCCCCTGAGAAAGACATTGGAGACTGAGCACGTGCCAAAGAAAATCATCAGACTCCTTCAAATATCCTATAATGGTTCATCCAACCAGATGCGCATTCAGAGCAAACTGTCTGACAAGCCTACCATCCAGACTGGGGTCCATCAATGGGGTGTGGTCTCTCCATTGCTGTTCAACATAGTGGTGGACTCCATCATGAAGAGAGTATTTGAGGGCAGGAGTGGAGTCACGCACAATGTTTGCTGATGACAGTGCCATTTTCACATACAGTGATGCTAAGACAACAAATATCCTCTATGACACTGCACGCATCACCCAATTGTGTAGCCTATGGATAAATACTGACAAAACCAAAGTGATGACAACCAATGAGTCACAAGCCACCTTCCACTTTGATGGAGTTCAGATTGAACAAAAGCAAGAATTTAAGTACCTAGGTTTACTGGTCCAGGAGAAGATGGTGGCATCAACAGCTAAAGTCCATAGCAGGATTTTACAAGCCACTGCAGCATTTGTCTCACTCAAGTTGCTTCTGTGAAAGAGGACAAACATCTCTATCACCACCATTTGCCTTTTCAGGGCACTGATCTTGCCAGTTCTATTTTATGGATCAGAAGCGTGGATCCTCCTCAAGCCAGACCTAAAAAAGCTTGAGGTTTTCCAAATGCGATGCCTGTGCAAAATCTTGGCAATCTTGCTTTTGTGACTCTATTAGAAATGAGAGCATCTGGACCAGGTTGATCAGCAACCAATGATCAGTGAACAGATCCAGAGCAGGAGCTGGACTGGTTTGGACACGTGTGCAGGATGGACACCTGCCATTTGCCATGCAGGCTATCATTGAGAGAGCACCCCATGAACTGGAGAGTTCACAAATCTGCACCAAAGATGACGTGGACTAAACAGCTTGAAGAGGACCTGAGAAGACAGCAACTTGACCTACAGGAGGCCAGAGACATTGCCATGGACCAACATGAAGGAAGTCCAGAATCAAGTGGCAACCACAGCAGAGTACTGACTATGGGGTCAAACACCTCCACTATCCACCAGCTAGGGACAAAAGAAGAAGAAATACTCTGCAGTAATATGAAGATGAGTGAGGATAGAAAGAGAGTGGCACATACAGTAACAGGAATCCAGTTAAATTTCTTAAGCTTAATACAATGATTTTTATATTTTCATGATGTTTGAGGTGACATATAGCATTGACTGTGATTTACAAGGTATGTGCATTAGGAAGAACTGAGGAAGCTGGGGAATGTATATTCAAATCTGGGTCATTTGTGATCAGTGCTCTACCCCAGTTAACAAAGTTAAATACATAAATAAATAAAATAAACAAAGACATCAGTAAGTATGGTGTCCTGAGATGATTTGGCTAAGTGCTGTAGAACTGAGTAGCAAGCATTTATTTGTCAGGTTGCTGACTGCATATGGGTTTGTAATTAGTTTTAGAGAAAAGAGAGATGTGAAGGATATGACAAAGGTATTAGTACTGATTAAAATGTTTAATGAGAATGTTGTCTGGGTTAAAGGGTGTACGTTTACTAATGCTGGAAAGCACTATTGTTGTTTTGGAGATGTTCAGGGTTAAGTGATAAGCTGCAAACAGTTCTAAGCTTAATATGTGTGATAGTCACACATAGTAAATATGTGCATTCTGTTGCACTCTCTAACAATAGTTCATTTCAATACAATGAAGCTTAGAGCAGCTGTTAACTTATCCCCATATATGTCTATTAACAGCTAATCTATTCACTCTAGTAGCAAGAATAGTATTTTTATGGGGCGAGGGAAGTTAGACTACCTTTAAGATGAAACCACAGATTCCTTTAAATTCATATCTGCTTGCAAAAAAACAAGGTAAAAAGTACATAAGTTGTCTTCAGGTGAAAGACAGTAGCGCTCAGGGGTATGTCATCACTTCTTGACGTCCTCCTTGTGACTCTCACTGTACCTGAAGTTGATGTGACACAAGAATAAAGGTTTCTGTTGTTGGCTGAAAAAGAACTCCATTCATAAATTTTTGTAACTAAATTCTGAACAATACTTGAAGTTGCTTCTCTTTTTGATTTTCTGTGTCCCTCACAGTCAGAAAAAATAATTTTTGAAACATATTCAATAATTTTGGCAAGGAAGAAATATTAACATCATCCACAGCCAGTTCATGACTATGTAGGAAGAATGCTCTTGGCATTGCAAACAAGAAACTGTAGAAAACAACTTTCCTCTTGGTAGTGGACAGAGCTAGACATTTTGTTATCATCTGTAGCCAATTAATACAACCAAAAAGTTATGTCTCTGTTTATTTTTGTCATTCTAGTTAGAACCTGTGCACTAATGTGGTCATATTCAGCTTTGCATGAAAACAGTTTATGGCAAGATGACAAATGCTTCAGGTGGCTTGCTATTATAATTTAAGCTTTTAATATTATGATTAGAACACCATACTTTTATTAGAAATGAATACATAACTGTATATTACTTACAGGCATGTCAGCACTTTGATCTGAACTGAAAAAAAATGTTGCTATTTTCCTTGAGGAAGAAACTGATACAGCACGATGGCCTGAGAGGGTCATTACGGTCACTGTAATAACGTCTACATTTATGCTGTCAGCTAAGGAGCATCCTAAAACATGTGAACTAGTGAACAGTAACTAACCAATAGGGATGGGGATGTCAAAAGAAAAAGAGATTAAAAGTTGACATCTTCAGTACCATTATGACAATTTCATAATCTAATAACAGCTTACCTAACCTCTGAAAGGCAAAGTTCAAAACTTGGATATTATTTGAAAATCTTGTTAGCAAAGTAAAGTCTTTCTGAAAGCCAGAGCTTACATAAGGCATACAGAAACAAATACAGAAATGCTAAACTAGTTGACAACTGTCCCTTGGACAGCCTAATTGGTCCATTCTACATCCTACAGAGTACGTGCCAGTCTGTCCTTAATCAACAGCTTATTTTCCTTGCCCCACTGGTCATTATAACACCTTATAACTGTATCATGCAAGCTTGAATTCTATTAGAGTTTTGAAACTGCAAACCCCTGACAAAGGTAAAGGGTCACTTAAATACTATACTTTCTGTGAAGTAATACTTCTGAGTTGTTTTTCTCTGAGATTCCATCCTTTCAATTTCATCCTATGTCTTCTTTTTCTGATATTATGCACATAAACACAAATTTTTGTTTACAACTTTGGTTGTGTACTGCAGGAGGGTGGTTGTATACTTGGATAATTAATCTTATGATGAAATTAATATTGATTCAGCATGAGAAAACTTTAGTTTTAAAGACTCTGGAAAGTACAAGCCCATGTCCAGCCAGCAAGCACACACTCATACATGCACACACACACACATTTGCAATCCAGAGGATTAAACAGGTATCTTTATGTTCATGTTTTAACCTTGATAACTGTTATACTAATTTAAACCTTTTGTAAATGACCACTAATTTTTATCACACTGTTCACCTTTTTTCAGCTAGTTTTATCATCATTATAACAGTTTCTTTGTTTATTTTCATAAAATTTACAAGTAATTGTTTCTCAGACCAGTTTGGAATTTCAGACAGTCTATTTTCCTGTTCTACGTTCCAATTTACACCCATATATTACGACCATCTTGTTCCAGTTTAACGCTAACAATAGCGTATTCTTTGATGTCCATTACTGATTGCCTAGAATGAGTAAGCTTTAGAATTTTGTATTCTCTAATAGTGTCTGATGGGTGGATATGAACAGCACAACTATTTTCCTTGGGGTGATGTTCTTGACGTTTGCCATTTGGCCTGAACCACTCCCTTGACTTTACAGAAGGGATACAATATTATATCATGTATGAATACTATTGTTCTAAGTCCATGCTGCTACGCAAGGTGTTAAAAACAGAACTGCATCACAGATATACAGAGTACCTACAGTGTAGCAAAATGTGACAAAGACAAACAATGTGTGGTTCTATTTGCTTACTGGGGCCATTTGCAAAACAGATAAGTTACCTGTACAACTCCAGGTGCCACAAGGTATTACAGAATTAGGTTACAGGCCTTCCTGAATTGGATGACATTTTCCTTTAAACTAGCTTTTAATTGTTCTCTATTGTGTCCACATTGGTATCTGCTAGATGCCTATATTTTTTCCAGTCATTCAAAAACACACTGCTTCACTTCTTTAAATTGCACATGTTTAGTATCTTTTCCCTTATAGCCTGGGTCATGCCTACAAAAAGTTTGCAAATATTATTTACTAACTGTATTGCAAATAATAACAAGAAAAATAATTCTAATACACTAAACTCTCAGTTAACCAGCACCCATGAGGATTGGTAGATGCCGGATAACTGTAGTTTCTGCATGCTTGAGAGTTACTATTTAAATAGGCCTGACTAATAGTGCACCCTATACTGTTTGTTTGGTTTGACTTGTTCTGAGGTTGGGGAGAGAGGGAATTTATTCCTATCTTCCTTTTTAAAACTCTAAAACTGTAAGGTATGTTTCTGCGGGGGAAAACAAAGTGCAATACATGAAAATTGTACTGTATTTCTTCAATATTTTTTGCCGGTTGTTTGAGTTCTGGTTAACTGAGAGTTTACTGTAATATTCCAAGTTTTACATGGTTTACAGATAACAAAAACAAATAACGGGATTGTGGGGATAACAAAATTACAGTGGAGGATAGTAATTACCTACTAATTCAAATAAATAAGTACAGGGAGATCAGAATTATAAGTAACAGCTGTGGAGTTCCAGCTGTGAGATGCAGACAGCTCCATGAAAGAAAGAGCAAATCTGGCATGATAGGGCAAGTGGCCATAAAGTCTACCATATTCTTTCCTTCAGGGATACAGTAAATAATGTAATTTTATATATATATATATATATATATATATATATATATATATATATATATACACGTGTGTGTGTATGCCAGCTGAAAAAAAAAATGATGGACTGCAAAATTAATAAGATTATCTGTTTAGAAGGCCACATCACTCCCAGCTAGATCATTACAGAAGCTGTTGGCATCTTGGACCAAACAGGATCAAACTAAGAAACACTGTTAAGTTCTTCACTGAATTATCAATTAAATGTGGAGCTCTAAGAGCACAGATATACACAGTGAAAGCCACCGTTCAGGTGTCTAATTAGACACAGCAGAACACATGGAATTGTGGGTATGGGAGGAATAGCAGAGGAGATCACAACTTGTCCACCTACCTAGGCAGAGAAGATGTAGAAATATAGAAGAGTATGTCACTTATTGTGACTGTAACTCACCCTGACTAGTTACAAACAAAGAGGGTCTGTGAGAAAGTGCTCACCTGTTTTATTTTAATAAATATTCAGTGATTTTATTTCCTGGCCATGTTGAACGGTGTATTTTTTTCTCTGCATTTCTGAAATCCTGTCAGGAAAAACTGTTCTGCTGTCAGGGATTTGGAAAATCAGCAGTAAGGAACCATGTTTCCATACACATTCAGTATTAGGATAGGACAGGACTGCTGAATTTTGAGTTTCAGGGAGGACATAAAGGATAGAACTGTTTTTCTGCAAGACTTCATGTTCCCAAACATTCTGTGATTATGAGTAGATGTGAATGGTCCCTGAACTTCAGAATTCAACAGCGCCACCCTTCACACACACGCATAGCTTCAGGAAGTGTATGGCCAGAGAGTTTTGCACCGTGATAGCTTCAGGAAGTGTATGGCCAGAGAGTTTTGCACCGTGATAGACAGCTTCAGGAAGTGTATGGCCAGAGAGTTTTGCACCGTGATAGCTTCAGGAAGTGTATGGCCAGAGAGTTTTGCACCATGATAGACAGCTTCTGGAAGTGTATGGCCAGAGAGTTTTGCACCGTGATAGACAGCTTCAGGAAGTGTATGGCCAGAGAGTTTTGCACTGTGATAGACAGCTTCTGGAAGTGTATGGCCAGAGAGTTTTGCACCGTGATGGACAGCTTCAGGAAGTGTATGGCCAGAGAGTTTTGCACCATGATAGACAGCTTCAGGAAGTGTATGGCCAGAGAGTTTTGCACCATGATAGACAGCTTCAGGAAGTGTATGGCCAGAGAGTTTTGCACTGTGATAGCTTCAGGAAGTGTATGGCCAGAGAGTTTTGCACCGTGATAGACAGCTTCAGGAAGTGTATGGCCAGAGAGTTTTGCACTGTGATAGACAGCTTCTGGAAGTGTATGGCCAGAGAGTTTTGCACCATGATAGACAGCTTCAGGAAGTGTATGGCCAGAGAGTTTTGCACCGTGATAGACAGCTTCAGGAAGTGTATGGCCAGAGAGTTTTGCACCATGATAGACAGCTTCAGGAAGTGTATGGCCAGAGAGTTTTGCACTGTGATAGACAGCTTCTGGAAGTGTATGGCCAGAGAGTTTTGCACCGTGATAGACAGCTTCAGGAAGTGTATGGCCAGAGAATTTTGCACCGTGATAGACAGCTTCAAGAAGTGTATGGCCAGAGAGTTTTGCACTGTGATAGCTTCAGGAAGTGTATGGCCAGAGAGTTTTGCACCATGATAGACAGCTTCTGGAAGTGTATGGCCAGAGAGTTTTGCACAGTGATAGACAGCTTCAGGAAGTGTATGGCCAGAGAGTTTTGCACCATGATAGACAGCTTCAGGAAGTGTATGGCCAGAGAGTTTTGCACTGTGATAGCTTCAGGAAGTGTATGGCCAGAGAGTTTTGCACCGTGATAGACAGCTTCAGGAAGTGTATGGCCAGAGAGTTTTGCACCGTGATAGACAGCTTCAGGAAGTGTATGGCCAGAGAGTTTTGCACCGTGATAGACAGCTTCAGGAAGTGTATGGCCAGAGAGTTTTGCACCGTGATAGACAGCTTCAGGAAGTGTATGGCCAGAGAGTTTTGCACCATGATAGACAGCTTCAGGAAGTGTATGGCCAGAGAGTTTTGCACCGTGATAGACAGCTTTTGGAAGTGTATGGCCAGAGAGTTTTGCACCATGATAGACAGCTTCTGGAAGTGTATGGCCAGAGAGTTTTGCACCGTGTTAGACAGCTTCAGGAAGTGTATGGCCAGAGAGTTTTGCACCATGATAGACAGCTTCAGGAAGTGTATGGCCAGAGAGTTTTGCACCGTGATAGACAGCTTCAGGAAGTGTATGGCCAGAGAGTTTTGTACCGTGATAGACAGCTTCAGGAAGTGTATGGCCACAGAGTTTTGCACCGTGATAGACAGCTTCAGGAAGTGTATGGCCAGAGAGTTTTGTACCGTAATAGACAGCTTCAGGAAGTGTATGGCCAGAGAGTTTTGCATCATGATAGACAGCTTCAGGAAGTGTATGGCCAGAGAGTTTTGCACCGTGATAGATATCAACGATTCCTGGCCCCAGAAAGTGAAGGAATGTAGAATTTTAAGGACCTGTTCTACAAAGCTTCTTTCCCCCAGGAAGCAGGGAGATTACCAGTTTTAGCAGGACAATAGTGGCTAGCAATTTTTACTCACATATCTGTTCAGAACTAATCATCTGTAGAATTCTGTGGCTCACCAGTGACCACCACCAATTTGCCACACAGCTAGCAGCAGTCTAGCGCAGTAGCAACTAACACTTAATGACTGACACTGTTCAGTTTTTTATTTCACTTTCATCCATGCACCCAGTAAGTGATAATGTGGCCCTGTACTTCTTAGAATGTTGTCAGCAATGGGCTGGTCGTTAAATGTGGGCATTATGCTGCTTTGACATTGCTCACCTGCACTAAGGAGTATAAGACTGAAGGGTTTCCGAAATCATTGATAATCACTGCTCACACATGGTACCAACAACAAAACTAAGTGGGATGAAGATTTAGTAGCAATGGCAAGCAGTCACCACATTACCTCTCAGCTAATATATTTTATGAACAGCACTATGATTTTGGACTTCAGTCTTAGTTTTGTTCTCCTAGATTTATGATACACCTCATAAAGTCAGACCTGTTTATGGATAAATGCAATCATCTGTAAATTTGGTCAGCCAAAGACCCTTGAAGTCGAGGGCAGCATCAAGGGTCTCTGGCTGACCAAATTTGCATATGATTGCAAATTAAAAGCAGTCATAGAATCCCCCACCAGCACTATTGTTATGCAGGAAGGGCTTACAAGGACAAATAACTTGTGCCAGAGCCATGGATTGATAGTATCCATCCAGATGTCATCCACCCCCTGGTAACTATCAGATTAACAAAAGCATCCCTAAGAGTCGAGTTGGCCCAGTAGTCAGGGACTTGGGGACAATTGTAGACAGGAATCTAGCCTTTAACCATCATGTGTCTACAGCAGTGAATAAATCATTCTATGTTGTGCAACTTATAAACAAAGTTATGGCATTTAGGTCCAAGGAGGTCATTATTCCACTGTATTTGGCATTAATCAGACCTATCATTGAGTACAATGCCCCTTTTGGTATGTACCTTTCCAGGTACATCCAACAACTGGAATGTCCACAGAGGTTTCTCACTAAAAGAATACAGGACATAACTAACATATCCTATGCAGACCACCTCAAAGCCCTAAGAAATGTATTATGTCTCCTACAGCCTGTTGAGGGGAGATCTATGCTTGGCATACAAGGCATTGTCAGACCCCACCCTTATGAAGTTCCTGCATATCCACAAAACAAATAGCACCAGAATTACCTATTCTAAAGACTTAAACCTTGCCTGTGATATAAATAGGACATGCTGTAGAGACAGGTATTATGTATCCCACAAACTGCCTCTTCCTAACCCTATTCAAGTGTAACTTGGATAATTAGATGGGGAACAGGAAATTCATCCCTGGTTTGCTGCATAAGTCTCTAATAAACACAGGCAGCCTGGAAATGGTTCACCTCCTAGGCCCCTTCCAGAACTTGTCAGAGATTTGGGATGCATGGCTAGGATTAAAACGGTCCCTGTAGTCATTAACCTAGTACAAGCCTATGAACCTATTAGCTTGTACATACTTTATTAAATACATAAACTAAGCCTATACAAAGATGCATTACCACTAACTATATAGGGTCTAGTAAATAAAATTTTTACATTGTGAAAAATAGGGCAGTGCTCCTCTTTCTGAAACTTTGTTTTTTTAAGGCCAGTACTATAGTTTTTAATGCTTGGAGGTTGAAAGCTATGGTCACCAATAACAAATGAAAACAGGGAGGTTCTAGAATGTTGAGCTTTTAACAATTGTTATAATGTCTACTTACACATCCAGACATGGTAAAAAAGTAGCAGAGTTCTGAGGATCTGTAATAAATTATGCTGTTTATATGTACATCATATGACACAAAGTATCCTGCAGTACAAACCCTGAATGTTTGCAGTGAAGTATACAATTTAACTAGATAGCTTACAAAGAGAAGTGTAGTATTTGTGGAGCTTTTGACAAACGTCAGTAAAAAAAAATACTTGCTAGCAGAGCACATAGGCATAGAAATTATAGTTGGCAGAACTCAGCAGTCTAGTGGTATAAGTTATATCTCACCAACAAAACATATAGGGGTGTAATGTTTTTAATATCAGCACTGATTGGCACTGTTCAGTCACTCACACTGCCACCTACTGAAAAGATGAGGTTATGTCATGTTTAGGGCCATTACTGAAGAAGAGAAATAAGCAACATGCCTAGCCATTACAGAATGTTGCAACTGAAAATAAGTTACTCATGAAAGACTTTATTTTTAAACATTCAGCCACCTGGAAATATGGACTGTCAGGATAGAAGTATAACCTGTAAAGATGTTTGGTTTCCTGTCTACCACAGGTCAAAAAGTGTGGTTCTGCACTATAAATTATATATTGCATGTGAAAGGAAATTCCCATAGGCTTAAAAACGTGCTTACACAGTCAGCTGTCAGGTGTGTTACATTAGTGTATCACCAGCCCAAACTATTATGGAAATGTAGGATTAATGGTAAAGAACTCCGCTTCAGGAGCTGTGGACCTGTGATTCTTGTATCTGAACTCCCTGACATATGGTTACATTTCCAGGTCCGATGTGCCTGAGTAAGATCAAGCTTTATGTTCATCTGCCTAAACAAAATAATATAGAACAATTCAGATCTAGATCACACGTCAGAAGCAAACATTCACCTTCTTGTTTCATTTAGTCATGTATCCTTTCTCATTTTTCTAATTGTACAAAAAAAAAAAAAATACATTGCAAACCCGTACTACTTGCACCCGTCATAGCCGGGACTAAACTTCACTTGAACAACTATCTAAGGTAAATGAATCCAATTCGGCTGACATCATCTAGTTTGAAACTGTCATGCCAGACAGAGGCGATCTGGCAAAGAGCCAGTCCTGCTGTCATTTAGATGTGATGTGCCTTCTAGTTTGCACTGGGCATATAGTTCCTAAAGAATTAATGGACAGCACAAGTTTATAAGGATTATCTTTTGCATTTTGTGATCACATGAAGCATTTCTTATCAGATCTCTATTATTTTCTACATTTTTTTAAACTGGTGCCAGTTTTTTTGTTTTGTTTTGGTTTGTCTGAAACTCTTACCTCTCAACTGTACAGATTTTCACAGTATGTCAGATTTTTGCCTCATATTTTTGGTCCATTTTTCATAAAATTGTGGTTTTCTAGCAAATCACTGGCAAATGATTGAGGATTCAAGTCATGAAATAATGGCATACTTTTGAGTTTCAGACTTCATATCCTTCGGAAAATTCATGCTAATTCAAAACATGCTATTCTATCTACTTTCTAAGTTTGTCAGAGCAATATATAAAACTTGTTCCTATTTGCGAGCCTTTGCCCCCCATCCCACCCACCCCCATTATTTATGGCTTTGTTCAGATTTATTGCTCTAACATGGTTGAGAGGTATGATTTGTGTGATTTTATTTTTTTAGGATTTATATTCCCATTTTTTCCCCCTAATACAGTGTTACATTATATTACTGTAGCTGTGGGGGGGACTTGTATAGCATTCAGGGCCAATGGATGTTTAGGACTTCATGATGCCAGAGTCAGAGATCAGTTTTCTTCAGCATTGTTTCCCTTGGCCCTATGTACATATAGTTATGTATTATGATCACACAGACCTAAGCTGGAGACACATCAGCTCTTCATAGGTTCATAGGTAGGTACTAGGCTATTGACCCAAGGGCCTACGCAAGCCTAGCCATCAAGGTTCCCTGGCTTACGCCACCCAAGAAAGTTATTTTCCTGTGCCACTGATGAGCAGAGACACAGAAGTGATCCCCAGGGTGTATTTCCTATTTCCCATCCACTCATCAAGATTTTTCTTGAAGAGTGCTAATGAAGAACTTTGCTTGACATAGATGGGTAGCCTGTTACAGAGTATGGGAAGTCTCTGGGATAGGAATCTATCCCTCCAGCATGTCCTGTTAATTGTGGTGACAAGGTTTAGGTCCCTAGAGCATGTAGCTTGGAGGGATTGGGATTTCTTTAGGTGTAGCATGTCCAACACCTCTGGGTTTGACATAGCTTTATATGTTAGGCAAAGATCACCTCTGAGTAGGTGATATGCTACGGAGTAAAGCTGGAGTTTTTTGAGGCGGTCAGTGTAGGGCATTTGTTTGAGTCCAGTAATCCTCTTAGTGAGGTACTTCTGTGGCTTTTCCAGCTGCTGCAGATGTCTTGTGAGGTACATTCCAAAAGGGGCGTTGTACTCTATAATGGGTCTAATGAGTGATGAGTAGAGGGTAACGATTACCTCTTTTTTCCTGGATGAGAACCCTTTTATGATGAGGTGTGCCACGTAGAAGGACTTCCTGAATACTGTGGCGATGTGACTATCAAAGGAGAGACTACTATCCACCTGGGTCCCAAGGTCTCTTATCATGCATTCGGTGTTAAGTAGATTGCTGCCTATGTGGTAGTTCATGGGTACAGAGTTTTTACCAAAGGGGATGACACTGCACTTTTTGGCATTGAGCTTGAGGCCATGGCTCTGATACCAGGCATCTGTCTCAGAGAGGCCCTTCTGTAGGATGCTCACATCATTTGGGGACTTGACTATGTCTCCTAGTTTGCAGTCACCTGCGAACTTCGTTAGCCAGAGGCCTTCTGTGTTAGCCTGTACTTCAGAGAAGTAGATACCAAACAGGAGCGGTCCCAGGACGGAACCCTGTGGTACTCCACTTGTCACTAGTTTGAGGTCAGATTTGGAGTCTGCAACTTTTACAGTGTGGGTTCTGTCAGTGAGCCAGTTGGCAACCCATCTTGTGACGTAGGGATTTATGCCTAGTTTATTGAGTTTAGCTATAATTCCAGAATGGGGGATGGTGTTGAAAGCCTTGGCGAGGTCAAGATAGGCTGTGTGAACCACTTTACCCTCATCTATGGCTTTGATGACTGCCTCAAAGAAGTCGATCAGGTTCAGGAAGCATGATCTGCCTTTCACAAACCCGAACTGGGTTGGATCCAGAGTTTGGAGGTTACCAATGTCTTTGTTTATGAGTTCCATGATGATATGTTCCATGGCTTTGCAGACCAGGCTCGTCAGACTAATAGGTCTATAGTTCCCGGGATCAGTGGTGGCTCCCCCTTTGTGGAGTGGGATAACTGTTGCTGTGCACCATTCAGTGGGCACAAAGCCTGATGCAAGGCTATTATTGAACATGGTGCTTAAGTGGGGAGCCAGTTCATTCTGAAGTAAGTGTAAAACGCAGTCTGGGATGTTGTCCGGTCCCTTGGATGCTGTGTTTTTGGCTTTAGAGAGTCCAGCTTTCACCTGCATAGTTGTGATTACAGGGACTGTGCATTCTTCCTGTATAGATATGGGCCCTTTAGGTGGTGAGAGGGGGGGTAAAGTTAGCACTGAACTGATCTGCCAGGATGTTGGCAATATCAGTTGGTTCTGTGATTTTCATGCCTTTGTGCTGTAACTCAGAGCAGATCTGGGTGTTGCCATCGAGATTCTTGACATAGCTATAGAATGCTTTGTGGTTATCCTTGGAATTAGTGGCAATTTTATTTTCGTAGCTAGCTTTGGAGGATCTTATAAGGGATCTCAGCTTCTTACTGAGGCTGACCAGGGAGCTCCTCCACTCATGGGATTTTACTCTCTTTTGCAACAGTTTCTTCCTTCTATTGTACAGTTTGTTCATGGCAGGGGACCACCAGATTGGCTTCCTTTTTTTGGAGGATAACGTCTTGGTTCTGTTTGGGATAGCACGATCCATGCACTCATGTAGGTGCTTATAGAGCATGTGTAGGATTCAGCAGTTGTAACTGTATTGTCCATCTGCATGAGTGTCATGAAGTTCACTACTTCTGTCTTAAGAAGCATGAAGTTGGCTTTGGAGAAATTTCTTACTGTGGTTTCCTTAATGGGGGGTGGGGGTGGGATGTGGATATCAAGGGTGATTAGCTTATGGTCGGATCGGACCAACGAGGAGCTGACTTCAGGTGTGGAACACCGGTCACTCATGTTGGTAATGACTAGGTCTAGGATATTGTTGCCCCTGGTGGGGGTGTGGATAAGTTGATCTAGGGCATTGGAGTTTATGATTTCCAGAAAGCGTTGCGCTAAGGAGTGTGAACCAGGCAGAGGGAAGAACATGTTCGTGTTCCTGGATTACCACTCACCACTGGATCTCTAGTCCTGTAGGGCCACCCTAGTTAGTAACATTGTTAGCAACAGTGAAATATTTAAAATAAGTAAAATTATGTCTAGGGGCAGGTAGGTTATAGAACGGGCAGTTCTCCATCTCTAAGAAGTGTCTCTTAACTGTAGTCAAACTTTCCATATGACATTGAGTAATGCTCATGGCTGCCTACATTTTAAATTAATGCAGTTATAAAGAATGGGAAATGCTAACATAGAGCATTCCAGAAATCAGAATAGCTAGTTGTGAACTGACATGCTGCAGCTAAGAAGCCTGGGACCAAGGAACCCGCTTATGCACTGCATGCCACTGATTATCTTATTCAAACTCCACATTTTCCTGAAAGTTCAGCATAAATAGATCTTCTACAAGGAAAGGGGGAAACTGTTATCTGGCTGTTTGTCAGCAGAAGAAACATGCTGTAAAGAGTTACAGAAGTATATTTATATCTGTATACATATATATGTAAAATGGAGGTATGAGCTTACACTGATATTGAATTTGTTTCATGAGAATATAAAAGAAAATTGAAAATTTCAAACCAGTAGACAGCTAAAGACTGAGAAAGTCATAAGCCTGCAAAGAAATAATTTCATAAAGTGGTTCTTTTGAGGGCGGTCTATTTGTCCATCTGCATTGTGTATGCAGAATGCACATAGCCATCTAAGTCCTTAATGTTACTTTCCATACAACAAATGGACGCTGTTACCACAAATTCTTGCACTACTTAGTTTTCCACCTGGGCTGCAGCATATTCATCCATGAAGGTCTGTTAGTTACTGATTTAGTTTACCACACTACACTAAGTAAGCTAAGTGATGCCAAGTCATGCAAGTGTCAGATTTTTCTATAACTCAGCTAACAATTCAAACATTATTTATTTGTTTGATAAAATAAGACAGTTAGCAAAATGATGAATGGAAGATGTTAAGCAATCCTTTGACTACTCAGCTATTAAACTCTTAATTACGAGCAAACATTGACAAAGTTACTACAATATGCTTGCAAAAGAAAGAATCAATATGTTTCACAGATGTGGTATGTTTTTCATAAAGTTACATTGGCTGTTCTGAAATGTCATTCAAGACGATCATAAATTCTTGCCCTGTATCCAAGATCAAAGCTACAATGTAATCTGTGAAAGAGTTAGTATTTTCATCCAGCATTATTTGTTGAAACCAATAAGCAGAAGCTACTGCCCCAGCACTTGTCTGACTGTTTAGCTTGTTCCCATGATTCTAAAAACACACAAAATGGCCTGTCTCTGATGAGACTTAAGTATGCTGTTCTCGCATGCTTGATTGAAATGAAAATACTTTTGCAGAGGTCCATGCAGCACAAGAAAGCATCATTGTTTTCTTTTGTTTTGTTTTTTTAAACCAAAGATCATTATTTCTATAAATCTTTTTTGAGGATCTTTATGATGTCACAGATCAACACTAAACAGAGAACAACTGTTATGTATGCTACATCCCCTAACAGCTTACACATCTTGTATTATCTGGTGCATTTCTATGCTTTGTTAACTGAAGCGTGTGCTTGGTCATGGCAGTGAATGAGGGAGTTAGCTCAGGTAATTCAATGTCCTGTTATCTTAATTTTTAGATTATCATCTTTGACAGGGAATAAAATTTTTAGTGCTTTTAGATAATCTTCATATTGAACCCCCTAGCTAGTTGTGTTACAATTTCCCCTCTTTATTTTCTCTCTCTCTTTTTTTTTAAGGTCAAAGCAAAGAGGCACATGGAGAAACTTTCAAGCCTTAGCCTGCAACCTGACACCACTGCTGTGTCCTATCAGAGGCAGGATCATAAATTAGAAGGAAAGACAAATAAAATAAATAAATAATACATCAACAGCCAATGGGAAAAAGGCAGTAAATTACCTTGTCTAATGCTGGCCAATCCAAGATGACATTAAATCAAGCCTGGCAGCTCATGCTAGCCAATCAGAGGCAGATGGTTGTAAATCTGTTAAAGTGAAATCGATTTCACTTCATCCCCCCTGAGAAGGGAATGCTCTTTCAGAAAAAGGAAAGGGAGGGGGAGGATTGAAGGAGAGTTTTCTGCTTGTAAATGGAAATCTGTTCATTCCATTTTTGTAAGGGAAAACAGGCACCCGTGACAAAAGACAGTTTCCTGGAATACAACACTCACAGCAGTGAAAGACGAAATTGCAGTTACTTTTAAAGAACAGAGAAACCAGAACAGACTTCCATGAGAAATGTTCATTTTTATGTCTATATGCAGCTTTTCCCATAGTTACAATCTCTCTCTCTCTATATATATATATATATATATATATATATATGTGTGTGTGTGTGTGTGTGTGTGTATATATTCTAACCTCCTTAAAAATGTGTATGTCTCATGCTTCGTGAAAATATGTTAGAAAATATGGACCTTCCTAATGAGACTTTTTTAAAAAAATGTTTAATTATTGAAAGACTAATTGAACCAAAGAATTTCTCCTTCTGTTAATTTAAACAATCCTTAATTTAATTAATAATTAATTATTATAAATTATAATTATAAATTATTATAAATTAATAATTTAAACAATAGTCCTTCTATTTTAATCAGATTTCTTTTTCTATCTATTCTTGAATGTTAGAACACTGAAAGATTAGCTAACTCACCAAAACTTTTATTGAATGCTTGCAAAGTGAATCATTAATCTGGTTTCCTTGACAGGTCTGTAAGCACTAGTTCACGCTGTATGTATGTAGAAAACTGTATTCCCTGTACCCTCTTACCTATAACTGAAAAGCAAATCTCTACTGTTTTATGTAAAACATAGTGACTGGGTTTTGCCTTATGCAGTGTCACTTTTTGCATCAAATTCTTCACATTACTCACTCTTGTAATGATAAACTACTAAAACTGCCTACCTCGTCCCCAGCCCCCCACCCCAACCATGAACTCAGAGACAGGATTTCAGATTTGTTCATATACACTGAGCACACATTATCTGCATTCTTCTAAGGTGCAGTTACTACACAGACCAAACATTGTTTGGTGTTGCTAAGAGTAGAACAGAAACCCTGCAGCATTTCTTACTCACTCCAATTATAGACTAATAATTTTATTCCCTATCACCTGTGTTTGTTTTTCCTTCATCATTTTCAAATAGATGTTTAATAATAATATTTACAAAGTAAGCAAAATCTTTGGAATGAGCTAGGTATAATCATTCAGAAGTATAATAGACGCATCATTTTTATCTATGCCACAAAATAAAGCCATTTTCCTCTTTAAACTTAAAAGCTTTTTCTCTGGGTTTAGTTTCTTAATTAGGGTTACTACCCTAAGCTGTACCATCAGCCCCTTCATTTAGGAGTCCCTCCTTATATAATGTTTTGCTGTTGTTAAGACATTATTAGTTAACTCAGGCTCTGCTGTTTTATTAAGAATGTTTTGCTGTTGTTAAGACATTATTAGTTAACTCAGGCTCTGCTGTTTTATTAAGAATACTCCAGAAAATAGCATCATCTGCTTAAACCAAGCTGTATCTCTTGGTGTTAATATAGACAGCTACAGGGACTGCTTCTTTAAGAAGAAATATCAGTAACAATCAGGCCAAGTTTTTATTATTGAACTGCGTCTTCAGAGAACATTTGTAGTCCACAGATATCATCATTCATCTCAGCCTCTTAGCACAGGAAATCTGGAGAAACTCAAAAATAATGGGGGGATCAAGGCCCAAAAAAGGGACACAATTTAAATAGTGCTCTTAAAAACTTAGAAAGTTGCTAGAATAAAAGGTGTTGTGTTAACATGCATTTTCTAAAGGACATGAAGTTTGAATCTCAAATGCCTGCCATTATTTAGTGGCTTCAGTCCTCAGTGGTTTGCCAGAAAACCACAAATTTTATGAGGAACAGACCAAAAATGGGAGCAGAAATCTGGACAGTCGACAAGTATGGATATCATCCATGTTTCTTACTGTTCCCATTTTTTGTAGTGCATGATGACATCAAAGATTCGACTCCACAACAATGCTTTTAGTACTGACATAGTTGCTTGTTTGGTAACCTCAGCATAGTCTGAACATATTGGAAGTATAATAATCCATTTTTACGAATGCATCATAACTGAAGTTACTGTAGAGTTCCTGTAATGTCGTTTGTAGACCCACACAGAAATCATGCACTATAGGTCAACATTCCCTGAAGGTTCTGACACCATAACACCAAGGATAGTGAGTAAATATGGAAGAACTAAAGAAAAGAAGAAATAAGCAAATATAAATCAGGAGCAATGAAGCATTTATGATCACCACCTTTAATTCTTGCTCTACTTGAGTTCTTCAACATGTAAAAATGCCACTGCTTCATACTTTAAAAATAAATGATTTTGTTAGTCAGTGTACAACTGTGTCATGTATAATTACAAACTTGACATGAATATTTTCCTCTAAAACAGAAGTAAGACCTGTGATTAACTGTATTACTATTAGGGCATGAATGCCTGCCTTGTTAGAGTAATTTATTTTGAGGTTTAAATTTATTTTTAAGTGGACAGGAAATGCAGTACTAGATCACAGTTTGTAATGTTCCCTATGCAGATAAATCAATAAATAAATTGCTTTCCTATTATGGATAAGTGATTACCCAAATAAACACCAAAAGGAAAAGCCTGATTTGCAATGTGTTAGTTCATCAATAGAATTATTCAGACTTTTTTTGTGCATAAAAATAGCTTTACTGCTTGCTGTGTCAACATTTTTCTATAAAACTTAAAGGAAAATATCTTGTCTGCATATAGACTTTCTGCAAGTTCAAACAAACTGTTTAACACTATCAGAAGGCAGTCCTGAGCACTGTTTCTACAAAAAGAACTGTAACAGAATGGTGCAATTGAAAATATAAACTACCTCTCTCTCTCTCTCTATATATATATATATATATATATATGTGTGTGTGTGTGTGTGTGTGTGTGTGTGTGTGTGTGTTGTTTTCTTAGACCATTCTGTTAGAGTGCTTTAATATGTACAGTACATGGGCAAGAACATACCATTTCCAAAGAGAGTAGCTTTATAAATTGTCAATTGCCTTTTTCTCTTAAAAAAAAAAATATATATATATATATATATATATATATATATATATTTTTTTTTTTTTGCCTCACTGGGTCATGCCACTTGGTATTAGCAGAAAGCAGGAAGGACCTCCATCAATCCTCAACAATTTAAATAAAATCTCAGAAGAGTCTATCCAAAACAGCAAAACAGTAGTCTTGTAAGCAAGCATCTCTAGTGTGAGACATTTAATCATATTTTGCTGGATGTATGGAAGTGTGGAGATTGCATGTATAGGTTTGTATCTGTGAACATGCATGTTTCTGTGATACTAGCAGGCACATGGGAGTAGGTATGGCTGGACAGAATAGTACAACGAGTTAAGGTTACAAACTGCTATATAACCTCAACTTGTAAGCCTGGGTTTGGGTCGCTGTCTTGTACTCCATATGACTTTGAATAAGATAATTAGCTATAGCAGCTCAAACTTGCAAAGAAACATCCGTGTCCAGTAGTTGTTACACATTTAGCAAATTAATCAATAAAATACAGAAGTTCTACATTTGCTTCTAAGGCATGCTGAATGGAGAATGACACTTCCATGTCTTTTCACTTTATACATTACATAGCATAACAAAAGAACAACTCAGGCGCTGTGGTGCAGCAGTTAGCATTGTCGCCTAACAGCAAGAGGTTCTTCCGTTCGATTCTTGGCTGGAGCACCTTCTGTGTGGAGTCTGCATGTCCACCCAGTGGTCAAGTGACATTAAAGACATACAGGTAGGTGTGAGCGTGAATTGATGTGCCTTCTTGAAGGTCGGGTGTCGGGCTAGCAACTCGGCACTGTAAAAAAATCCACTGCCAATCATTAGCGGACCGGAGTTCCGCTGTGGCAACCCCTAAACGGGAAAAGCCGAAAGACATATATAACAGAAGAAGAACTCAGCTGATACCATAACACCCCATTAGGAAAAAAAAAAGATTTGCAGTGATTTAGGGTCAGTGGTATATAAGCTATAGAATGCAAAAGGAAAAGTGAATCCTTATGCAGTAGTTAAAGCTTGTTTAAGCTGGTGATTAGTGGCAACAGCTTAGGAAGGCACAGATTGTGTCTTCTTGCAGTGTGCTTCACTGGGAAGGAGAGAAATTAAATCAAATATCAATTAGAAAGGAAATGGATTTCCCTATGGCTTCTAGCCAATTAAAGCATCATTACCTATAGAACATTTTGTTTTGTTAATGTGAACTGACTGCATTGCAGGTGATTGCAACTGTGCCCAAAACTTACAATATGTTCAGTCTTTCCATTTTTTTCTTTTTTACAGTCCAGCTAATTGTCTTCTTTGTGAATTAAAGCACACTGAACCATCTTTGAAAATGCATCTCCAAAATGATAAATAAAATGACTGTGCTTTTACAAATCAGCACAAAGCATTAAAATGATTCTTGTTTGTTGTAGGACAGCAGCTGCTAACAGCAAAATAGGTATACTTACCTCCCTCACATTCCATATAATTTCTTTTTTTTTTTTTTACATGGAAGAAAAAGAAAATTGTTGATTTCTTTAGCATAATATGCATGAGGCTCAGTTATGAGGCCTTCTGGCACTCAGATGTGCACTGCAGTCGGGGCTGTATTGCAGCTTCTCCCTTTTGCGGATGTTTGTTCTAAAAGCACTGCCTGTGTATCAAAGGCAACCTTACAAGAAGGGGGGAGGAGGGGGAGGTGGGCATTACCCTTTTGTCCATACAGCTATGACATGTAGTAAGATAGGCTATGTTAGAATAATTACAACCCACAATACTTCATACAGCTGTTAGTGAGCAGGTTTGGAAACCCACTGTTATGTGGCTATTCTATTGGGAAATATATTTAGTTTTCCTACCCTACGTCTGAAATTTTCTCCAAGTTGGTGATCAAAAACAATTGCAAAGTTGTGCCAGCCACTAGAAATTGAATAACACTGCATTCCCAAATATTATATAATGCATGATCTTAACTGTAGAAATCTTGCTGCAAGCACACTGTGTTGTTTTAACATCTGGAGAAAACTGCTGTCAGTGGGTAAACATACTTCTTATACAAACTGATATCAGTCATATAGTAGCTAAAGGGAGGGTTGTGCCCTGCAGAACAGGTACTCTTTTTATAGCTAAAGGATGGGTACTCATCACCACCACCACCACCACAGGGAGCAGACAGCTGTCTCACTACACAGCTGCTCGTATATCAGAGAGAAACATATCTAGTCCTCCAGACACCATGAACAGTCCACCAGAGATGTCAAATACATCAGGAAGATGGATAACTCACTTCAGCACCATAAAGATACAGTGAACACAGAGACAAATGGAAATCAGAGACAAACATATCCAGTGCATAAAGCGACACCAGTTTTCCACCAGCAATAACTGCTATACCTGTCACCTTAGCTTCCAGGTTCAAGTCCATATTAAGATATTTAGAAAGAGTGGTAATAAGTTAGGGTTCTATCCATCCTCAACCCCTTTTCCCATTTTTGCACATGGGTTGGGGTGTCACTTCAACAGTGGCAAACATGTCAAGCCAAGGTGTACACTGTCAGGTGGATAGCCCTGCTGCAGTGTACACACACACACATACACACACACACACACACACACACACACACACACACACACACACACACACACACACACACACAGCCAATTTAGAGTATCCAATCCACCTGATACATGTCTTTTGGCATGTAGAAGGAAAATGGAGTGCCCAGAGGAAACCCAATTGACCACAGGGAGGACTTGCAGACTCGGCACAGAAGGCACTGCAGCTGAGAATCAAACCAGAGTACCTCTTGCTGTGAGGCAACAATGCTAACCACTGCTCCACCACAGGGTTCCATATGGAGTGGAAAGTCTGAAAAAAATATAAATGAGAAGGTCAAGGAACTAAATCTGTATTGCTCTATAAATAGAATTTATTGGCATGACAATAATCTCTCCCAAAAAATGCACCACCTCAGGAACAAATTCCCACTTTCTCTAAGCAAAGCAAATCCCTCACCATCTGCAGATCTAACTTAGATGAATGGATAGGAAATCACATTGGCCTAGCACACCTATCCATTATAAACAGGGCAAGTAACTAGTTGAGTACATTAGTGGGATGGTAATGACTAGTAACAACCTATGAACCTATGCACAGAATAAATAAAACATACCATGCAGCACTTCTGCTAGTAGGATATTAATACATAAGGCATTGCCATTTCTGCTGCATCTCCAGACATACACATATTATGTACTGAAGATACCTAAAATCTCATTAATATACATCTTCTAAAATATAAAAACCTTAAATAGTTGTACAGGGGTTGTAGTGAAATGACATGTTAATGGCAACAACCTTAAATCATTTCACTTATAGTGATGTAACAGGAACTGTGCAACAGAAGGTAAACTGGTACTTTCTTGGGAAACACTAAATGGGATAGTTGGTCGCTTTGATTGAAAACACTGATCCATGTTTGTGTTTGGAACATGTGCAAGTAAGGCAATTTTTTTGATGTTGACCATTTGCTAATATAGCCCCTCACCCACTTTCATGGTCATCTATAAATTAGGGGTCTATAGTTAATTGTTGAATGTAAAAAACATTGAACGGCTAACCATCAAAATCACTCCATCAAACATTCACTTCAGTGAAAGTGTGAGATGGAGAAAGTAACTAGTTGCACAACACTTCCCTGTCTCACACACTGCAATATTTCAAACCCACCCAGATGGGGAGCTTCGCCCCCACCCCCAACTATACATACCAACTCCAAGATCCCACTACAGTGAGGAAGAGAGTCTGAAATACTGTGGTTTGTGGGACAGTGAAGTGTTAGCCAACTAATTACTTTCCCTGTCTCACACTTTCGCTGAACGTTCGATGGATTGATTTCAATGGTTAGCTATTTGATGTTTTTTACATTTGGCGATTAAGCATAGACCCCAAATTAGAATATGTGCATGAGCACTGAAATATACAAGTACTGGCATACAGTACCTTCCATCATGGAATAGCCATGTATTACAAAGAATAACTACATAATAGTATAGTGTTGGTGCTTTGGGGTAAATTGTCTATGTGTGGGGATGTATGGGGCTTGTGAGTGTCTGGCTGTGATATGTACGTCTATGTGTGGGGATGTATGGGGCTTGTTAGTGTCTGGCTGTGAAATGTATGTCTATGTGTGGGGATGTATGGGGCTTGTTAGTGTCTGGCTTTGAAATGTATGTCCATGTGTGGGGATGTATGGGGCTTGTTAGTGTCTGGCTGTGAAATGGATAAGGGCTTTGGCAGCTCTCACATTATTCTCTGAAGTGCCCACTTCCTAGTCACATAGTCTAAAACTGAACTAAAATTATATAAAACTACAGAAGTGTTAGTTAGGGTTTAGCCCCACAAATCAGAGTATCAGGAGTACAACCCCCCTAAAGAAAATGTTAATTTGGCTTTTCCCTTTGGAGACGTGCATGACAACAACTAAACTTTGGTGGCACCATATGTATAATGGAATTAAATATAAACCTAATGGCACTATCCATTGTATATGTGCACCTTCTACACCAGCTTTCATTGGTCTGATAACCTCTTCACATCCATACTGTCTGAAGGGACATCTTGCATATATTGTTCCAGTCTCAGAATAACTGCCTCATCACAGATACACAAGGAGCTGTACAACATAGCAGCAGTAACTCTGTAATGTCACATTCCCTCCATTCTACAGTCAGTACCATACAATAACAAGAATGTTAACCTTGTGGTTGCCATTAACTCCATACATAGTAAGTGAAGGTGTGAATAAAGAACAAAGTTGGATTGGTCCATCACTTACAAATAACAGTACCATTTATTGAAGCACGTACTGAAGCAGCAATTCCAATAAAAATAAAACAAAGATGCCTACATCAGTTTCACCCTGATTTGATATTCACATACCTCTCAACTGTACAGATTTTCATAGAATGTCCAGATTTTTGCCTCATATTTTTGGCCCATTTTTCATAAAAGTCTGGTTTTCTAGCAAATCATTGACAAATCATTGAAGATTTAAGTCAGAAAATAACGACAGACATTTGCGTTTCAGACTTCATACCCTTCAGAAAATTCATGCTAATGCAAAACCTGTTATTGTATCTACTTTCTAACTTTGTAAGAGCAATATTTAAAAATTGTCCCTATTCTGGTACCTTTGTCCCCCCCTCCCCATTATTTATGTCTTTGTCTAGATTTCTTGCTCTGGTATGATAAATACTAAAAACAGTGTTAAGAAGCATTCTGTTTATAGCACCTGTTTTTGTTGGCAATTATACAATAAAGATGAAGGACTAACTGCTTCTAAAATTCACATAGTTAAATTGCAACACTGGTATGAGAAACAAAAACAGCACAGTATAATGCGACATAACCATTTACTCAAATATGCACATAAAAAAGTTTATAAATCTTTGTGACTCTCTAATTATAAAATAATATTAAGGCTGTTTCTCATTAAGTCAAATACTCAGAACTCACACTAAAAAGGTAAAACTAACATAATAGTATTAATAAATTAGTATTTAAAAAACCTTAGAGGAAACTTCACTTCAACAGTATAAATAAATTATCAGTATCATTATTTGTGTCCAAAATGCTACTGAAAAAAAAGGCCATTGGCTCAGAAAAGACATATGGAGAATTTGAACTGAAAATTCTAGTCAGAAAATATAGTGCTTAGCCTTATAGGTAATTTGCAATGGTCTATGTGGCCAGCTGACACTCAGTAACTAACCACACCTACCAGGTACACATCACTGTCAGCTTCTGAAACCCATTCCTAACATATAAATCAATGCCCAATCTTCTCCTCTGGTTTGTTTATACCCCTCCCCCACACACCGAAGAAGTATAGATTCTAATAGGTTATTAACAGAATCACTTGTGGCTCTGCTCCGTTCAAGTCAACGGAGATCTATTAACTATGCTTTTTAAAATAATAGTACATCAGCATAACAATAAAAGAATTGTGTACACCCTTCACTCCCTATCCTTAATCCTGGAAATTTCACATTAGATATCATCATACACTTCCCAACAGGGGTGTTATGTTGGAAAACATCACAAATGGATTTTAAATGCTACAAATAAATTCCTGAAGCTGGCATTTAGATTTTAAAATTAAAGAAATGTAGCTATGTGTATCTAATGAGGGCAGCTGCTGCACTGTAATCAGTGTCTGTCCTCATCAGATGACTTAAAAACACTATCAAAGATGGCTGACAGTGATTCACAATAATCAGTAAGAATAAGCATCTTGCATCTCAATGCAAGGTGTCTGCACTGAGTGAATTAAGCAGTCAATCCAGAAAATGGTTTCTGCAGTCCTAAGACACAATTCTGTCCCAGAATGCATGATGAAAATCTTCGAATGATGGTCTCCTTTCAGTCATGCCAGATGACTTTGTGTGTTACAGATACTCTGCGCAGCTACAGAAAATTATAGCAAGTAAAATGCTGCACTGCCTGTTTTTTTTTTTTTTTTTTTAAGATCTCTTCCTTGACTATGTTCTCAGTTGCACTGCAGGATACACACTCTGTCTACATTTGTATGATGTTAGGTTACTTGGGACAATGTGAGGAAGTACTGCAATAAGCAAAGGTGGTTTACTGCAGCTCATCAACCCTATTTATTATGCATTAGGGCTCAATTAGAAGCGCTCTTTCTGAATCATTAATTGAGATCTGGTATTCCTTGCAGGATCGGTGCACTATGACATTGCAAAACAATGACATTTTCTGAATTTGTCTCAAAATCTTGCAAGTAGTCAATTACAGGTTTGTAGTCTGCATATTAAACTATGTGAAGTTGCACAATATAGCATGGGGATACAGAGAAACAGTGGATACGTACTCTGCAGTGCAAATCTGCGGGAAAGTCCACAAGTCTGGCACTAAGCCAATGCTGTAATCAGTCTTGTAAAGTGACAAAATTCATTACATACCAATTTCCCTAGCCAGTGGTCATATGATAGTTACAAATACATAAAATATCGTAAACACAAGAGCACTTTAAAAATGCAGCCTACACTCATACTGCTCTAATTAGTTTGAATACAATGCAGAGTAGTTTCAGATCTGAATAGAACTATTGTTATAGTGGTTTAAATCAAACATTACAGGATTAAATTCTGCCAGAAGTGGGAAATGCTCAATACACTAAGATGGGGTAATCAATACAATGTAACAGGCATTGCAGCTCTGGTTTGCATGCACTTGGACTAGTGAAAGCTTGCAAAATTATTTGCAATTAAAAGAAAAGCTACTGAAACCACTATGCAGATAATTATATCATGGCAAGCAGCTGCCAAGCCAGCTATTGTGAGGTTACTAATTACACGGTTTCATTGCTACTTCACTGCCTTCAGCTCTAAATATTATCATTCTTATCAGAAAATGAATGGGCTTTTAAGGCACATTCACTCTCTAAGTTAGGGACTACAACTTTTTTTTTTTTAATGTTCATGTCACTCAAACTTTTAATGTGAGGAGGGTTTGACTAATAGAAGCTAAGTATGAAACGGGAGGTTTGAAGGAGTGTGGCCCTTCACCTCTGCCAGGAAGGAGGGAGAGAGGGGTTCCATGCACAAAGGGGCACAATGGGTATCTGTGGTGGAGATGGGGTACCTCACCGCTCATGCCTTGGGTGGGGTGAAGAAGGAATACCTGAAGGGAATGCCCCTTGCATAAGGGAAGGCAAATCCTCTGGTGTCATCCCATTGCACATCCCTCCCCTATGCCTCACTGGGTGTGTTTGTTAGGAATTGAAAAAACTAAGAGAGAAAACTCCAGGCCACCACCATCTGAATGATGGCACTGGTGATATGGAACTTATGGGACATTTGGTCGTAGAGGGTGCTGATGACTGGGAGACACTGGAGGCAAACAGTGCAAAAAAATACAGAAATACATAAGGGAGAATTTTTTCTCTCACTGTTTTTTTGTTTTTGCAGTTACACAAAGCTGTTACAAATAGATGTCCAAAAAGTTATGTTTACTTCCAGGTGCAATGTAGGAAAATGGTCACAGCACAGGCACTTCAAAGCTTTACAAGGAGTTTTGTATCTTACAGTGACTACAAGCAAGCACGTCAATATTTACACCAGCGGACATTAATGCTTATCTGAGTCACAAGACAAAAAAGACAATGTAAAAGGAAAAAAAGCAGATAGACCTTTTCTTGGATACCCCTCTTTTAGGTATCTGATCATCACTTCTTCTTCTTCTTTTGGCTTTTCCTGGTTAGGGGTCGCCACAGCGGATCACCTGTCCGCTCATGTGATTCTTTCAAAAAAAAACTTCTTTTGTAATCTATTTTGCAACAGTCAGGAGCTGCATTCATACTGCAAGTACTTTCGATATACATTAACAGTTAGGTTATCTAATGTAAATAGAATGCCCCTAAACATTTTCCGTCATGGGCCCACCTTTACTGCTTTTACAAGTGGACCTTGCATTTCTTTTCTGAATTGACTGCCTGTCCCTCACACCAGCTTACACTTTAATGAATAGATATGCATCACTGAAATGAAAGAACAGATATGTATGAGAATATATGTATTGCTGTTTATAACAATTTAACTGTACACTGACCCCTGTATTCTACCCACTCCATTGACCTCTTATGGTGGGGAGCAATAGTTTGTGGTTGGTTTGTTGCTGTCCTGGAGGGAGTGGGATTTTCTTTGTCAGGTCTCCTTATCACCTGAGCTGTACTTATGTGCTGAGGATCCATGTCGGCTCATCGAAGATAATTTCAGTGAGTGACATTTGTGTAAAGTAAAAGCACTTAAAACAGTTAATCCGATTTCAGTGAATCTAAAAGTTTTTTTTTTTACTCCTTTAACATCCTAAACTTATGTATACCAATTCCATGGATGCACAACAGTGATGAAAAATGCAAACTCCATTAACACTGAAGATGTTTTTCAGGGATTTTAATGTGCATAAATGTCTCTCCATGAAAGAACCTTCACAAAATTGTCACATTCCCTGTACAATCATGCAGTGCTCACAACATTGTTTTCACATGACTAGGCACATTTCAGTTCAGCTTACATACATTTTTTTTATGAAGGTACCAGCCATAGAGATAAGTGCCCAGACCTAGCCTGTTGATTTCAACAGATAATGCTGTTTTTGTGAATAGAACCGCATGCCCTCTCTGAAAAGCAGGACAGCCAACCTCCAGGCATTTATTACTTCCTTACTAGTGAAACCTAAAATGCTAAAGCTGAAGTCTTGTGTTTCACCACTGCAACAACAGGCTTGAATGAGTATTGTTTTGGAGATTATTTCAAGGATATGCCAGAAAAGCTCAGCATCTTGATGGGTAGTTGATGTAACTGAAACTCTTTTACATTTTCTCCAGATGCAGTTTATAAATGGATCTCCTAGAAAGAATCAAGTAATTTTTAACATTGCCCTTTCATCAGGGAATAACCTCCACTTCTTCTGACTTGAACATCTTAATGTTTGCTTTTAATTTGGTTTCATTTCCTACACAGAACAGCCAGACAGCGGAGACTGTGTGGATATATAAATGCATCATCGCACACACTGTCTGTTCCATTGAGTAATTTACAAGAAAGATCATTCAGAACCAGTTTCCAGCTTCAGGTATCTATCATTAAGACTGCTGTAACAGTAATGTTTCTAAAGCACAGTACAGTTTTCCAATATGCAAAGATGCAAAGCTGCAGATATACATTTAAATTATAAGCAATATCACATTAAGGTATCTAGTTAAAGCCCAGTCAGACAAGTAGCCTGTTCACAGAGCTGTCACAGAAACGCAGGTCAGCTGACTCCCTCAGGGCTGCATGATTGAGGGAATGAATGAATGAAGCCTATGTTCGCTGAATACAGTAGGGATGCTACGACTTCTATTAAGATTCAGTCTGCACAGCCAGGTTGTTTAGAGCTCATGGCTAATAAAACACAGCTGAATACTTCTACATGTATTGTACAAAATCGCATGACCAGTAAATCTAGCAAGAACTGATGCTTGTTTTCTGTCTCTTCAACAACTGTACAAGTCAGATCTAAGAAAATGCAGACAGATAACACACATACACATACAGGGATGTGATGTACAGTCTGCAAGCATTTACTACCCATATGTTTGAGGGAGTTATTGAGTCACATCACCATGCTACAAAAAAAAAATCATGAAGTATTTGCCATAAAATAAGCCTGAAGCGTAGTCCCATATCTTCTTAAAACCTCAGGCCCCTCCAGAAACTAGCATGCCTATCGGAATCAGACTTGTTACAGCTGAGTTTTAGTTCTCTGTGAAGAAATAGCTTTTACATTGAACTAAATTGTCACAGGTTTTCAGCCAGCACAATTTCCTAAAAAAATCCGCTCAATTTGATCAATTTGCCTCAAGTTTGTGAAGCCTTAACCCTGATCTGGAAACAAAAGTTGAGAAAGGTATGCTGAAAAGATCAAAATCTGAAGAGGTGCCTTATGACCTGCCAATGTTAAGGTCTCCAATAGTTAATGCATTCATTAATTCCTAGCTGGGTAGGAGGGGGGAGAGATCAAAGACGGCTGCATTTTCATTTCCCAAGGGACAATCAGGAGAAGCAACTTCCTGAGCCATAAATCCAGCAGCCTGGTTTATATACATGCTCTGCAAGCTTCAGTACGACGGACTGTGGTGGGGGTGGAGCAAGGAATAGAATGGCAGACCTTGCTCTGTACGACACCAGGAATGCAGTAAGTCAAAGAACACAAAGCCTGACATTTATGACGGCTCTGTCCCTATCACATTCCATCTCAGAGAGAACCCCATTCCACAGACCTTCATGATTCAGTCAGCCCTGGACCCCTGAGGAGTCTCTAAACTCCTTAGCTTTATTTATTCCATATTTAAACTCAATGTGCAATAGAGCTTAAAAAACACAAAAGCCAGGTGGAGCTAGCAGCAAGGTTGTCAAGGTAACAAGTTCAAGTAAAGGTTGTCAAGGTAACAAGTCCAAGTAACTTCTATCTTTTCTTGCATGCCTTTTCACAAGAGGAAGTTGCTGTTTGGTGCATAGAAGTAAAGCTTCAAGCTGCTAAGGAGCTTTATTACACTAATGGCCTCATTTCTATTTGCCAGTTGTGTGGCTTGAAGCAGGACACTTACCAGACAGTGTGCTCTGGATTGCCTGTGAAAAGAGGTAATTTTTTCAGTTGGTTTCTCTGTCCAACAAGGAAATAAAAAGCCCTGTTCTCAGTCTCTTACTTTGTGCAAGCAACAGCCTGTACTTTCTTGATATTTCTTTTTTTTTTTTTTTTTTTTTTTGCATTCTATTGACATGACTCAGTTGCAGAAAGCAACACTGTAATATCTTGTAAAATCAATTTTTAGTGCTTTGCACCTCCAGATTGAGACTGAGGAGTGCTATTTATCTTTATCGACTTGAAACACTACATAGAAAAGTGATTTTAACAAAGCAGGATAGAAAAATCCATTGTAAAATGCTCAGTGATTGAGAAATGACATTTAATTTAGATGACCATATATCTCAAAATATTCAGCCATATAAATTCTGTCAAACATTTATGCACAGTTACTGATACACTGCCATGTTATATGTTCCTACCATTCATCAAATTCCCTTTCTCCATACTAACTACGCTGCTATGCTAACACCCCACTCTTCACAACTACACTTTCCATGACAATTCTTACTGTTTGCACTAAGCATTACCACACATTATCATCTGCTTACATATCGTATATTTAATCTCACCTATCAGAAATAATATAAATAGCTTCATATAGACAAGATATCTTTAATTGCTTATTGCATTTTAAGGTCTGCCGTTTAACTTATTGCTTTTATTGCATTTGATTGGCTTTGTATTCTTCATATTGCATTATTCATTGAATTTTATCGTCTCACTTTTCATTGTACTACATTTTTTTTTTATTGTATATTGTGACCTATGGTTTCGGTAATGCCTAAATGCCTTTATTACACCATACACCCAGCTTACTACATTAATCTACCTTGTACTTCCTTTCCCCTTTATTTTTTCCTTAGCTTGTTGTTCTGTGTTGAGTCCAAAAAGGGTCTTTGGACCAGAAAACACACACACACACACACACACACACACACATATATATATATATATACACACACGAATATACATATACATATACATACACACACACACACAAACATATATATATATATATATATATATATATATATATATATATATATAAAATATATATTTATATACTGTTTATTATTGCAGGCCACGGTGGTGTAGTGGTTAGTGTTGTTGCCTCACAGCAAGAGGTTCTCCCGTTCGATTCTCGGCTGAAGCGCCTTCTGTGTGGAGTCTGCATGTCCTCCGCGCAGTCAAATGAAGTCTAAAGACATGCAGGTAGGGGTGTGTGGGAATGGGTGTGCCTTCAAGGTTGGATGTCGGGCTGGCAACTCAGCACTGTAAAAATCAACTGCCAATCATTAGCGGACCGGAGTTCAGCTATGGCGACCCCTAACTGAGATAAGCCGAAAGACATACATACATTCATATACTGTTTATTGACCAGTTTAGTTCCATTAGGCCAATGTCCTTTTTTCATGGAAGACCTGCAGTGATGTTCATACTGACTAGCGAAATATGGCCAGGATACTAGGGAGATTCTCTTTTTTGACAAGTGACGTGGGATGTTTTACATCCACTTGACTTACCACTATCTCAGGCAGATGGGACCTTGGTTTAACATCTCGTCTGAAGGACAGAAAAATGGCATAAATGTTTTCCTGCTGTGCCCAGTTCTAAGTGCAATATGTACTGTCAAATATTATGAAAGTGACATGTAAATGAATTTGTTTCTGCTTTTTTTCAGCAATGGTGCATCTGTATTTATGTTGCATCAATGCCAGAAGACTACTGGTAAAAAACAGAATGCCTGGAAGTCTTAAATATCAGAAGACCTAGCAAATTCCAGGAGAAAAGGCATGGAAAGTATGCCATTATTTAGGATAGCAGAGACATATACCCAGGAAAGCGGACATCTGGTCAGTGCCAAACTTACTGCTAATGCACAACTGGGGCAGGTGATGCAGAAAAAAGGTTAGGTGCTAAGCTTGCACTAGCTCATTATTATCATTACAATTTTACTCTTCTAGCAAAATAACAGAAAAAAATCAAATGTTAAAGTAGCACTGAATTGGATCTGTGAAAATAAATTACACCCCATTTCATACAGGTATATGAATAAGAACAGCCCATTACACAATCAAGTGTGCACATACGCGCGTGTGTACACACACACACACACACGCATGTATATATACACACACACACACACACACACACACACACACACACACACACACACACACACACACACACACACACACACACGCATGTATATACACACACACACACACACACGCATGTATATACACACACACACACACACACGCACGCATGTATACACACACACACACACACACACACACACACACGCACACACATGCACACGCACGCATGTATATACACACACACACACACACGCACACACACACACACACACACGCACACACATGCACACGCATGTATATACACACACACGCACACACGCACACACACACACACACAGACACACAGACACACACACGCATGTATACACACACACGCATGTATACACACACACACACACACACACACACATGCACACGCACGCACATGCACGCACGCACACACACACACACACTATAAACAAACAGCTTTGCTACAGCATGATTTAGAGATCAAGGCCACACTGTGGTGTGTTTTCTGTTCTCTGTCCTCATGAACTGTGGGACATTTGGAAAATTGACTGCTTCATTTGTACCCTTGCACTGACAGCAGTCACAGAATCCAAACAGACAGATCAAATCAACAGGACCAACAAAATTAAGCACTATAGTAAATTTGTTAGCATCATACAAACCAAGTATCTCTACATTTTGCAAACTTTTACAGGGCCTAATTTGGCCTGATTGCACTGAGGAAAATGGTGATCTGGGAGTGACAAATGCACCAGATGCTGGAGATTTCTTGCAAGTTTAAGTGGCTCAAAGCCAGCTTTTGATTTTTCTAGACAGGGTTTGGGAGGCCTGTGCTGCTTTACAGCATTCCCCCAAACAGTCCACCTCTCCCCCACCCTCTGCAGGTGATCTGGATTTACACATTTAGGAAAGCAATATCCTGAAGGATATGTGTATACCTAGTGCACTAATGTTATTATACTTCATGCATTAGTGGACCACAGTCAGGGCAGAAAATACAAAAACTCTTCGCCTCACAGGGTGGTGGCTCTCATGTCTCCCCAGTCCACCTTTCTTTCTGCAAAGGGAATCTATGGTCAAGTTCAGTGCATAACACAGATATAAAAATATAGATTATAGTGCCTTTCATGCCTAACAAAAACTGCTTCTACCATATTTTTAATTTTCAAGAAAAAAATAACTACTAACACATAACTAACAGAAAGCACTCATTGTTTTAACTGATGTAGCTTTTGTTTGCCATACCTGTTTCTGACATACTATCAACCACAGTGTGGGAAAACTCCATGAACCCTAAAGTAGTGTTTTCCATGTCATAACGGAATATTGAGATATATATATATATTAATCTAGCATTTGGGTGTGGTGGGGATGTACTATTAAATAAGTTTTAGTGGGAACACTGGATACTTTACTTGGACAAATAAACATACCTCTCAATCTCTCAAAGCAAGAAATCTGGACAAAACAAGAAATAATGGGGGGACAACAACCCAAAAATAGGGAAAGATTTTAAATATTGCTCTTACAGACTTAGAAAGTTGCTCAAATTACAAGTTTTGCATCATTATACAATAGATATAAAAGTGTACACATCCCTGTTAAAATGCCAGGTTTTTGTGGTATAAAAAATGAGACCACAATAAATCATTTCAAAATTGTCCCACCTTTCATGTGGCCTATAACATGTACAATTCAACTGAAAAACAAACAAATCTGTTAGGGGGAAAAATATAAAAAAAATTAAAAAAGTACAATAAGCTGGTTGCATAAGTGTGCACACTCTTAAACTAATACTTTGTTGAAGAACCTTTTGATTTAATTTGTTTGTTTTTCAATTTAATTGTACAGGTTATAGGTCACATTAAAGGTGGGAAAAGTTTTGAAATGTTTTATTGTGGTCTCATTTTTTATATCACAAAAAACTGGCATTTTAACAGGGGTGTGTACACTTTTTATATCCACTGTATATTTTCTGAAGGATATGAAGTCTGAAACTCAAATGCCTGTCATTATTTAGCATTATTTGGTGACTTCAATCCTCAATGGTTTGCCAGAAAACCACACATTTTATCAGGAACAATCTAAAAATAAAAGACAAAAATCTTGAAATTCTGCAAAAATCAGGACAGCTGAGAGGTATGCAGATAAATGCTGCTGCACATGAAGTAACAGCAACATTTTGTTGATGTTTAAGGATGGACAGATGTTATCAAAGGCAGAGAGATCACTACAATGCAAGAGCAGAATTATATACTTGATTCAGTGCGGACTCAAGTAAGATGTATATTATTTTCTCTCCTTTGCTTTCAACTGAACTGAGATTACGCATCTTATTTCTGGGCATGCATTAATTTTCAAATTTTTGTTTAGGACTTACCATAAAAATAATAGACAATATGCAATATTTCCTATATACCATACCTGTATAGTGCCACAGCATACTGTTTCACACATTTATAGGGACTAATCAGCATAAAACCAATGGCCATCTACAAACATGAAAACAATTATGTCCATTTTATATATATTTAAAGCTTCTGAGAATGGAAAGAAATTAGTCCTATATTCTAAAGCCTTGGTGAAGAATACATCACTAATATTTTGTTGACCTTTTGAATTAGTTAATTCTCTAATACCTACTTTATCATATTCATGATCATGGGAAGCTGCATTCTATCCAAAAAAACAATGAACATAAAGCAGAGAAGTAATTCCGTTTGAGATGTCAGTCCATCACACTAGTTTTCCTAATTCCAGTGTCTCTTTTCACTGGTATGTTTCTTGATCTTGCATTAGACCTACATGTGCTGAAAGACACATACAGTGTTTATTTTATTTACTATGTGCTGACCCGGTTAGTCACACTAAGCCAGCATCCGCTTTTTAGAGAATCCCCAAGCCCCAAACAATAACAAAAAAGGTACAGCACATGATTACATAACAGATATAAGCATGCGTCATGAGGGTCTATATTACAAGATCAAAACTTTAGTTTATCGAATAACTAAAGATCGATCTTGTAATATCGAAAGCCAAAAACCTCGAACGGCCGATTTAATGCAGGGAAACAATTCCCTTGGCTGTTATGAGGATTATGCCCTTTTCTCCAATGTGGAGTGATCTTGGAGTTGGTATATTTAGTTAGAAGGGTGGGGGGGGCTGGGGAATGTGGGGGGGTGAAGCCCCCAAGTTGATTTGGGATTAAAAGGTTTTTTTTTCATGAGGCCAATGGAAATATTTCCCTGCGTTAAATTGGCCATTCAAGGTTTTTGGCTTTTGATATTACAAGGTCGATCTTTTGTTATTCAATTAACTAAAGTTTTGATCTTGTAATATAGACCATAATACATTAACATAAGACTGTAAGTACATAAGTAGCGTATGTCAAGCTTATTTTTTTGTATATATTCATTATATCTGCTCAAGGTAGTATCGTTAAGTGTAATAATTTTATCAGCGCTGAACATTAAGGCTAGGACACAACTAATTTCTTCCTAAAGGAGAAGAAATGCTGAATGTACTTCTCACTTAGATTTTTCTCCTTTGGCCACTCCCTCATTGTATCTTCTTCCAGTAACTGCATCTGTAAGCCACTGTCAATAAATCTCTAACTTGTTTTAGTTGTTTTTCCTACATTAGCATCCAAAAAATATTTCTCTCTTCTAATAATTTGTCGTTCTGTTGTGGTAAATATGAGCCTATGAACCTTTGATTGTAAATATTTGATGTATTTGCTATATTTAATTTGCTGCCTGGTTTGGATTTCAGTATCAAATCACATATCTGTAGGTCAAACAACAGCCTCTGTAAGCTCAGACTTACCCTGTATAAAGACTTTCTGAATACGCTTTTCAAGAGTGTGTGTACATTGCTATATTTTGCTATAAATTTCCCATAGCAAGAACATGATTTTTAGCAATTCTTTCTCTGTTATAATATCTACTTTGTGCATCTGTAATTGCTCTTGACCTATAGATAATTGATCTATTTTCCTCTAGGATCACAGCTTCCATACCATTTTCACTGATAACCATGTGTAATATAACATTTCAAAGAAGGCGCTTCGTTTATTAATATTTCAGCATTTAAAAACTCTTTCTTGCAGTCCCCCTGACAGAATATAACCAATATACTTCTGACATGTCAGTCTTATTGTACACTTTCTAAGTCTCTTCATTAGCTATATCAGGATCTTGTCTTGATCTTTTTGTGTCTGATTCCGCACTAACAGACTATGTTTACAACACTTTCAAAGACTAATATTTTTTGTATATCTACTCTTTGTAATTTATTGACAAGATGACAACCAGACACGTCAAAAATAATTATGCAGCTTTCCTCTTTTAACTTACTCTGCCAGAATCCTGGGTTAGTATCTCACACAGAAAATAACATTTGGCATAGTTGATACCATTTCCACGACCACAAGCAATGGGCAATTCTCTTATTTAATTGCTTTATTCAGATTTTGATGATTATTACAATTGTAACTTTTGTCTTGCTTTACAACATTGACAATAGTATTAATCCATTTTGTTGACTCTGTCTGCTTCATCATGATGGCAACTAAACTTTACATTTGTTTTCATTTCTATTTATTTCCACTTCTAAGAGCTACTGTTTATTTCCTTGGAGCATGTATTATTGTCACAGTATCAGGACATATTTGATAATAATAATGGGGATTCATGAAAGGGCCTAGCACAAACCATACTGCTTGCAGTAAAAAGGGCCTTCTCCCACAACATGGTATTTTGTGATTCAGAGACGTATTAGCTGCATTGAGGAAAAACCTTTTTATTTACTAGTTTGCATGTCTATGAATTGCAGTTACTAGCACAACATAGTTAGCAGTTGCAGACACATTGTGTAGGTATTGGCATCCCCCTTAATCATTCCCACATACACAATGACACATTCAACCACAAACACCAACATTCACACACACATACACACCATAATCCCCAAACATGTCCCCAAGTTTATGTGCCATTGAGGCACAAGAGCTTAGAGTACTCCCTGGTGGCTTGTGTTTCCCCTCCACCACCCGATCTCCATACTGTTGTTGATGCCATTATGGCAAAAGTGTAGTATCCTTAACTGGCTGTGCTTCCACCATCTCCTGATCCCTGTATTACTTTAAATGGTGGTAGATGAACACAGCCAACTACTGTGATGTGGTAAGGCCGGCTATGCTGACCAAGACATCTGAGCAATTTACTGAATCACTCAGCACACAGATCTTTTCCTGGAGGCAGTTCTTGGAGAGAGCGAGCGCATGACTAAATAGCATATGTCTCTCCCCCAGACTGTCTCATTAGCATACAGCATGGCCAAGGAACCAGCCTTAAACAGTGTTGCACATAATCATGCTAGAGCTTCTTCTTCTTACGGCTTTTCCCAGTTAGGGGTCACCACAGTGGATCACCTGTCCGCTCATGATTGGCAGTGGAGTTTTTACGGTGTCGAGTTTCCAGCCCGGCGCCCAACCTTCCACAGAAGGTGCACACACACACACACACACACACACACACACACACACACACACACACACACACACACACACACACACACACCTAGGACCAATTTAGAGTGCCCAATCCACCTACAGCATGTCTTTGGGATGTGGGAGGAAACTATAGCACCCAGAAGAAACCCACGTGACCACAGGGAGGGCATGCAGACTCCACACAGAAGGCACCCCAGCCGGGAATCGAACTGGAGAACCTCTTGCTGTGAGGTGGCAATGCTAACCGCTGCACCACTGTGGCTGCCCATAATCATGCTAGAGCACTGTGTAGAATTCAAAAAAGGTACCACAATGTGCATGTATCACAGTAACTTGTATGAATTGTCCCCAAGTATTTCCCCTGTTAAGCTTTCCAATCTTCCTGGTAAGTTTCCAAGTCTGTAAATAAACTGTCATAGTCATACAGGATACCTTTGTTATGAATATGTGCAGTATATGTGACAAAATAATAATAACAATGAGTTGGTAACTGTCATCCATGTATTATAAACTTTTAACTAACACTTTCACCTCCAAAGACTATTAAGACGTCATCAGAATGAAACACTGAGTCACAAGATTGCCTTAAATATTAAATTCCAACACCAAAAGTCATTAATCACAAAAAGGCATGAAGTCACTAATTATCCAACACTAGAACTTTATGGTGATGGGTAACTAGATACATTCTGGTATTACATAAGAAGTGATATTCTGTTGTTGGCTATTTAATGAAATTCTGGGGTTGGGATTTAGTGTTTCATTCTGAAGAAGTCCTAATACTCTTCATAGATGAAAGCATTAAATAAAAGTTGCTAATACTGATCCTTTATTAGCGTTTTGCCTTTCCATCAGTGTTCCATTATTTTGTATTATTTCTTGTTTTCATTTACAATACTTGAGATGGGGTGTACTCTATGAACATATTTCACCATACCGAAAGTCTCACAATGGCCCACAATGTTTAGTGCATTGTCTTTCTGAGCAGTACTATCTACAAGCAATCTTATAATTTGTGTTTTTGTTTTTACATCAGTAGTTTGTAATACACTGGCTTTACTTGGTTCCTGAAACAAACAAACACACACACACACACACACACACACACACACACACACACACACACACACACACACACACTGCTGTCACCTCATAGCTTGGCTGGGATGCCTTCTGTGCAGAGTCTGCATGTCCTCCCTGTGTTTGTGTGAATTTCCTCCAGGTGCTCTAGTTTCCTCCCACATTCTATAGAGATGCAGTAGGTAGATTAAACACTCTAAATTGGCCATAGGTATGACTGTGTGGTGTGGAAGAATAGTTGTGGCAGGGCTAGCTGCTCGGTGGTGTAAATCTTGGCTCGAGATGATTGTCACTGTTGAAGTGACACCATGACCCCATGTACAAAAATGGGAAAAAGGTTTGTGGATGCACAGACACATGCACACTGCCTTCTTATCAGTGTTTTTCAGCCCCTGGTAATGTAAAGGTATTTTAAGCAATATACTCTGAGTGACTGGTTTAAATTCAATATCCTATTTATTACTTCTGAGCTTCTTCTACCATTTTAACTATCTTCATGTGTCTTCATGCATCACCCCTTTAATTTATTCTTTCATGGCATTATCTCTTTTCCATTTAATACTACCAACAATCATCTTGCTTTCATGATTTACCTAAAAAAATATGTAAATTCTATTAAATATTTTTTCTTTTAACACACTATTGCACAATTATTTCTATTACAGCTTCTACAAATTTGATTAATCATTGGGCATATCTTCGTCTTGGTACACAAGGCTTGAATTCCAATTGCACTATACTTTATGTGGCTGTTGTGGCTTCTTTTTTCATTGTCACTACATCTTTTGTACACTTTCACTGAAGTTTTATTTGACTTTATTATATGACTCATGTTTTATCTTAAACTCTTCAATTTCTTCAGTTACTCTTTTAACTATCTATTTCTAATTTCATTCACCCTGCAGAAATCTACAACTATATATAATTTTATGGCGGTTTCTTTATAAAAAAAAAATCCCTCCTATCTGATCATTTTCACACCACTCCACTTGCTGTTATGTCTCTTATTAATGAATCATGTAACTCATCACACTGGGTTCAATTCTTTAGCTCAATAAGACAAGTGTTTATAGTTTCTATTCAGCCATTGTTTTGTGTAAATAATAAATTATGAATAAATGAAAGTGCTCACAATAATTCTTAAATTCTTCCCCTTACTGCTGCTATTTTGCCTTTCTGGTATTCCTGAAAGTTAAAAGTTTTAAGTACCTTCAAGACAACTTATCGTGTGACACTCCAAACTGTGTCATTGCTGCATCTTTTCATGTTACTCAGCTGCTCGACGTACTATGAATAAAAAATCAATTGTTTTGATCCATGCTTTCTAGTGTTCTTTTAAATTGCTTTGCAACAAGATTATTCCTGTCGGTGCTTTTCTTGTTAAAGAACAAAATAGAGAGTTCTCATCTCATGAGTTAAGTGACCGAAAAAATGGTACATGTATGACTCAAAGTAACATTTGTAATGTCTATCAGGATATTCAGCAATGTCTTAGTCTTTACTGTGTCTGTCAAATTCTACTGAAGTGATTATATGATGCGCATGCTCATTTGCATTACTGTGCATTTATTATTTTGATAAAATGTTGTCAGATAATATATTTTGTTTTCGGAGATTTAAAATTGTAAATAGTTGTGTAGTTTTTTAAATCTATATATTTTGTAACTGTTCTCTTTTAATAATATGGAATTGTTTTACAGTACTATGGAATTGTTTACTGTTGCCATTCTCATTATTTCCTTGACAAGATGAAGTACTTCGCTACAAATGTAATGATTTATTTGTCAAAGGAAAAATAAGTTCTAGTTGTGATTTAAATCTATCTAACATCTGTTGAGTGTACTGGACCAGGGTTGCTGTTGTCCTTTTCATACGTTTTGTCTCGGACTATTATTTGGATCTGGAAATCCTCTCTAACCTCCATGGAGTATACTGAACCAAAGCTGATGCTTTCCTTTCCTTTCTGTTTGACTGTGACTCTTATTTAAATTTAGGAAATTCAAACCTGTGAAGAAAGAAAACCAAGGATTTAAGGATCACATACTTGGTCTGTAGACCTGATTCCAAGTGACCACTTACAAGATTGCACTAGAAGGCGCTGGACTCAGGCTGAGGTTGATGAAATCTTGAGGAGTTACTGGTTACAGCATATATGTATATGTAAAACATATGAATGCATTTGTCATTCCCAGAACAAGGCAATAATGTGCATTTGCCATAAGCTCTTAAGGCCAGTCATCCCTTGCATACATAGTATGTGCCAGTTGAGTGGAGTTAGGATCTATAGCTCCTGTGTCTCACATTATTTTGTGGCAGATTGGGATGCAAGTTCAGACATTTCTCAAATAATTTAGTGAATGTGGTGTTTGATTTAAAATCCATATTTCTATCTGTCACAATCACCAACAAATAAGAACTACAAATAAAAGGCAAAGTGGTAGAATATAATATACTTTCAAAGATTAGAAAGCATTTCAGTAACATTTTTGCAGAAAAAAAGTAAATTTAAAGACTGCAGTTGAGGAAGCATATTATAGCAACTAAATTAAATGCACATATTATTTTTGAGAATGTGTGTTACCTGTATGGGAGGGTTATATGAGTGGAGCACAGTAGTCACTTCTTGTAACATACTTGTGCATATCACGAACCAAAAAAGAAATACAGCTCCTGTGGAAACAGTAGAATAGTGTGAGGTAATAACCACAACAATGGTATTAATAAGTTTATTGCACAATTGAAACACCAGTCTAGCGCACTTTCATCTTGTAACCCAAGACTTCTTCAGAACAATTAAAATTTGCCACTCCATGCTTAAATACTATTGGTACCAATAAAAGTTAATAACCAATTAGTAACCGGATACAAGGAAATCCCTTACAATGTTTAAAATACTAGTGTGCCTTAAAATTTATCTTACTCATAAATTAATTAATAAAATAAATGAAATAAGTTTAAAAATCACTTCCATGTATAAAAATGTGCAAAATATGCAATATTACAGTTCTGTAATTCACAGATTGTTTTTTTTTTTCAAAATTAAAAGCTTTAAAGCCTGGTACTTCAATACAGGCATAATACTACATGCTTCATTTATACCTGGAGGGTGGGTGGAATTTAATCTTAACCTCCACTTTAATTCTTCCCTCTCTAATCTATTCTTCCAGTTCCCTCCCCTCAAATCATTTCCTACGATTTCTAAAATAACAAAGTGGAAAGTTTTTCACAACCCATTCCCCTTCAAGTGTCTATATAGGGCATTATTCTCATCTTCATGTCTAATGGCATAAAGGTGTTCATATATCCTTCTGCGGAGAGCTCTTTCAGTTTTGCCAACATAAAACTGTTGACAATTCTGACAAACAGAAATGTACACTAGTCCCTTGGAGCCACAGGAACCCCTTTTCAATATTACCTTTCTCTTGGGGGACCCTATTTCCACATAATCAGCTCCTAAAATATACGGACAATATGCAAAAGATCCACAATTCATAGTCCCTCTTGGTAGACCACTCTCCAATAAAAATTTTAAATTATTATTAGTTTTAAACACAAAAGAAGGTTTTTTGCCTATAAAGTCCATGAGGTCATCAGCCCCTTTGAACATTGTTCTGAAGAAGTCTTGGGTTACAAGACGAAAGCGCGCTAGACTGGTGTTTGGATTGTGCAATAAACTTATTAATACCATTGTTGTGGTTATTACTTCACACTATTCTATCGTTTCCACAGGAGCTGTATTTCTTTTTTGGTTTGTGGTTTGTTCAGTTCCTACCTGGTTCCTGGTATACTTGTGCATATGAAAAAATATTAATGAGCACTTTTGTTACAAAATTGGACTTGTAATGCAAAATTATCTAAACTGTGTGAGCTGTGCATGGAACTTTGTTGTGCAAGGGATGCGTTTTTTTTTTCTCAAAAGCCAAAGCCAATACTAAGATTATTTACAAATATATAATAGCAAATACATATGAACACAGACACACAATAAACATATGTACATATTATATGTATATTTATTCACGTTATATCACAGCAAAGTATTCAACCTTTTAAATGTTTCTTTTTTAAGAAGATATTAAGCAAGTACCTCATATGCACATTTCAAAAGTAATGCTATTAAATATAGCTAGTAATTCAAATATACATTTCAGAAGTGTTTATTAAATGACTTAATAACAAATACTATTGATCACATCTATATAACTATAAAATGCATGTAATACTACCAGAAGTAATTGAGCATATCTGATACAGGAATAAAATGTGTTTTCCTTGACACAGTAAATTTATTTCATGAAGAAAAAGATAGCTAGATGTCCAGATATGAGTGAGACACATCAGTGATGAAAGGCTGAATGAAGAATGACCATTCTAACTACAATGGAAGAAAGGATATCCATTCCCTCCACCATTGGTAATAGATGACAATATCACCAATTGCAGAAGGCAAGGTGATTCAAATCATGGTCAGATACAGCGATTAATGGATAGCCATTAAGACCAAACAAGGGCTACCATTTGGAGAGAATGACCATGAAAGACTCTCTAGATGTACATTTTGTTAATTTATTCTCCAATATCTACTTTTTAGTATATGGACCACAGTGATTACGCTCATATATTTGGTAAAAGGCAAACTAGAGTGATGCAAGACTCAATGTTAACAAATGTTACCCACCCTCTGCTAAAGTTGTTAAGGTTGGATCTAGTGCCAGGCCATAAAATTTGTCGGTACTCACCAGTAAATGACAGCAGCACAAATAAAATGTATGCTTCTTCCTGCTGTCTGTACTGGTAACATGTCTCCAATTTCCTCAAATAAATGTAGCTGCTAGAATAATTGGATCTGTCAGCATGTATTTTCTGAAGGATACAAACTATAAATCTCCAACATATATCATTCTTTAGTGAATTCAGTCCTCAGTGGTTCATCTGAAAACCACATATTTTATGAGGAGCAAATTAAAAATTACGAAGCAATAATCTGGACATTCTGCAAAGTTCTAGACTGCTTAGAGGCATGAAAGGTAAACGTGATATACAGCATTACACTACCTTTCCTAACAGTGTCTGCTAAGTGTTTTATGGCTTTGAAAGCCAGCAAAACACTTCAAGATTTTTTCCCTGTAAATAGTAGTACATGGAGCTGATAAAGCTTAATGCACTACACACAGGATAATGATCAGTTCTCTAATCATAACCTGTTTATAATGTGTTTGAGACATGGATACCAAGAAATTCACCTCAAGAGTAAAGTGCAAGAAGTGAATCTTGGCAACCATGTCAAGAACACAGTTAGTGGTTATGATCGGTGAGACAATCATAATTCTTTGTAGTGCATGGGTCTTTATCTGCTCCATGTACTACTACAAAAAGAGGGAAAAAAAATCATTAATCACTTTCAAAGCCATAAATCACTTAGCGAGTGCTGTCAGAGAGGGAGCAACTCATACTTTTTTTTTTTAATAAAGTTAAAGACATGTCAAGGGTATGGACAGCAGGGAAAAACAAACATTTTGTTCTGCCACTGTAATTTGCTAGTCAGTTCAGGCAGATTTTACCATCTAATGTGGAACCCAACAACTTTCGCAGAAAGTGCTTAACAGTTGTTATGGTCAGGTCTCATGCCATTCTGGTGCTTAACTGGTTTGTCTTTTTCCTAAATATCAGAGCAAAATCAGTGCATTCCATGCAGTGCAAAGAATTATGGTCATGTCACCAATCATAACTCCTTATTATGTGTTCTCGACATGGATGCCAAGATTCACCTCTTGACCTTCGCTCTCAAGGTGAATTTCTTGGCATCCATGTCTCAAACACATAGAAAGTAGGTTACGATTGATGACTCATTCATGATCCTTTATATCTTATTCAAAGTTGTGAGAAAGACAGAACATACTGGGTGCACTGCAAGGCAGGGAAACAGTCCTAAATCCTATGCAGGTTCACCTCAGACACATATATACAAACATCCCCATGTGCAGTTGCAAGCATGCTTGCCCGCACACACGCGCGCACACGCATGCATACACACACACACACACACACACACACACACACACACACACACACACACACACACACACACACACACACACACACACACACACACGCACATAGTATACATACCTATTACCACTTTAGAGGATCTCCAGTTTAGTTAAATGCATGACTTTCAGAGGCAGAAAGAAACAGGAACACCCAGAGAAAACCCAAACTGACACAGGGAGGACATGCATTGTCTGCACCAAAGGCAACTAAGTCAAAATCCAAAATGGGGAATGAAGAGCTTGAGACAGCAGTGCTAAGTGTTGCACTACTGTACCACCACAGATGACTATTCAGAATCATTTTCATAACCTTTGATTTTTGTACAGTCCCCATTAGGATAACATAGCCCTAGAGAAGGGACTTCCTTGACAATGATTGATTGACTGAGTGAATGAGTGAGTGACTAAGCGAATGATTTGATTAGTAGGTGGGTGGGCTAGCCAGGTAACTCTTTTTAGCCACAACTCAGACCAAAACATTAATATTGACAAATTCAATTATGTATATCCATAGAGGATATAAACAGATTGTTTACATTATCTACACAGTTGAGTCCATCTTCACTGAAGCAGCATTTGGCAGTGGTATGACTGGATTCATATTAGTTCACAGGTTATATAAAAGGTTACATATATTATACAGTGAAATGGCATGTAAATCTGGAATACTGGCATTATGGGAGTACATAGTTATAGCAACAACACCAAAAGTCAGGTCCACAGGTAAAAACAACAACGAACTGGATATCACCAAACACGATTTAATATAAAAATACAAGTCTCTGACGTCTCGGCCTTCGCCTTCAAGGAGTACATATTACAAATAAGACATTGCTTTATATACAATTCAGGCACTTCAGTCAAAGATAATTAAACAATCAATTATTTAAAAATTTAATTAAACTGTCAGCATTCTCCAATTAAAATCCTCATTTAAGCCTCTAGGGTATAAAGTTCTGAACTTTAATATATAAATAGTTTCCTTATGTAATAACCTTTGTTTAATTGTAAACTGGTCATACATAGTACATAGTTATACCCTGCTAGGATACAAGCTGTATAGCAAGTCTGAAGTTAGAGTTATAGCAAAATATGGAGACGTGCTGCTATTTATCAGGTACTGTTGGTGTTCAGTATTTGGTCAAAACATTTACATTATAGAGAGTCAAACAGATGGGTTTTGAGATAAGTTCAAAAGACATTTAAGTCTGGGTTGTTATGGACTATGTGTGGGCCTGAGCATGCCACTGGCTAAATTCAAAGATGCTACCCTAAGTGCCTGGTGCTAACTACAACTCCCCATGCTATAGAGATTCGCCCTGAGCAATTTAACTGCCTTCAAAAGGGCATTCAACTGGTGGAAAGTATACCAATGCTATTTATAACAGCATCTTAAAACATGCACAGTGTATAAGAATTCAGGCTACTAGCTAGCTACCTAACATTGATCAATAGACTGTTCAACAGGCAAGCTTATGGACAGAATGGAAGGGTCAAGCTGTCCTTACGTGTGTCTTGAAAATCTTTATGTATAAAGACCACTGGCTAAATACAGCTTTATGCTGCATGCCCTGAGTGGTGAGAGGCATTTATTGTGAGAGCTTCTGAAATTCATACTTAAAAAAATAAATAAATGAAAAAAGAGAAGTTACATTCTGCTTTCTTCTTATCTTGCTACTTAGACTTCCTGGTATGGTGGATTCTTCAACCGGTTCCGTTAAGGCAGATTCCTAGTGAATACCAGTGAGTGCTCTTGGGTATTATGTACCAAAGTCCAGTTCTGCAGTTCTCTTTTTTTATATCTGTCTTATGCTATGTTCTGTTTTATTTTTTCATATGCTGTCCACACTTCAGTTTTACATTTAATTCTTAACCCATTGCCCCCCCCCCCCCCAGCAAACTTTAAATGGCATAGACTAGTCATAATGCAGCAAATTCCTTCCTCCGTCTTCAGTTTGTTCTATCTTGCTCTTGTTGTTCATTTTTTTAAAAGGTGAACCTGTCAGGCACTGGTCCCCTTCTAGGGCTGGTTAAGTGTCTTACTCTGTGTCACACAGAAGGCCAACTGAGCCTATGGGAAGGCACTTCTGATCACTTTGCCACCCTTCTTACATCCTATCCTGTCTTTCTTACCCTGCACTTTCTTATAAGTCTCTTGCATATTCTTCTGCCATTTGAGAAAAGGTATAGCTTGACTTGTAGTCCACCTGCAGTGCTACCTATACTGGCATTAGAAATTAATGGAATCAGTATTGTACCTTGGTTACCCCACTGTTAACTCACATTTCTTCACTGTGTCCACCTTCTACTATAATTTTCTTTTTGTACATCAGCCAGTCTGCTTACATGCTGCCTCCATAGGATCTATACCAGCCAACTGTTTTACTTGTAGCCACTTATTTGTACCTCTTTCATATACTATTTTGACCCCCAGTCAAAGAGGTCTGATTTTTACGTGATGGTCATCCACTGGAAATACATGTTAACCTTAAACCTGTGTTCATGTCTATACTGTTTTGTTAATGTATGTACCACACTCATGAAATGGAATCAAAACTGTTCACCTTACATATTCAAGGACAATACCTAGTTCTTATGATTTGTTAGAAAAGTAGTAAAGAGTCAATCACTTTATTTGTTTTGAATGTTATAGACTATTTCAGGATATTTTAGTCTGTAATTAAAGGACTGATATTAGACTTAGCACAGTGCAAATGCTAACTTGACGTGATCACCCCCATTTCTTTATTGAACAATGACTAAAAATATCCATTTATTTTCTCTTCATTCTCAATGTCATTGCCAACCTTCTTTGTGTACCCACATTAAGCCTCCTAATACATCCCTTTGTCTTAATCTGCCTGCTGTTCTACCTTTACAACGTTTTATTCTCCTTTCTACAGAGCTGTCTATCTTTTCTTAGCTTGGTCTTTTACTTTGCTGATGACTGGCTTCTTCACTTCTCTTCTGTTGTATGTCTTCTCTCAATATATTAATAAATCAAATGACTTTAACCAGACCAAATCAAAACACCCATGTGTGATTTGAATAGGTAATACATTTTCACCCTTTTTTAATTATGCCATATATGTTCAGTTTTTCTTAGAACTGGAGATGATCAAAAAATGTAATATAACCTGGGAAATTCTTACATAATTTGCTACCATTATACTAAGCCAACACTTTCAGCTCTTTGTTTTAACACAGTAATTTTCTGCTTTGGTCTTTTTTAGTTTTTTGTGCTGTATGGATAACTGTCTTTTCTCTGTATCCTCCATTGTCCCCTGCTGTGAAAATCATAATGAATGTATTGCTCTTTTACTTTGTGTTGTCCATTTGCTTCACATTACAGCTGTTTGATTATGTCCTGTTTATTTTTTTATCAGCTTAGTTCTACTTCCTGCCTATTTTTCAGTAGTTCAAGTCTGACACCCTTTTCTCTGCAATTACTGATCTCTTTTGCAATATTTAGTAAGTCAAACTACTTAGCAGTTGCTTGTAACCACCTCTCAATAAGCAATTCCCACTGTGTTCCCACTTGAAAGTATCAGCTCTATACATAATCCATCTCTCACAAGTTTTAAGACAAGCTGCTAGGATTTGGTGCATTTAAGGGATTTACAATGACCCTGCACTTTGGTGCAGCCTTAATAAAACTGACCCAAACAATATGGCTGTTTGGCTGACACCATCCCTGAGTATATTATATAGTATACAAAAGTACTATCACTGTATAGTAAGACATTAAAAATTGGGCAATGACATTACTTAGATGTTAAGACCTACTGTTGTAAGAGCAGGAAATCCAGGGGAGTCATAAGCATAATTTTCACTGCTGGAGTTTCCATGGTAACAGGAGATCAAAAGTGCAGCTCAAGGTCTCATTACCATGTAAAGCTCAGGAGTAAAATGTAGCCATGTGCATGACTGATTTTGCTTTGTCTTTGTACAGCATAGTTAATCATCATTTCCTTTTTCCTTCTACAATTTTTGTCCTGTCACTTTCTTACAGGAGTTGTTGTTATTACTGCAAATTCAAGGTTCATGCACCCTGCATATAGGCATTCAGAACTGCTGAAGTTCAGTACTGAAGCTATGTGCACAAGTGACAAAACCCGGTTTTGAGAAAACTCATACTAAAGTGTAATTGCATTATATGAAGAATGGATTTCCATCCTTAGCTCTGTACTAAAACTAGTCTTTCCTCTTGAAACTAGCGACTTTTTATTGTGCATGCAGAAATAAGATTATTTTGCTTTTCAAAATGCAAGTTCTAAGCAGCACATTACATTGGTCCCATCTGCATATCAGCAATGCACAAGTATCTTAACCTTCTCTGGGGTATACCATTAGGCTACATTTCAGGTTACCATCTGCTGTTTTTAGTTATTTTTTTCTCTGCTTTACTACTTAGAACTAGGGTGAAATTTTCTGAAAATGTTTTTTTTTTTTCATTTAATTATTATACTGCAAAATACTAAATAATATAAGATTAGAAAAACCCATTTAGTTAAACTGGACTGAAATGGGGAATCTATTTTTTAGCAGGGCATGAATAAATGAAAACCAGGAATCGGCATAAAACTGAAGATCACATGCCAGTAATAAATGTGCCATATCTGTAATAGAAATGACAGTTGAAACATCAAAGGCCATAAGCTGATCAATTCTCAGATCATTTGCTTTCACAAAGGTGGCCTGGTAATGTAGATATCAGCTAGGTATTGACTGGCTCATTGTGACTAATAGAACATGTTCACCCATTGTCTGCATCTCAGACAGTCAGCAGTTGTTTCAATTAATGCTTTAATATGGTTCCAGGTAGCAGAAGCAGGTAGAAATTACTCAAACCATGAGAGAAGTAAACCTGAATGATTACTGCAATAGTATGCAGATTCCATAGAGTTCAGGAGTGGGATGCATAGTAAATCACAGTAATAGCCTGTTTGCTAGCTGCATATGACTTTAAAATATGATGAAATGTATTGCTTCATATTAGCTGTGCAAACTGCTTGCATTTACTGCCTGATAATTTGGTGCATGACTGTGTTCACAGATCTGAAAGAGTTAGAACTGCAAATTTAAAATCTATAGTAAAACATTGTATTTAATGTTTTACAGTGTAACTAATAAATGGTCAGTATACTTGCTTTTATAAACATTGTGCTCTCTAAACCAAGATGTGATGTGTATATTTCAGAATTTAGCCAATCTTATTTTGAAATTTAATTTTGCTGTTTATGATGACTGCTGAAGAGAAGGAATGGACAATAGGGGGAAGGGGTTTACTTCAAAGAGAAAAATCTTCCTGGTCTTCTAAGCATGACAAAAATATTCTGTTCCACTACGCAAAAAGAAAAGAGGCGCACTGTGTGCTATTTGAAATGCAAATGCCAAGACTTACAATGGATGTTCTGTCATTTAATGCAGCTGTACATAATAAAGGTATGAACATAGTACTGTTGTAAGATGTCAAGATACACTGAGTGTCCTAGCGGGGTTGCCAAGAGAAAAAGAACATTTGTTTTCCAACGGAGTGCTTCATGAGACTATTGGCAGTAAAACTGCACCCTTTGAAACATACAGGAAGTAATGAGCAGTAGATCTGTTAACTTATCAAAGGAAAGCAGGTGTGACACTGACAACAAGCAGCAAAAGCTATTGTGGCTTATGCTCATGTGAACAAAATATAGTAATTCCTTCCTTAGTTTCTTTTAAAGCATCATCGGTTTTATGTATCAGCAAGTTGTGCGATTACAAGCATGACTCACCCCATGTAGTTACAGAGCCTCATTTTACTCATCAATTTTTAATCTTGTGGATTACTTAAACACTAATAAACAGCAATGCATCTTAGCTGCTTCATTATACTATAACAAATCTCTTAGGTTTGAATGTAGCCAGTAAGTGGCAGATGGTCAGTATTTAAGAAAAGCTATAGCTCTGTGATGCAGAGGGATGCAGCCCTAACTGTGGCATCAATGATCCAGGGTCGGTTAGTGAGCATGGGTGCTGGAAGACTTAGATGGGGGGATGGGAGCAAGTATCTGATGTCAGCTGATCCATGCTCAGAAACATTGCTGAGTCAATACATGGATACCATCTCTCAGAGTTCAAGTGATAGCTGCTGCAAGAATGGCGGACTGTAAGCTCCAAGGCCTGTCAAGCATTGTATAGCATTGCATATTGGGGTTCACTGTGTAGAGTCCCACACTCAGCAATATAGCATTGCAAGTTTTACATAAGTGATGGGCTTACTGATACTCACAGACTGGAGTTAGATTATTAAGCAGCCCCCACAACCAGCAATGGATGACAGTCACACTGCCCTAGGCTTTTACTCCTAATGCCTATCTTGGGAAGAACAACAGGTAAATGAAAGAAACCACTAGAGGAGGCGTTACATAACTAGATGATCAGGCTGGTGGGTGCCAGAAAAATAAATAAAAAAAAATAGAACACCAGTCCCAGATACTTACACTTCTACTGTTTCCATGCATATAAATATGCGTGAAGTTAAAGAAAATAAAGAGACATGCACACGGGCACTGTCAAAGCAAGAATAAATGTGAATTGGTGCAACACAGTGGCTTTTTCATTACAGTGAAAGCTTAGGGTGGCATAGTGGCACAGCAGACAGTGTTGTGGCCTCAAAGCAAGAAGTTCCATGGTTCCTCGATTCTCAGCTGGGTGCCCTCTGTGCAGAGTCTGCATGTCCTCCCTGTATTCCCGTGGGTTTCCTCCCACATTCCAAAGACCTGCAGTAGGTGGGTTGGACAAGTTAAATTAGCCATAGGTGTTAGTGTGTGTGAGTGTGTGATTTGAAAGAACTACTGCAGCAGGGCTAGCCATCTGGCGGTGTAAACCTTGGCTCTAGATGTTTGTCACTGTTGAAGTGACACCCCAACCCCATGAGCAGAAATGGGAAAAAAGGGTTGTAGATGGATGGATGGAACGTTCTAGCTGTTGGATATTTAACCTGAAACCATGGTGATGTAATGCAAAAACTTAACCACCAAGTCACTAAGTGTGGCTGACAAAAATAATGACAGGCAAGTTAGCACCCCCCCATATCGCCGAGCCATGGATTTTGAAAATTAATACATCAAAGAGCAATTTCTCTCACTTCAGGAACTAATGAAACACTTCTAATATTGTACCCACTAAACCAAAGATTTATTTAAGGTAAAAGCTTTGAGCTGCAGTCTGTCTAGTTTTAAAAAAAATTGCTGCTTGTAGTATTTGCAATTAAACAAAGGGAAAAGGAGAGGCAGTGATCCATGAAACAAGCAGCTGCTAAGCTTTAATAGTTTGCTATGCAGAGTAAACTGTTTGCACTTAGTGCTAAACTCAAACAATATATGCATCATTCATAAAAGAATCTGTGCACTTGTGACTTACAATTGTTTACACAGGTGGTGGAGTAACAATGTAGTTTTGTGCACATATATAAATAAAAATACGTGCTGTCTGTATTTTATTTTTATCCTATAATGAAGTAATAAGCCATACTCAGGGTTCCTCAGCCACCACCCCAGATGACATCAGAGTAGCAACACCTGGTTGCTAGGAGATTACAATTATTATGCAAATCATTGCTGCAATGAGCTCCCTTGTAATTTAGCAAGGTAATCTAAACTAATTAACTATTCCTGAGGTCAACAGCCTTCTTTCTGAATCATAAGTTGTGATTTAGTTCAATGCAGCAGGTCAGCATAAAAGAATGAGTGCTGCTGAGAGTACTTTCTGAATCTGACCTGCAAGTTCTTTATTTAACCCACTGATTAATACCAGAAACTGATAAAAGGAAGACCAGCTCAGCTTCTAGAAAATCCCTTTAAACAATGAACCTTGGACATTCATTCTGATGTAATCTCAGCTTCTAATTTCCTTTCCCACACATTGCATTCAGAACTGTGACTCCCTCCCTCAGCTGATTTTGCAGCTGGTGGAAACCTCTGGTGATAGTGTGAATGGGTCACATAAGAACACATTAAGGTCCTTCTACTATTGAAAGCTGATGTAATCTTAACTTCTAATGCAAGTACTATTATCTATCATTCCTAATGTAGTTTCTAATAGGAATTGGCGCACATCATCAGGGATGACAGTTGCCTCAATTCCCCCTTTCTACATAGTTTTCTTCCTCTCTTACTACTGTCATAAAAGCTATAACTACTTTAGCCATAGTGGATGGCATTTTATACTAAACTTCCTGACCAAAAAAATCAACTAGCTCCGTGTGATGCCCCTGAACTGGCCCATTAATCAAGGAGCCTCAATCCTCGCCACTAATACCAGTGAGGGATGTGCACATTGGAAGGATGACAAGTATACACACAGTAAAGTACAATTTCCTTTAAGAGCACACAGGGATCACAGTCAATCTGGGGCTGGTTTCTCCCTCTCTCTCCAGAACTCCAGTAAGACTCCCCACTGGCACAGCTATAGGGTTAAGATCTCAGCAGAGTAGTCAAGCCACAACCTCCAGCACTCCCTCTGTCCAACCAGTGATTTGTGTCCCTGCCCAAGTAGCTGACATGTACACAGTTTGAGATTTGCATTATATACAAGCACACAGACACTCCTGGGGAAGGCTGGCAAAGGTTTACTAGCCATGCCCACTTCTGCCCAGACTATATGGTAGTACCACCTGCCACCAACTACTATTATCAGCTACTAAAAGGCCCTTCCCAAAGGGTGACCAGTTCTACTGTATAATGTTACTATTATCCAAATGGTAAGTGTGACTAAGACTTGAAGGCTATTGGAGTGGCTTATACAGTATCACCAAATACATATGCAAGTACTCTAACAGCTTAAATATCTCTATACAAAACCAGACACAATTAAAATGTTTAAATATATTTAATAATAAATAATAAAAGCACAAGACAATACTCATTAACTCAACACTGTGACAGTAGAGTTCACAATCACAGGAAATACTTTAAAACAACATTGTAGGACAGTCTCCCATAAATACAGAAAAAATCGAACTAATTTTGCTATATTCCTATCTATCTCTAAGAGAAACTATGTTCTAAATAACTTAAAGAGCAAGGCAAAATGTTGGTGATGATGTCAGATCCAGAACAAAATACAAAATGCACTGACTTTCTCTCTGAGATAGTTCTTAAATTAATAAGACACATTACTGCTGAATCATCTCAGATTACATAATTATTGTCACATCTGCCCAAGTTCCCAGGCTAGCAGGAACTTAAAAGTTAACATGTCTCTGTTAAAAATGCTTATCTCTTAGAAGCTGACAATTTCTCTTAGAATCTTGCCTGAAATTGGAAGTCATAAAACAATTACCTTGGAAACCTGTAATTACCTCTGTTTCCAGACAATAGAAAGAAACCCCTAGCCTAGACATCCTGTCTCTTAGCTGAGATAAACTAACTTTATAACACATCATAAAACTCTTTACTTATCAACTTATTTTCTTAGAGTTTTGCAATTTAACTCTGTATATTCCAACTTCTACTATGAAAACATATATTTGCATTGGCATATAGTTTATAAACGTTTCTGCTCTTTTCCAGCAGGGAAGACTGTGGTTACATTTTTGAAGCTAAGCACATAACACAGTTTTCTTACATGTGTAAGACAAGTATACAAATCATATTAATATTTACAAATGACAGGATTAGTTTACAAAATTCTATCTAGCTGGGCTGACAGCCTTCACAATCTGTGTGATTTAAATACATCTTCCTGCTGTATCAGCCAACACTAGGTACAAAGAGACAGTGTTTGAAACCTCACATTATTTACTCTTAATCAAGTCCATTTGTTGTTTGCAAGGAACTCTGCATCTACCTTCTGTTCTATTGCTTTAGATACTTTTTCTCTTTTTTAGTGCATGATCTAACCAGGTCCTGCCTGCCCCATTTGCCCTCACTTTGCTTGCACTCACTCTGCTCCTGTAACCTACCCCCATTCCCACCCACCCCATGATACATTATTTTTTTATCTAACACTTTTTCCACCGCATTAGCACATCCACTTCCCCTCTCCCTTCACCAATTACATTCTACACAGTCCCCTCCTTTACTTTCCACTTCTCAATTAAGAAATCCCACCTATCCAGTAATTTGACACTACACTGCCTCCCTACTCTCTGCTTCTTATTGCATGCTAACAACTTCACCCCTGACTTGCCTGTTACCCTTCTTGACTCCCCATTCCAGACAACTCTCACTTCACCTCTCCTCACATCAAACTTCTCTACAAAATAAACACACTCAGCTACTTTACACTTACAATCCTACACTACTTCTCCAACATCCTATAAAACCTTAGTGTTGCTGCATTACTAATTTCATAAAGTCTACAATTATGAATTGTATTCACTTATAGACCCCCTATTACTCATTACTACACCATGTTTTTAACACTTATCTCAACACCCCTGCTTATACGTTTATACTATCTCTCCTCACATAACACACAAATAAAGCCATTACACCTTCCTCCTACCTCTATTTACAATACTCTGGCCTCTCAATCCCAGTACTCATTCTCAACAGCACCCTCTATTTTCCAATTACAAACTCCTCCTTTCCCAAAACCAAAATCTCCTCCCACACCCCAAGCTTATAGGTTCATAGGTTGGAACTAGGCTATTGTCCCTAGGGCCTATACAAGCCTAGCCATAACAATTCCCTGGCTATTTCTTCCCACAATATTTACTTCCCTGGACCCCTGCCCAGCAGGGTGACTGACATGATCCCAGGGGTGAATTTCCTAGCTCCCATCCAATTGTCAATGTTCCTTTTGAAGAGGACCAAAGAGGTGCTCTGCTTGACATGTATGGGCAGTCTATTCCAGAGTCTGGGGAGTCTCTGGGTCAGGAACCTATCCCTCTAGCATGTTTTGTTCATTGTGATGACAAGGTTTAGATGCCTGGAGCATGTGGCTCTGAGTGATTGGGATTTCTTTAAGTGTAGCATGTCCAATAGCTCAGGATTTGACATGGCCTAGTATGTTAAGCAGAGATCGACTATGAGTAGACGATATGTGACAGAGTATAGCTGAAGTTTTTTTAGATGGTCAGCATAGGGCATCTGCTTTAGGCCTATGATTCTTTTAGTGAGGTATTTCTGTGGCCTTTCCAGTTGTTGCAGATATCTTGAGAGGTACATACCAAATGGGGCACTGTATTCTATAATGAGTCTAATGAGGGATGAGTACAGTGGGACAATGACCTCCTTTTTTCTGGATGAAAAGTCCTTAGTGATGAGGTGTGCCACAAAGAAGGATTTCCTGACTGTTGTGGCGATGTGGTTATTGAAGGTGAGACCACTGTCCACCTGTGTCCCTAAGTCTCTTATCACACTTTCGGTGTTTAGTGTACTGCCACCTATGTGGTAATTCATGAGTACATGTTTTTATATATTATATACATTTCTTGGTATTGAGCTTGAGCCTATGGCTCTGGCACCAAGCATTTTGTAGAATATCCACATCATTTGGGGATTCAATAATGGCTCTCAGTTTTCAGTCATCTCCAAACTTTGTTAGCCAGAGTCCCTTAGTGTTGGCCTGTACTTCAGAGAAGTAGATGCCAAACAAGAGCGGTCCCATGACTGAACCCTGAGGTACTCAACTTGTCACTTGTCTGGTGCTGGATTTGGAGTTGGCTACGTTTACAGTGTGGGTTCTGTCAGTAAGCCAGTTGGCAAACCATCGAGTGACATAGAGATTAATGCCCAGCTTAGTAAGTTTATCTATGACTCCAGAGTGGGGGATGGTGTCGAAGGCCTTGGCGAGGTTCAGATTGGCTGTGTGGACCACCTTACCTTTGTCCACAGCTCTGGAGACTGATTCGAAGAAGTCAGTCAGGTTCAGGAGACAAGATCGGCCCTTCATGAACCCAAACTGGGTGGGGTCCAGTGTTTGAAGGTTGCCAATGTCTTTGTTTATAAGTTCCATGATAATACGTTCCATGGCCTTGCAGATCAGGCTCGTCAGACTGATGGGGCGGAAGTGCCCAGGATCCAAGGTGGATCCCCCCTTGTGGAGTGTGATAACTGTAGCTGTGCACCACTCAGTGGGCACGAAGCCTGAGGTGAGGCTATGATTAAACATGACACTTAGGTGAGGTGCCAGTTCATTTTGTACTTCATGTAGTGCACAGCCCGGGATGTCATCTGGACCCATGGATGCTGTATTCTTAGCTTTGGAGAGTGTGTTTTTTACCTGTCTGGCCATTATTACCAGAATTTGGCAATCTTTTGGTATTGAGATGGGCCCTTTAGGGGGTGAGAGGGGGGTGAAGTTGGCACTGAATAGATCTGCCAGGATATTGGCAATATCCTTGGGATCAATATATCTAATGCCATTCTGTTGTAGTTCAGAGTTGATCTGAGCATTGCCATTTAGATTCTTGACATAGCTATAGAATGCTTTGTGGTTGTCTTTGGAATCTTTGGCAATTTTATTTTGTAACTAGCTTTGGAAGATTTTATGAGGGATCTCAGCTTCTTACTGAGTCTGGTAAGGGAGTTTTTTGCATCCTGGGATTTTCCTCTTTTCTGCAACAGTTTCTTCCTTTTGTTGTAAAGTTTGTTTATGGCAGCGGACCACCAGATTGGCTTCCTTTTTTTGGAGGAGAGCATCTTGGTTCTATTTGGTATGGCACGATTCATCCACGAGTGAATGTGCTCGTACAGTGCCTTAGTGTAGGATTCAGCAGTCAAACTTTCAGTTCCCGTCTGCATTGGTGTCATGAAGTTTGTCACTTCTGACTTGAGTAGCATGAAGTTGGCTTTGGAGAGTTTTTTACAGAGGTTTCCTTACTGGGGGGTGGGGGTGGGATGTGGATGTCAAGGGTGATTAGCTTATGGTCAGACCTGACCAACGAGGGGGTGACCATAGGTGTGGGGCATCAATTTCCCATTTTGGTAATGACCAGGTCTAGGATATTGGAGCACCTGGTGGGACTATGGATTAGATGATCCAGGGCACTGGAATTTAAGAATTCCAAGAACCATTAGGCAAAGGTGTTGGCACACGAGTAGTTTTCTCCACACCTCCAAATCCGAAACTGAGTAGTTTTCCAGTTAATGGCAGGGTAGTTGAAATCACCCAGTATTAGGGTGTTTGTTTGTATCTTAATGTTTTCCAGTATGTTTAGAAAGTTGTAGGGAGAATCTTGAGGCATGGTGTGGGATCTGTAACAAGCTACAATTTGGATTGCAGTCTTACCTAGTGTTGCACCTGGAGAATTTCAGATGCATTGTGTTGGGCAACTAGTCTGGTGGTGTGAATATCCTTGGTGAATATGGACACTCCATCTTTAGTGTTTCAGTCCTGGTTTGGTGGCTGAAAAGTGTGGTAAGAGTTGTAGCCTGGTATTGCAGGAGTGCTCTCTGGAGCCTTGAACTAGGTCTTAGTTACTGCACAGATATCGTTCTCCATTTTTAGGAGTGCCTCAAGAGAGTGCATTTTGAGGTTTAGACTTCTAGCATTGAGTAGCATTACCTTCAGATTTTATTTTGCATGCTTGTACCTATTACGGTGGTAGTTTTGTTGTTTGAACTTTGCCTAAAAAAGGCACTATAGGGGTGGCAACAGCCTTAGCCAGTAACCTGAATCTCAGGGGCGACAGGTGCAGACCATCTCTGACAAAGCATCGTGGTCTGCAGATCATGTCGTCCCAGGCACAATCACCCCAAGAACCAAGCCTAAATACCACTTCAAACACTTTTTACTCCCAAACTGTATGTATCCTTCCAACACTTTGCTCCTTTCCAGAGACATTCACCTCAATCCAAGACCAAACCCCTCCCCCTCTCCAAAAACCTAACTATACATCCTACTACTCTCCACCCCAAACTTCCTACTAAATACTTATCACTGTACTCTATGAATATCCACAGCATACTCAACAAAGTAACTGAATTTCATGCCTGGATGGCACAACACTCCCCAGATATAATAACTCTCATGAAAAACTTGTCTCAAACCTCACATCCCTAACAAAGAATTCCTCCCACCAGACTACAGCAAACATCCTACATTTTGACAGACCTAATAAGAAAGGTGGTGGAGTTATCATCTACTCCAACCACTTCACCCTATCCTCCAGCCCTCCCCCTTCTTTTCATCCTGCTGAACCCCTGTTGGCCAACTGCAAAATTAATGACCACAATACACTAACTATAACTGCTATATACATACCCCCCTGGTGAAGACATCACTTTATTAGAACAAATTCTGTCCTGGCTCACACATAATATACCCAGTGAAACTACCCTCCTTGGAGACGTCAACATCAATTGGCTATCACCGACCTCTAACAACCCTAGCCTCTGTATTAACTTGCATGGCTTCTCGCATCTAATCTCCACCTCAGCCCACACAAATAAACCAACCAACTCCAGCTCAATCATAGACTGGTTAGTAATTATCAATCCCCACAAATATCATTACCCCAAAACTCTATCTGACTCATTGTGACCACTTTCTGACTAGAGTATTCAGATTCATTCCCCCAGTGCTGCCATCCACATAAGTTAAAGGAATGCCATAGACTCTCCAACTTCCATTCTGATACCTTCATTTATATTCTCTACTCAATAAACTGGTCATTCATAACTCATCTACCTCTTGATGAAGCAGTCCAAAAATTTTACTCCATATTTCTCAACATACTGAACTCTCTTGCCCCCCTCCAAACAATTGGAGTCAAGTCTCTCAGTTCCCCCTGGCTATCTCATACTACATGTGGTCTAATACATAAAACAAACTCCAAACTTTACATACAAATAGCCCCAAAAAAATTCTGGAACTCCATTAATCAAATATTAAATCCAGGTAACCCCTCAACTCTCACTCCCTACACAAATAATACTATCCAAGAAACTACATCCATATTTAATTCCTACTTCATAGAGGCCATTAGTAAAGTGATGCATACCTCCAGTTCAGCAAACCTTCCTGACCCTCCTACCCCCTCTAAACAAAAAGTACATTTGTGACACTTACCATAAATGTAGATGTTCAAGTGTTTTCTCTGTTGCAGTCATTACATTTGGGAAATCTGCTGGCAGGTTGCCCTCAGTCGGCCTGTATAACAAAGTGTTATGTCCTGCATCGGTTGCTGTCCCTTCTTCCATGACGTCAAGTCATCAGGGGTATAAAACATGCAGCCAACGCCATTACATCAGTTTTTCTTGCCCCAGGTGTCAGGTGCCCCCCAAATCGGGAGCAATATATATATATATAATTAAAAACACAAAAATATACCTCCAAACCAAACAAAAGCAAATACACCAAAAAGGCTTTTAAGCATAGTAAAAGAAAGTAGAGGTATAGTAAGAGAAAAACAGGAGGCTGGAGGGAGGGTAACCAGGACTGCAACAGTGAATACACTCGAACATCTACATTTATTGTAAGTGTACACAACTGTACTATGTTTATTATGTTTCACTGTTGCCGTCATTACATTTGGGTAGATTCCCAAAGCTATGGTTGGGAGGATGGATTTATACAGCATTAGGACCAGCTATAAGGCCCTGAAAAACAGCAGTGGCAAAGCCAGCTCTGGATTTAGAGAAAATTGGTAAGTGATAATGCTTGGTGAAAGTATGAACTGAACTCCAGGTAACAGCTTCTAGTATATCCCTGGTAGGAACACCTCTGAGAAAGGCTGTTGAAGTAGATGCAGCCCTGGTGGAATAAGATCTGATCCCCTGGGGGATAGGTTTTCCATGGTGCTTATAACAGAAATGAATACAATGGCTTATCCATTTAGAAATGGTTTGCTTTGAAATAGCCTTCCCCTCTGCCCCTGCAGCAAATGCTACCAGCAGTTGTTCAGATTTTCTTCGAGATTTAGTCCTGTCCAAGTAGAATCTAAGTTGTCTGTTTACATCCAATGAATGCAGAATTTGTTCCCCCTTGTTCTGCTGGTTGGGAAAGAAAGTTGGCAAATGAATGGACTGATTAAGAGCCACACTGGATACCACCTTGGGCATGAATGATGGATTGGTCCTGAGTGACACCCTGTCCGCATGAAAGATGATGAAAGGCTCCACTGCCATAAAGGCCTGTAATTCAGATATCCTTCTAGCTGAAGTGATTGCTAAAAGGAAGGCTGTTTTCCAGGAAAGAAATTTTAAGTCTGCAGTAGCAGCTGGCTCAAAAGCAGGTAGAGTGAGTTTTTCCAATACAAAGTTAATGTCCCAGGCAGGGGTTGAAGCTCTCCTGGGTGGTCTCAAGTTTTTTGCCCCTCTGAGATACTGCTTTAGAAGAGGATGAGAGAAGAGTGGGGGGGTCTGTGTTGCAATGAGCTGAAATGGCTGAGGCATGAATTTTTATGGAAGAAAAAGATAGGCCCTTGTGAAGAATCTCAGTTAAGTACTGCAAAATCTGAGGTAAATTGGGCACTGTTGTGCTCATCCCTTGAGATTGATTCCAGGCACAGAATCTTTTCCATTTGTCAGCATAAGATTTTCTAGTACTAGGTCTTCTCGCCTCCAAAATGACATCAATCACAAGTTTGCTGAGGGATGCTAAGGGGGAATTTTAAATCTGAACAACTGCTGGTAGCATTTTAAGCTGCAAGATTCAATGTTTGGAGATGAGGGTGCAGAATTTGGTTCTCCTGCTGAGACAGTCGGGAAGGTGTCTGAGGCAGGTGCCACAGTGAAATGTGTGACACACTGCGCAGGAGTGGGTACCAGTGTTGGCGAGGCCAGTCTGGAGCAATCAAAATCATCTTTGGTTTGTCCTGTTTGACTTTTAGTAGAACTTTGGAGAGCAGAGGCAGAGGTGGAAAGGCATAGACTGATAGGTTTTTCCAGCTGAAGGACAGAGCATCCACTTTCCAGGCTTTTTTGTGATGAGTTCTTGTGCAAAATTTGTCCAACTGGTAGTTCTGGGGTGAGGCAAAAAGATCTATTTCTGGGCTCCCCCATTTGCATGTCAACATGTTGAAAATCCGTGGTTCCAGTTTCCATTCGTGTGGGTCCATGAGATTTCTGCTTAGGTCGTCTGCCAGAACATTCAGCTTTCCTGGCAGGAATTGAGCTTGTAGTTGTACCTAGTAGCTCAAGGCCGTGTTCCACAATGCCACGGCTAGTTTGAAGAGGAGGTAGGAATGTGTACCCCCCTGCTTGTTTATGTACCACATAACCATGGTGTTGTCCGTCTTTATCAGTAATTGTCCTGGATGAAGGTGGTCTTTGATGGCTGTCAGTGCATTCTGTACAGCTAACATTTCTTTTTGATTGATGTGAAGGTGCATTTTATTTGGGCTCCATTTGCTCTGAATGCACTTCCCTGCCAGATAAGCCCCCTCATGCATAATCTGATGCGTCTGTAGTTAGGGTTTGGATGGCAGGGGGTGGTGTGAATGGCAGTCCCTTGTTTTGGTGGCAGGCCTTTGCCCACCATAGGAACTCTAGGTGCAGGCAAGGAATGATAGGAATCATTGTTTCCAGGCTGTGACAATGTTGACTCCATAAACTTTTTAAATACCACTGAAGTTTCCTCATATGCAGTCTTGCATATGGAATTAGAAGAATGCAGGAGGCCATGAACCCTAAGGCTTGCAGTATTTGTCTTGCAGGTAGCAGGGTTTTTGTGGCCACCTGTTTGAAGTAAGGCACCAAATGAATTTGCTTTTCTGGTGTAAGGAAAGCCATCTGGGCAGTTGTATTCAAGCTTGCACCCAGGAATGTAATTTTTTAGTGGGTACCAGTTGAGATTTTTTTTTAGTTTATGGTGTACCCTAGACAGGTGAGAGCTCCTTTTACAAATGCCAGATGTTTTAGAAGAATGGCCTGGTTTTCTGCCTAAATTAGACAATCGTCCAGGTATGGATATATTTGAATATTTATTTGCCTGGAAAATGCAATTACTGGAGCCAGGCACTTTGTGAATACCATGGGCTCAGTAGACAAACCAAAGGGGAGTGCAGAGAACTGATAATGCATGCAGCCTGATTTGAAGCGTAGGTATCTTCTGCAAGATTCCCTGATTGGGAAATGCAGGTAAGCCTCTTTTAAATCTAGAGTTGCCAACCAGGCATTCTTGCTTAGCATAGGAAGTAACTGGTGAAGAGTCAGCATCTTGAATTTTGGAATGTCCAGAAAGGTGTTTAGAATAGACAGGTCCAGAATTGGACGCCATGATTTGTCTTTTCTGGGTACCAGGATTAGTCTGGAATAGAAACCTTGCCCCTTTTCCTCTTCTGGTACTAGTTGAATAACCCCCATGTTTAAGAGGGAAAGTACTTGTTTCTGAGCCTATGCCCACTGATTTGGGGCAGGTCTGGCCACCCGTTTGGAGTTGGCAACATGTGGAAATGAAATCTGTATCCCTGGGACACTATTTAAAACCCATTTGTCCTGGGTTATAAGTTGACAGTTTCTTGAATGAAGAGCCAGTTTTCCCCCCAAAGGGATGGCTAAGAGGTAAGTGCTTGGTAATTTTAAAGGGAAGTCATTGAGACTGTTTACCATAGGGTGGTGCTTTGTTGTTTCCAGATTTGGAAGTGGAAGCACCCCATTGCTTAGTTCTGAAAGTCCCTTGGAACTGAAACCTGGTGCTTTTGGAATGTCTGGGTTTGACTGGAGTGGCTCTGGAAGGAGCTGGAAAGGACCAGTTCTTAGTAGGCCATTGCCTACTAAATCTAGGGGTTGTACTTGTAAGAAGTCTTTCACAGTTTGCATAGATTTAGCTTTACCTTCCATCTTTTTTAGAACTTCTTCAGCCTTATTGCCAAATAGGCGGTCCTGCTGTAAAGGAGCATCCAGAAGTTTTGCTTTAACATGTTCAGGCAAAGATTGCTCCTTAAGCCAAGCATGCCTTCTAAGCACAGACCCAGTAACAGCAGCCCTGCAAGAGGCCTCTAAAGAATCAAAACCACATTGCAAAGTATGTTTGCCAACTTGTTCAGCTGAATTTAATAAATCCTGTAAATCTTTATTCTCCACACAATCAGAAATCAACATCAGTTTCTGTTTAAGCAGTCCCATGATATGCTGTTGATATTTTAGCATATGGAATTGACAGTTTAAATCCCTGATTTCTAAGGTTGCAGAAGTATAAACGTTTTTACCCCATCTATCCAGCACCCAGGAGTCTCTAACAGAAGGGGTAAGATTTTTACAGTAGAAGCCTTAAATGCCCTTGGGCCCCTGAGAAATGGTTTCAGGATCCGCAACAGTATTTTTGAAAAGGAATTTGTGGGAGTCAAGAACACTGTAGTACCTGTCTGGTTTACTAGGGGCTGGAAGTAAGGAATCAGGGGCCATACTGGATTCTGAAAACACATCATCAACAATGTCTTGTACAGGAGGTATAGCCAAAGGCCTATGCTGAGGAAGAAGGAGGAAATCCCTAAGCCTCTTTTTGGATTCAGAGAAATACTGACTTTCCCAGTGGAAATGCTCCCTTAAGGTATGTAAGGTTTCCCCAAAAGAGAAATCCTTAGGTGGAGAAGCAGAGGGAATGGAATCTTCTGCATCAGAGTCCTCATAAGTAAGTATGGACAAATCCAGATCATTAGAAGAGTCAGAAGAAACAGAGTCCTGTTCAGAAGATTCATAGTCAAGTTCAATCCTAGGCTTCTTGGAGGGGGGAGGGTTGACTACCCCTGATTAGAGTAAATAAATCTTCAGCCATGTTGATCATTTGTTTTTTAGGCATAGCGGCCTGAACATGTGACCTGGGCATCATTTTTTTAGATATAGATCGAGATTTAGGCCTTAATACTGAAGTTGGAGTCAGTTTAATATGAAAGTCTGTAGGCCTGAAAACACCCTTAGAAGCCAGTGCCTGCTCAGCGGCTCCAGACCCATCCAAGGTAGAGACATCCGTGGGTTCCATATGTGAAGCATCTCACGGCATACCGGACTCCAAATGGGTCTCAGTAGAGGCCTGCGATTCAGAAGTAGCAGGTATCAGGGGCTGCGAAAGCACCTCACTGAACTGGCGACTGGCTTAGGAGAAGCGTCGTTGGCAGTTTTGGACCTCAACAGCCTGTCTCTGTCTTTTTCTTTGTGTTTTTTTGGTATTCCGGTAGTCGGATGGCTATCGGATGTAATTTCTGGATAATTAAACCAAGAACCAAATTATTTAGAAGCAAAAATGTACCGATGATGGATAGTGTACTGATTAAATAAAGCACAAAACCGACAGCAAGGTACATCATGGTCAGGGCCTAGGCAAGGAATACAGTACAAATGAAAATCCTTATGAGGTATTTGCTTCCCACAAGTAATACAATTATTAACTTTTACTGACATTGGTAAGGAGCAAGAAAAAATTTCTCCAACAGGGTACTTAGCTTTTTGTTGAAGACTTCGGTTCTGAAACTCGAAAACGAAAATTTCAGGAGTCGGCCGACTGGCACTTGCGAACTGCTTCTGCTTCGGGCACCACGCGGCAAGAAAGACTGATGTAATGTCATTGGCTGCATGTTTTATACCCCTGACGACCTGACGTCATGGAAGAAGGGACAGCAACTGATGCAGGACCCAAGACTTTGTTAATCAGGCTGACTAAGGGCAACCTGCCAGCAGATTACTCAAATGTAATGACTGCAACAGTTAAACACGATGAACATCAACATTTTGTCTCTAAAACTGGTACCCACACAAGCTATATAAAATACCTGCTTTTGAAACTGAAATCTTGCTCTTCTTCTGCTGTTAACATAACCACACTAATCCTAATGACAGCTCCTAACTCACTAGCCCTTCCTATTTCTGTCCTTATCAACCACTCCATAACTGAATCCAAAGTACCCCCTATCTGATAACAATTTTATACTCTACCCATTCACAAGGGAGGTAACTCCACTGAACTTCCTAACTACAGGGAGATAGCAATTCTGTTTCCTCTCTCTAAAATTCCACAGAAATGTGTACACAAACAAATCCTAGAATATCTAATCCATGAAAACCTACTAACCTCAACACAACTTGGCTTCCAGCCTAACCATAGTACCTCAACAGCCCTCATTTCCTTTCCTAACACTATCTTGCAAGCCAGAGACAAAAACAAGCTCACCTGCTGTATCTTCCTTGACCTCTCAAAAGCCTTTAACACTGTCTCCCACTCCTTGCTCAACTCTCTGACCAAAATCTTTCAAATTCTACTATCTCCTGGTTCACCAGCTACCTCACTGACAGACAGCAATCTGTCAAATGGCTTTCCTCACTATCCCCTGCTCTTTCCATCAAGATGGGTGTCCTTCACAAATCAATACTAAGTCCCTTATTGTTTAACATCTTTACTAACCACCTATATGCTTCCTGTTCTCTATCATCTCTCATACAATATGCTGATGATTCCACAGTCTGATAACCTTTCTGAGCTGAACATCCTCACACAAAATTCTTTCAAATATATTGAAAAGTGGCTTTCCAATAACCAGCTAATACTAAACGCAAAAAAGACTAAACATTTATTATTCCTTCCTAAATCTCTCAACCACCTTAAACCCTCCTTCTCCATCTCATCCTTTAACAACACTACCATCAAGGTTGAAACTCACACTAAGCTCTTGGGAGCCATCATAGACTGCCAACTCAAATTTGACCTTCACATGCAAAACTACATCAAGAAAACCCACCAAAAACTTGACCTGCTTCACAGAAATAAACAATTCCTAACTAATGAGTCTTGACTCTCCCTTACCCAAGCCTACCTTCACCCTAGTCTCTTCTACAGCTCACAAATCCTTACCAACCTCCAGTCCTCTATGATAACTAAACTAGAAACCACCTACAGTAAAGCTACCAGATTTGCTGCCTACCAAAGCTTTAAATCTCACCACTGTCATTCCCTCAAGACCTTAAACTGGTTAGAATTCTCCCAACAACTGCTTCTATCACAACTGCAATTCTCTCTACTACATACCTCATTCCTTCCCTCTGATATGGTGCCCCTCTTCTCGCTAACCTACATTCTTCACTAAAGATTAAACTCTCTTTCTGTTACAATAAAATCTCCAAGTTTGCCACTGGTTACAAATCCGCCACCCACCACTGTAATGACCTTCATAAACTAAATTGGCTAAAACTCCGCAATTATCTTACCTACATCCAACTCATTTACACCCACAAACTTATCTTCCGTCCATCCCTCTGCCCCTGTCTAGCCTCTTCACTCAAAATGCATCTACCCAATAGACTCCTGAGATCCAGTAACCAAAATCTTATTGAACTACACAAGCCTGCTCGTCCACCAGGCAAACAACTACTATCCTTTTATCTAGCCCAGCTTTGGAACTCCTTGCCACCTCTCATCCGCACCACCAATAACCACTCTACCTTTAAAACCTTGCTTCATACCCATCTCCTATCTCTCTGGGAATGTTTCTGCTCACACTCTACATAACTACCTTCTTATTTCTGACTCTTCCTCCTGCTCTCTTCTCATTTCTCTCACTAAGGTACCACTACCCTCACCCTCCTTTCTTCCCACACCTTTTTCACCCCTCATACACTAATACTTATTACTGTTCCCTCTTTTTTAACTTGACACTTAATCTCTTCCTATCCCCTTTGTTCTCTGCTATAACTCTAATATGATACCTATGCGAATCTCTTTCACCTCTACTTTTAGATTTTCCACTGTATAAACTAATGTTTTTGTATATACTTACTGACATGTTGTTTTTTACCTTTTTCTTTTGTAAATTATATACTGTATTACTCATTTTTTAATGATTTGCCTAAATTGTATAATGTTCTTACAGAGCTTTCCTCCCTGGACTCCATTAAAAACAGGCACTTATCGGCCCAATGGACTATCCCGGTAAACTGTAAAATAAAAAAAAAAACTGCTGATCATATATTCTGTCCTAAGTCATAAGGCCTCCTTCTGCCCTGCTATCTCCTCAGTTATCTCCCTCTACACTCCAACTCAGAAGCTCCAACAAAAATGTATTAGTAATTAGCAAGCCAAAAAGAACAATAGGACAAAATCTATACAGTTGCTCTCTGTTCCTCTCCTGGAATAAACTTCCCCAGTCAATTAGAAATGTAAACAATCCACAAAAATTAAAAATTCCTCTTAAAGACTTTCTAACGAACGCTTGGACATGCCACTGTAAGCCCCCTCCTTGAACTTCCCATCTACATATCCCACCCTTGTAAAACCAACTGTCTAATGCTCTCCCTATTGTCAATTATACTGTTCATACAAAGAATATGCTCTCAGCTGTTTGCTCCTGCTGTGTAAGAATCTATCCTGTAAATAATTTGTGGTAAACTGCATTTAATATGATCATTGTGCATATTAGTCTCAAACTGATTCTTTTGACTAACTTTGTAATTTAAAACTTTGCTTATTTCTATTTGTGAACTATGTACTTGTTGTACTTTGTTATAACTTTGGGACTGAAAATGTGTTTAGTTCCATTTGTGAACTATGTTCTTGCATTACTTGATATTGTGTGAATATATTATATCTAATTATGTAGCATTATGCGTATTGTGAAGCATTATGTCAGATTTGTGGAGCTTTTTTCCCCAGGCCTCCACTGAAAAAGGACGCCAGCTCAGTCAGACTAACCCAGTCAACAAATGTCGAATAAATAAATTAATTAATTAATTAATAATCCCAAAGTTCAGCCATTTACTCAAAGAAAACTTTAATTATCCATGTTTCATTTAAACCACCACAGCATTCACTGTCCTGAACATTGATGATCATAATCACTTCATCAGACTGCCTAACTGTAATTTAATTTTTTTAAGCTAATGCATGTTGAGGATGCTTCTGTTTTTTTTTTTTTTTTCTCTCGTTTAGGCCATACCTTGTCTAAAATGCCTTTTTTGATTTCATGGACTGGAAGAGACGAGGCATTGCAAGCCATCATATTCAAAACTATGTGATCTAACCTGCCCCCTCACATTGAGTTAGGATACCCAAAAACCAAGATGGCCAAAATAATCTTATTGTTATAGTCCTATAGCAATAGAATGAAATTATAGGCTGCCCTGATACAACAAACAGAGAGAACTCCCACATGTGACATTAGTAATCTGGGTTTGATAAACAGGCCTAATGCCATGGAAGTTGGTTCAGAAGACTTGAAAGATCTGAGTGACTGAAGAACAAATTTCCTCACTGTAGGAAAAGGGGCTAGGAGTTGGGTTTTACAATGTCTAGCAGCCCCTAGAGTAGTCCAGAGAGCTTGCAGCATGCAGGCAGTGAAGTAAATGGATGCAGAAAGACATTGATACTGGGATATATACAAGGTATGACACATTCATATTGATGTCACTGCAGGTCAGGAGCTGTTGGGATGAAGTACAGCATGTAGGACATAAATGCAAAGGTCTGACCCTGCAATGTGGAGACCTTCAATGGTTCACCGTGCAGCTTTCACCCTTACAGGAAACAGAAGAAGGTAGTAGACATTGGATAAACTGTTCAGGGTTTAGCAGAAGTATCAAAAAAAGCACCAGATTATAGAAGGCTGATTCTGAAGAGGAATTCCTATAGCCTCAGAAGGTTATACATTCTGGTTACTAAATGAATTAAAAAAAGGCAGAGGAGCAAGTAAAATATTTCACATACTTTGGGTGCACATTTAATGGTATGCATGGCAAGAGAAGGTCCACCTGCAAGACCGGTACCATTTCTCTTAGCAGTAATATTACTTTATATTTGATAGTACTGTTTATATGGGGGGAAAGCAAAATAACTAAATAAAAACAATAAGTCTGACTATTATTGCTTGTTTTTCCTTTTTTGAGTCACTTTATATCTATCATGCAATATTTTTAACAAAATAGTTTATTTTGGCAGATACAGAGAAATCCTTTTATTCAATGGTGAGAGGAAGTGTGTGTGATTTTTTTTTTAATGCATGTTAAAAAATACATTGGGCCTGTCCTTCTCATCCACAGCTAATTGGGAATAAATTATCAATAAAAACAAAATCCAAACCAAATGTCCACAAAGAACACACAGGGTAACTCTCTTCCAAAAAAACATACTCCAGGCACGGAAGGTTATTAGCACTTTCGTTCCCTTTATTCACACTCCAAAACGGAACTTCATCAGATACACACACCTTACCCTCTTCCCTCTTTTATACACAATTCATTAAAGAAAATGCCCCAATCAACACACTTTACAATTAATTAAACTTGAAATTTGATTCCTCCATTTAAAAACCACCAGTAGACATTTTAAAAGTATATAAATGTATATACATATTTTCCTATTCTTGTTAACCAAGCTAATAAAATTCATTTTCATTTAAGAATACACTTTTTAGTTAAAATCATTTGCTTGTTGAAATTAATTACTTGTACATGCATTTATTAACATTAAAAGAAACAGAAGAAACAAAGGGAACACATTCCTATTCAAATCTCTTCTGCCCTTAAGTGAAATAAACTACTTAGTGAAATTCTGTCATTGATTCCAGGGAAAACTGTTGCGTTTAATAAAACCTGCCAATATGTTTCCCTGTACTCCAAAAAGCAGAGCCAGTTATCTCCCCTCTCTTGTCTCCTCACCTTTTCCAATACACAAAAAAGAAACTTCCTAAAATCTTTACATCCCATACTATGTCTATATAGGACATTGTTTTTGCATACATATGTTATTGCATACATATGCTGATATATTCTCCCTGGAATCAATGACTAGTTCAGGGAATAAATGTAGGGTACTCAGTACATTCAACCCACCACTACCACCAGGTTTAGAAGTATTTGAGAAAATTTGTGAGTTGGATTTAAGGGACAGTTTAGAGAAAAACAGAAGTAGACCACCAATTAACAGGATAAACTTCACACGTGAAGATAGGGAGAGTTTAGAAAGGTTGAAGTTCCAGAATGTAAGGGTGGTGAAACCGGACAAGGGTGGGGGCTTAGTATTTTTTGATAACAATGATTATATTGTTAGGATGGATAAATTACTTGATTCAGAACATTATAGTGTGGCTTCTCTTAATGAGATGAATCGGGCACACCAAAGTATTATTGAATGATTTATTCATTGAATCACATATTTCTATTGATTCATATAATTATATGTCATGCTTAGCCCCCCCCCTTACACCAATGATATTTAGGATACCAAAACTTCATAAGGATTTGTCGAACCCACCACTTCGACCTATAGTTAATGGTAAGAACTCTATAACTTATCCCATAGCCAAGACACAAAACTAAAGAAATATGTAGAAAAAATAGAATACATTTGTAAGGATTCCTGGTAATTTTTGAAGAATATCTGTGATTTGGGATACGAAGACAACACCATTCTATTGACAATAGATGTAAAAGATCTATACACAGTAATTCCAATAGATATAGGTATAGAATGGGTGACCAGTTTAATACGTACTAAAGGGGCCACAGAAATTTACCTCCTGCAAGAACTATTGGATGTAATACTTACTAATAATTATTTCATGTTTAATGGGAGATACTTTTTACAGTAAACAGGGGTGGCCATGGGTTCCCCCTGTGGTGCGAGTTTCGCAAATTTGGTGATGGCACAATGGGAATCCATGTACATTTTCAACAATAACCCATTTAGGAAAAACATTAAGTATTACATCCGGTTCCTTGATGATGTTTTTATTATGTTCTGTGGGCATATGGATGATATTTCGAAATTCGTCTCCCATTTGCATGAGACGACTGGGTTTTTGAACTTCACTTCCAGTTCTGCCTTTAATAGTATTAATTATTTGGATGTTGAACTATATAGAAATAAACGTGAATCATATTTTAAGGCACAGATTCATAGGAAACCGACATATTCAAACTCATTCCTGCATTTCACCAGTTGTCACCCCTATGACAAATAAGATCAGTGGCAAGGGGCAACTGGTGAGAGCAGCACAAATGGTTTCGGAAGAAAATGAGTTTAAGCAGGAATGTCAAGTATTATATGACATGTTTTTGAAGAGATGGTACCCAGAGCATTTCCTCAATTAATTAACCTTTGAGTTTCAGTATAAGAGATCTAATGGTGAATACAAACCCATTTTAACTTCAGGTTTAGATACCAGTGGCCCACTGATGGAGGAGAATGTGATTAGGTACAATACACCAAAATTGTCTTTTATTACAACTTTTAGTTTGGATGCCCCTATTATAAGAAATATACTGTGGAAAAACTGGGATTTGTTGAGGTCAGATACTGATTTGATGGCTATTATAGAACCATTCCCCAGGGTAACTTACAGAAGGGGACCCAATCTCAAGAATTTATGGGAGAATAATTTAAGCAATCTAGTGAGAATGACAGGCATGTACAAGTGTGAAAGTTGTCCCTACTGTAAATTTATAGAAGTAGGGGGCACTTTTAACATCAGAGGGAAGAAATTTAACATAAAGGGCAGATTTAATTGCCTTACTAAGGGGGTAGTGTACCTGGCAAATTGTAGGTCCTGTCCATGTTTTTATATAGGCAAGACGGACTGTAAATTAAAGGACAGAATATATGAGCATGTATGTAGCATTAGGAAAGCGACGTTGGAAAATGCTCTAGCCAAACATATACATGAATTTCCTGATCATGGTTTTTCATTTAAGGCTATAGACCAGGTACAACACAACCCAAGAGGGGGTCCCATGAGCCTTTTGTTGGAGCTCAGTGAGCTAATGTGGCAAATTAGACTAAACTCTTATAACCCCCCGGGTTTGAATGATAAAACTTCCCTAGACTGTATATTAAAATTAAAAAGTATTCAGAGATGAAAGTTTTATTCAACCCATGAGTGTGTTATAGCATGGCAGTATTTTAGCCTTTTTTAACATTCATACTAGATGAATGAAAATAACACGCCATTATTACATTTAGGGGCTTCATTGTTTTATAAAAAAGGTTTTAATGTTTCCTTTTAAATATAGTATATAATTGCACTGTTTTAAGCACCGCTTCTGTGTTGTTACCACTTTCTTCCCTTTTTCAGTTTATTTTAGATTTTACTAGATATTATTAGATTTATTTTAGAAGTGTTAGATTTTGTTGATTCTGATTTTAATAGTGGAGCATATCCTTTTAAATGTAAAGTGAACCATGTGACATTAATTTATGCATATATGAGCTGGTTTAATTAATTTTTAAAAATTGTCTGAAGAAGTCCTGCTTATGAGAGCAAGACAAAAGCGCTAACTCTATTGTTTTTTTTCTGATGCTGGATTTTAAGTATTTAAGGTGTTCTCAGTGTTCAAAAAAGAGCTGGCAGCTTATTTTCTTGAATACAGTCGAGTTTTATTATTTTTTCATTCAGTAAGTCGGCCAATAGACCAACAGAAAGCATGACAGTTGGCAGGCAGTGGGGCAAAATGCTTAAAAAAATGTTGGTTGTTTAATAAATATTCTGCACTGGCATTTGTGCATTTTTAGCATAAGCTATTATTAGTATTTGTTATCATACTCTCAGCTTACTCTTTCCTTTGAAAAGATATGATGGTCAGAATAGGGGTTGATGAAGTTTCCCATTTATCTGCCTAACATATCCTTTTCAAATGTGAAGGCAAGTTTCTTTAAAAAAACAATCATTACAGTAAAATCTTTCACAACCATAATTTACCTTCAAGATATTGGGGAATTTATTTTGTCTTATTTCATTTTTACTGGGTTTGAGCACTGGTGCATCTGAACCATTTTCAGACTTCAGCACAGGAAAAATAGATATAAATAAAATTAAATCAAATTTTCAGAAGAGATAGCACTAAGATGAATGCAGTCAAACAAGAAGAGACAGCAAATACACAACAGTTAAGTAAAGAATTTGAGCAATATTATTACTACCCATTATACAGTATTTCTTGTGGTCTGGGAGACAATCTTACATAAGCGGATGTCCACATATTATGCAAAAGAGTAAACCCAGCAGAAACCAATGTATCCACTAAAGGAGTACCTTAAATGAATATACCCATTACCTTGTTTTCATTGTACCACTTTACAAATTAGAGATAACAAATGTCTCATACTGAGTAGTCTAAAAGAAGGTTATCTCAGATATATCATACTGGAAGCAGATTCACCCATCTACTACAAGGTTGTACTGCAATAAACCTCAAATGAGGTACATGTTGAATTCTAAGCTGCATACTTACCTGTAGATCAAACCACTCCTCACCGAAAAAACAGCACCAGCATACCTCTCAACTTCTTAGTGTAAGAAATCCAGACAGAGCCTAAAATAATGGGGAGGACAAAGGCCAAAAGTAGAGAAAGATTTTAAATATTGCTCTTAGAAAGTTAGAAGGTTGCTAAAATAACAGGATTTGTGTTAGCATGCATTTTCTGAAGGATATGAAGTCTGAAACTTAAATATATGTTATCATTTAATTACTCGAATCCCTTGCGATTTGGCAGAAAAAAAACATACATTTTATGAGGAGCAGACTAAAAATATGAGACAAAAATCTGGGCATTCATAGGTTGGTACTAGGCTATCAGCCCTAGGGCCTATACAAGCCTAGCCATAACAATTCCCTGGCTATTTCTTCCCACACTATTTACTTCCCTGTCTAGCAGGGCGACTGATGTGATCCCCGGGGTGAATTTTCTTTCTCCCATCCAATCATCAAGGTTCCTTTTGAAGAAGGCCAAAGAGGCACTCTGCTTGACATATATGGGCAATCTATTCCAGAGTCTGGGGAGTCTCTGGGTCAGGAACCTATCCCTCCAGCATGTTTTGTTTATTGTGATGACAAGGTTTAGATCCCTGGAGCGTGTGACTCTGAAGGACTGGGATTTCTTTAAGTGTAGCATGTCCAACAGCTCTGGGTTTGACATGGCCTTGTATGTTAAGCAGGGATCGCCTCTGAGTAGACGATATGCGACAGAGTATAGCTGGAGTTTTTTAGACGGTCAGTGTAGGGCATCTGCTTTAGGCCTGTGATTCTTTTAGTGAGGTATTTCTGCGGCCTTTCCAGTTGTTGCAGATGTCTTGAGAGGTACATACCAAATGGGGTGTTGTATTCTATAATGGGTCTAATGAGGGATGAGTACAGTGGGACAATGACCTCCTTTTTTCTGGATGAAAAGCCCTTGGTGATGAGGTGTGCCACATAGAAGGATTTCCTGACTGTTGTGACGATGTGGTTATCGAAGGTGAGACTACTGTCCACCTGTGTCCCTAAGTCTCTTATCACACTTTCAGTGTTTAGTGTACTGCCACCTATATGGTAATTCACGGGTACATGTTTTTTCCCAAAGGGGATAACTATACATTTCTTGGCATTGAGCTTGAGCCCATGGCTCTGGCACCAACATCTGTTTCTGTAAGGCCCTTTTGTAGAGTATCCACATCATTTGGGGATTCAATAATGGCTTCCAGTTTGCAGTCATCTGCGAACTTTGTTATCCAGAGTCCCTTAGTGTTGGCCTGTACTTCAGAGAAGTAGATGCCAAACAAGAGCGGTCCCAGGACTGAACCCTGAGGTACTCCACTTGTCACTTGTCTGGGGCTGGATTTGGAGTTGGCTACTTTTACAGTGTGGGTTCTATCAGTAAGCCAGTTAGCAACGCATTGGGTGATGTAGGGATTAATGCCCAGCTTAAGTTTATCTATGATTCCAGAGTGGGGGATGGTGTCAAAGGCCTTGGCAAGGTCTAGATAGGCTGTGTGGACCACCTTACACTTGTTCATGGCTCTGGAGACTGATTTGAAGAAGTCAATCAGGTTCAGGAGGCAAGATCAGCCCTTCACGAACCCAAACTGGGTGGGGTCCAGTGTTTGAAGGTTGCCAATGTCTTTGTTTATAAGTTCCATGATAATACGCTCCATGGCCTTGCAGATAAGGCTTGTCAGACTGATGGGACGGTAGTTTCTGGGATCCAAGGTGGATCCCCCCTTGTGGAGTGGGATAACTGTAGCTCTGCGCCACTCAGTGGGCATGAAACCTGAGGTGAGGCTATGATTAAACATGACACTTAGGTGAGGTGCCAGTTCATATTGTAGTTCATGTAGTGCACAGCCCGGGATGTCATCTGGTCCCATGGATGCTGTATTCTTAGCTTTGGAGAGTGCGTTTTTCACCTGTGTGGCCATTATTACCGGAATTTGGCAATCTTCCTGTATTGAGATGGGCCATTTAGGGGGTGAGAGGGGAGTGAAATTTGCACTGAATCGATCTGCCAGGATATTGGCAATATCCTTGGGATCAGTATATTTAATGCCATTCTGTTTTAGCTCAGAGCGGATCTGAGCATTGCCATTTAGATTCTTGACATAGTTATAGAATGCCTTGTGGTTGTCTTTGGAATCTTTGGCAATTTTATTTTCGTAACTAGCTTTGGAGGATTTTATGAGGGATCTCAGTTTCTTACTGAGGCTGGTAAGGAAGGGATTTTCCTCTTTTCTGCAACAGTTTCTTCCTTTTGTTGTAAAGGTTGTTTATGGCAGGGGACCACCAGATTGGCTTCCTTTTTTTGGATGAGAGCATCTTGGTTCTATTTGGGATGGCACGATTCATGCATGAGCGGATGTGCTCGTACAGTGCCTTAGTGTAGGATTCAGCAGTTGAACTTTCAGTTCTCGTCTGCATGGGTGTCATGAAGTCTGTCACTTCTGACTTGAGTAGCATGAAGTTGGCTTTGGAGAAGTTTTTTATGGCGGTTTCCTTACTGGGGGGTGGGGGTAGGATGTGGATGTTAAGGGTGATTAGCTTATGGTCAGACCTGACTAACAAGGGGGTGACCATAGGTGTGGAGTATTGATTTCCCATGTTGGTAATGACCAGGTCTAGGATATTGAAGCCTCTGGTGGGACTATGGATTAGTTGATCCAGGGCGTTGGAATTTATGAATTCCAAGAACCATTGGGCAAAGGTGTTGGTACATGAGTAGTTTTCCCAGTTAATGGCAGAGTAGTTAAAATTACCCAGTATTAGGGTGTTTGGTTCTATCTTAATATTTTCCAGTATGTTTAGAAAGGTGTAGTGAGAATCTTGGGATATGGTGGGGGATCTGTAGCAAGCTACAATTTGGATTGCAGTCTTACCTAATGTTAGTTGCACCCGGAGAATTTCAGACGCATTGTGTTGGGCAACTAGCCTGGTGGTGTAAATATCCTTGGTGAATATTGACACTCCTCCACCTTTAGTGTTTCGGTCCTGCTTTGGTGGCCGAAAAGTGTGGTAAGAGTTGTAGCCTGGTATTGCAGGGGTGCTCTCTGGAGCCTTGAACCAGGTCTCAGTTACTGCACAGAAAGGTATGCAACAGACTCATGCACTGGCCTTACAGTGGTTTCACTGGTGTAACTTCTTTTAGAAGGTAATATAAAAAAAATACTGAAATACTGAGGGTTGGGGTTGGTATAATGGTTACAGTGTTTGCCTCACAAACACAAGCTACAGAGTTTGGTTCTCACCTTTGAAGAGGAAATTGGCTAGACTTAAAATGGCCCACAGGGGCAGTTAAAATAGTATTTACCTATGAACCTATAATTAAGTGCTTCTGAAATACAGTTCATGAATAGCAGAATAGCCTAATAGAAAGGAATAATATAGGGTTCCATTAAACATGGTCTAAATGAGTATTGTTGAACTTTGTATGTGCTGTATTATGTCAAAGCTTACTAAATTGTTTAATGCAGCTGTTCATCCATGTGCATGTAATTTGGTAATAGCAGTGCAAGTGAATCTTTCATAGGATTGGCTTTCACTGCTATTGGTTTGCAGTGGTGCGGAAGAGGTTAATAGCCATTAAGTCTTTTCTTTCACTGTAGGAAGTTACTGTACGTTTTCTTGTCTGAAAGACAGGTGTTATTGTTATTTTTAAATGTTTAATAGTTTGATATGGAGGGGAAGTTTATTTGAAGTGATTTGGTAATAGCAGCATAACATTTTGGGCATTCAGTGTGAGATTGCACACAGTGGGCTACGGGAACTTGCATTTTTCCCCACTATTGTGTGATCTCAGAGTTGGTATATTTATGTAGCAGTGTGGAAGAGAAGCAGTAGGGCTCACCTCCCTACAAAAATTCTGTTTCATGTTTTTTGTTTTACGTTTCAGATTAATTTTCAAATTTTGGTTAGGGTTTGATGTTGTGTTTTAGCTATACTGAAAAGTAGAATTAGTGGTATTTAACTTTTCAATAAAGATTCAAAATATGTGGATTGTGTCAAAAAATGGTTCGCATTGTTATTTCTCCAAGATATTGTGACCTATGAGTTGTTTATTATTATATATAGCATGGATGTATGGAGTTCACCCCCCCCCCAAAAAAAAAATAGTATTGTTTCAGGTTTAGTAAAATAGTATAATGTTTTGGGTATATTATTCTATACCCTTTTTATTGATTTATGAGTGCATTTTGTGGACTTTCAGTCTTCAGAACCACGCGTCAGCAAATTATGTCTAAGCTGCTTTTCTGAACTCTTCCTTACGTGTAGTCAGATGCCAAGATAACACATACTTTGTCTGGGGCACCCTCATCAGGCTGTACAGAGAGCACCTGAAAACTTCTAGGCTTGTAACACACTCTTAATTTCTCTAATGCTTTTGTCAGTTAATAGTTTTTAGACCCTACTAATATAATTATAAAAATTATATGTAAATAAGTAATGATGCAGGAACTTCACTCAGATTGCTCCAGTAGTATATAGTGGGTCTCGGCTGTGTGTGATGGAGTCTGGTATTATTATACAGTAACATGCACCAAACAGGCAAGACAGTAATAATAAGAACTAAGAAGCTGAAATAAATCTGTTCTAATGTCAGAAAAAGGGTGACGTCCAAAACGACTACAGAACAACAGGCTAACAGACCCTAAGAAATTCTGAGCCATATTAATGCCATTATCATAGGGCACCTACGGCTAGTGGGGTTTTACAACCTGTCAGAAGTATCCATTCGTCAGGCTCAAGTAACAGTTTATGGTCTAAACAAATTCTTTGGCATCCTCATCTGCAGCCTGGCTCATTCTACCAAGTCTCACCATTCCTAAATGATTTTGTCTCATCTAACTTCTACCTTAGACTTGAAAATGAAACTGATACCACTGGTTTGAAATAAATAAAAGTATCTACCCTCCCAACTATGACTTACTTTGGAGTTTAAAATCTCACAACCAGGAGTCCCTACATTAGATACCCCAGTAAAGGCTATCAAGGACAGATATAGAAAATAAATTAGTTGTTGTTTCTGAAATGACGCTAGTAACATATTCTTCAGAGGGGATACTCTTCTGAGTTACTGAAACCTTGAATGTTACTGCTTTTCTGTAATATACTCTGCACACACATGCATAACTAGATATTCTATTAGACTGTACCAGACTTCCTCTTTGGCTTCTGATAACATTACAATATCAACACTGTCTGCATGGAGTAAACTTAATGCACTGCAGGAGCGTCTTAAATCTTTTAGTTATTATCACAGTCCTCAGCAAAATCAATGGATTAACCTACAGGTCACAGAGTGCAACATTACAACAGCTATGCAGTGGTAAGTGAAACTGCTGAAGCAGGTAAACTCACCAAAACACAAATAACCATGTACAGCTCAGTGAACTGGTAAAAGAGGAGATGGGGAAAAAATATCTTCGATTTTCAGAAGAGGAAGGTAGCCACTATGTGCTTGTATTATAAGACAACTGTGCTTGCATTTAAGAAGCATTACTGTAATGTTCATTATACAGGTGCATAACCATAATGTATTTACTTCAGTTTACTGGGTACTAGATTAATTGGTCCATGATGTATCCCTTTTAGTCACAAGCCCGAACCTAAACATGTACCGATTACAAAGAGAAGGAACAGAAGTGCAAAGCCTCGTCCACAGCACTCGTAGTCACACCGAAATTTTAGTGTAAAAACAGTTTAATTAACGTTCAGTAAGTTTAATAAAACAAACGTTTTCGTCACCATACAATAGCAACTTCTTCAGAAAAGTTAAAAACTACAAGTGTTCAGCCTTTTAAAAATTCCGCTAAGGAGGAGCAAAAAGCCTCATCCTATCAGAGTGACCGCTTCAGTTTCAAAAAGTTTAGAAATAGAATACTTGAACACAATTATGCAATTAGGAAAAGAAAAGCTGGCAATGCATTAGCTAAACACGTAGAAATTAACATTGGCCATTATTTTTCTTTTATAGCAATAGATCAGATTCCACCTGATTTTAGAGGTGGTCCTACATCACTGTTTCTTGAATGTCGCGAATTGGAGTGGCAACTAGTGTTAAATGTGTTTTGTTTTCCTGGCCTCAATGAAAACTGCAATATTTCTTGCTTTTTGAAACTGAAGCGGTTTTTGAAATATTGAGGGTGGTTTCACAGTTATTAATATAAGTGGTTTATACACGTAAATATCTATCTATTTATACTGTCTTGTTTTTTTGCTATGTAATTTTTTATATTATTCAGACTGCTTGGAATACATGTTGAAGTGACACATAATAACATTAGAGTAATTACCTGTAGCGAACTAAGGTTACATTGGTTTCCATAGTAATTTGATTTATTTATACAAAAACCTCACTCTGATAGGATGAGGCTTTTTGCTCCTCCTTAGCGGAATTTTTAAAAGGCTGAACTCTTGTAGTTTTAACTTTTCTGAAGAAGTTGCTATTGTATGGTGACGAAAACGTTTGTTTTATTAAACTTACTGAACGTTAATTAAACTGTTTTTACGCTAAAATTTCGGTGTGACTACGAGTGCTGTGGACAAGGCTTTGCACTTCTGTTCCTTCTCTTTGTTTTTCAATCGGTATGTACCGATTACAGTGTAAAGAAATGAGGCAGAAACACTGATCAAAGATAAGTACAACAACACTAGAAGGTAATTATGGAAGCAAATAGTTTGAAGAATACTTTAATCCATACCAGCTTTGTTAGTGATGATTTATAATGCAAGATAATGCTGTGGTTTCTCAATGTAGAAGCTATCAAACTGTGTAGCAAACAACATAGTATGCGGTGCAGGTATAAAATGTAGAGTTACTTAGATTTATCTGGTATCTTGATTATGAGAGAGAGTTTTTTATTTTAATCACTGTCAGACACACTACTGTCACAAATACAAAAGTGAATGAAAGAATTTCTTGAGACAATGTTAATAGCATGCTTCTTTTTCTTCCGTTTGTGTTCAGAAATGTTTTAATGCAAACAAAGCTAAAATATGAATCTGTCCCAAGGTGAATTTTTCTGCATTATTTATTATGTTTTCTCCTGTAATTAAGTATATTAGGAAATGTACTATTGGCATATGTATCTGTGATGTTTGTATAGCCCTGTTTCTCTATGCATAATGCCGAACAACTTCCCATGCTCTTTATTTGGAAAACCGTTAGTCTGGAAGTTGGTGTTCAGGATTAAGACTATAAGCTGTGAACAAGCCACTTCCTGTGCTCAGGGTTTGATTCCTTCCATCTCCATTTGCCTAACTAACATGCATATCTTAACCAAACCCTCAAAAGTGACACTTATGTCTGGTGAGTTAACACAGATAAAAATAAAACTATGTTTATCCTCTAATTGAATGGGAAGCACAGCAGTGTGCTGCTGGAACAGCTGAACAGTCAAGCAGTTGTGTCACAACTTCTTGCATGTTCAGACAACACCCACTTGCACCTAGTGAGTCTACATTGCACTGAGCAGAGCTATGGAGAAATGTAATGGAACCAAACCTAAATACCAATTAACTATTAATGTCAAGCTGAACTTTAATAAGGCAGTGTGCAGACTGCTGTCCAGTTACAGCAATGTCAAAATATAGTAAAAAGATGATTAACCAGAAATACAACCCTTTTTCTTTCTACATTAAAATATTTACATCAGTTTATAATCAAAGAAAGAGAGTGAAAAATGTTGTGCCGATGCAAGAGGCACCATCTTGGAATGGCAGGGAATCAGAGGCAAAGTATGAAAGTGCATTTCTACACAAAAGGTTGATAATTCATGAATCAGCACTGCAAAAAAATGCTGTAGGATTAGAAAGAGTGAGAAAATTCAGTAATATATTTAACAGATATAAAGTGATAGATGGAAAAGTCAGTCTTTCCATTAACTAGAATGTACATAAGGAAATCAATATGTTTAGTAGACCAGGCAGTTCTCAACTGCCATTAAAGTCGGTTTCTATGTTACCAAGAATGTTTAATTAATGGACAGCAACAAGCCATGTTTCACAAGACAGTTAATGATCTATGGATGCTCCAGGCAGGCACAATCATTGAAAACCAGTAAAAAATAATAATAAATAAAGCCTGGTAAGAATACTTTAACGAATAAAAATAACATGCCTTTTATTTACTACACCAGTACACTGAAGTTTGGTGCAAGTCATTTGATAAAGAGTTAAACTTTGTAACTTCTGTTCATTAAAATATTCCTAAATTATTAGAGTATGCTGAGTAGACAACATGTTTTTGGAAGATTATATGGCTATTATCATCTGCCTTATACAAAGGCCCACCAAGAACCTAAAAAAAACTCAGTTTTGTTTCAGTCTCACCATGAATCAGTCACTCTAAACCAAGTAAAACTCTGTTTAAGAACACACATGCCTTATTCAGTCATATGGCTAGTTGCATCAAAATATGTTATTATTTGTCAGTGTGTAAATATTAATTATCAGTAGGTAGTGCTCATAATTTGGATTTATAAATCCCATTGTTTACTTGTTTATTTCTTATATATTTTACTTATGCATTTATAAGTATGATTGTGCATGTATCATATATACAAACATACTTACATACATATACATACACTTTAGTAAATGGGCTAGCCACTGATGGGCAAAAGGCCATTTACAGACTGTTCTGGTAAGGAAAGATTCACTGTTATAGTTATTTCCCTACTTATAAGATCACAGTATGCTTATGCTTAATACAGTAACTGTTTTTATCTGTGTTAAGTAAGCAATAATGCCCAATAAGGTGTGTGTTATTGTGGAAATAATGCCCACCCAGGAGTGTTCTGAGGCCTGTTGCTGCAGGTGGAGGGTCTCTACACCCTTGGAAGGGCATTATTTCCACAATAACACACCCTGGAGGGCATTATTGCTCTTATAGAATGGGCTGTCTGTAAAATTGTTATGTTTTATTTATTTATTTTTATTACTATATTATTTTTATATACGTTTTTGTTTTTTGATGTAAAATAGTTCCATATGCCTAATATTTCAAACTTGCTGTAGTATATGTTAATGGTGTTGGAGGAAGCATTTTATATCCAAAATATAACACTTTAAAAAATATTCAGGTATTTACTTTATTTTTTGGTCCCTGACTTCCATACCTCTCAACCTCTTAGTGTAAGAAATCTGAACAAAGCCATACAAACTGGGGGGGGGGGGGTCAAAGGCCTGAAAATAGGGACATACTTCAAATATTGCTCTTATAAACTTAAAAAGTTGCTAGAGTAACAGGGTTTGTTTTAATAAACATTTTCTGAAGGATTTGATGACTGAAGTTCAAATGTATATAATTACTGACTTCAATCCTCAAATTATCCTAGTGATTTCCCAGATCACAAATTTTTTGAGGAACAGACCAAAAATATGAACCAAAAATCTGGACATTCTATGAAAATTTGAACAGCTGAGAGGTATGCTTACTCCTAAAACATTTGGTTTGTTGTCAGTCATTGGAGAGTGAAGTTAGTAAATAATGCCATACATTCAAGTTTCAGACTTTTATTGCCTTCAGAAAATTCATGTTAACACAAATCCTTTTATTTAAGTAAGTTTGTAATTTTATAAGACCAATAATTAAAATGTGTTCCTATTTTTGAGCCTTTGTTCCTGCTTTATTTCAGATTTTATCCAGATTTCTTCAGCTGAAAGGTCCAGAGCTATGCATATCGCATTACTGATGGCAGTGGTCACACACACACAGACAGACACACACACACACACAGACACACTCACACAGACAGACACACACACACACACACACACACAGACAGACACACACACACACACACACACACACACACACACACAGACACACACCTCTCCTTCTGCATGCTAATACAACTTTGTAACAGCAGCATTTAATATATGTTCTTATTTTGAGCCTTGGTCCCTTGTTTATTTTAGACTTTATCCAGATATCTTGAGTTAAGAGGTATGCTAATCTCTTTGTTGCTGCCAGGGATCGTTTGATTGCTTTTGCTCTTACTCTTCACTCTCTCTCTCTCTCTCTCACACCTTCACTAACACACAGACACGGAAACACACACTTTTTTGCTCTTTCGTTTATTTTTTTTTTACATTGGCTAAACAGCAAAAGCACTGTTTGACAAGTGTAAAATAGCTCAATCGGTATTAATTTTGTTATTATAAATTTTATGGGCTCCACTGGAATCTATAAGTGCAAGAAGGCATATTTTACTAGTACATGTCTTACAGACATATCTGTAGTTGTCTGTGCTATGAAGCAGGTATTTTTTGTTAGTGAATGAATTACGGAAATAGCCATAGCTGTCTTTAATGTTTCAGGGCAAATTTGTGAAACTATTTATTACAAATGTCATGCGACCTAACATTGGGATAGTTGGCATTCTTTTCTTTTTTATTGTATCATAATGGAGTCAGTTATATTCCATAGCTGTCTTTGACCGTACTGGACAGATTCTATTTTATAACTTTTCAGGCTTGCAAGTTGTTGCTGAAGCACCTACCAAGAGGAGAAAACGCTGAGAGAAGAAAAGGAGCCACTTTTGTGATTTTAAGTATTTTCTTCTGATTTTTTGTTAAGTTTTACTGCTTTGCCGCCTACTTTTGGCATTTTCCGGCTTGCTAAAGTTTATATCTGTAACAGTAACAGTACTTGGAACACATATAGAGCCTGTTTACTGCATTTCCTGTGTTGCACTTAATTTAAAATCGTTTTTTTCTCTAAAAACTGCATTTTACCTGATTTTGGCCTAGCACTCAAGTGTGGGGTCATTTATTGCACTGTTGTGATTATTTTGCTGCTTGTGTATCTCTGCTACCTTTAAACTACATCAAAAAGAAAAAAAAAAACAAAAAAAATCTTGCTTTTTTCCCACTTTCTGAAAGTTAAGAAAGTTCAGTTACAGATTTGCTGTTCTGAACTGTTTGGAAGTTTCTAGAAGGCCAGTGCTTGCCTGGGCTAAAGGGAAGTCTCTGTGTTCACCAGTGGGAGTGGTAAGCACTGAACAGCCTGACTGTCCCTGGAGGAGTGGATACTATCTAGAAGCTGTAGTTTTATTGGCCATTTTGGGTAAATTCTAAACTCCTTGATCTCTCTCTCTCTTAAAACCAGGCTGCCTCATGGTTTTGGCATATTTTCAGGTTTGCTAGTTGTTGCTGAAGCACCTACCAAGAGGAGAAAACGCTGAGAGAAGAAGAGGAGCCACTTTTGTGATTTTAAGTATTTTCCTCTGATTTTTTGTTAAGTTTTACTGCTTTGCCGCCTACCTTTTGGCATTTTCCGGCTTGCTAAAGTTTATATCTATAACAGTAATAGTACTTGGAACACATCTAGAGCCTGTTTACTGCATTTCCTGTGTTGCACTTAATTTAAAATCGTTTTTTTCTCTAAAAAATGCATTTTAACTGATTTTGGCCTAGCACTCAAATGTGGGGTCATTTATTGCACTGTTGTGATTATTTTGCTGCTTGTGTATCTCTGCTACATTTAAACTACAACAAAAAGAAAAAAAAAATCTTGCTTTTTTCCCACTTTCTGAAAGTTAAGAAAGTTCAGTTACAGATTTGCTGTTCTGAACTGTTTGGAAGTTTCTGGAAGGCCAGTGCTTGCTTGGGCTAAAGGGAAGTCTCTGTGTTCACCAGTGGGAGTGGTAAACACTGAACAGCCTGCCTGTCCCTGGAGGAGTGGTTACTACCTAGAAGCTGTAGTTTTATTGGCCATTTTGGGTAATTTCGAAACTCCTTGATCTCTCTCTCTTAAAACTCTACAACTCTCTTTTTGCGCAGTTTTGTGCACTGAGCAGCGCTGCCTAAACAGGTTTAAACTATTCCAGGCTCCACAAAGTCTGCTCTTCACTTTTTCCCTTAGAACTGTTCAAACTCTCAAAGTAATCACTCTATTCTCTTTCTAAAGCCCTGAAGTTGCTCAGTTCTTATAAGGAAACACTAACTAACTAAAGCACTACACCCTCCTTGACTTCTCATAAGTATTAGACTCCCGATTGGTCCTTCCTGATCAAGTGAAAAATCAGTTCCCTATACTAATCTGGTATGTCCAAGGGTCAGTTTCAAGGTTACTCTCCAGTCCAGCTGGTGAATCTGGGAATTTTTAGGCACTGTTACAATTGCCTTATGTACACAGACAACCCTCTCCTCCTTCCAACAAACTCTAATACATGTGAGAGATGTAGTTACACAGCCAAACTGGAGGCAGAGCTCTCTCAACCCAAGACTGGCACAGTCAGTCAGGAGGAAAAGGTAACCACCCACACCACAAATCCAGTCTCACACAGACCTATTGCATCTGCATACCCAACACATAAACACACAAAAACATACTCGGAGGCTCTAAATAAAAATCTGCCTAAACAGCAAAGACCTCCTAAGCAGATATCCAAGCAACAGCCACCCCTCAACAATACCCACAAATTACATATCTCACAAAATCAGTGTGCCTCACAGTCACAGCCCATAAGGCCAAACAACACACCAAATACACTTTTTATAGGGGACTCTATTGTCCGGCACACTGACATCCCACTCACCAGACTGAACAAGGAGAAGGTCACTGTAAGCTGCCTGTCGGGTGCCAATATCCGCCACATAACGCAAGCACTCAGGTCACTCCAAAGCAAGTACAAGTATGACTCAGTCATTGTCCATGCTGGTGTGAATGACCTGAGACGTACCTCCCTGGACTCCATGAAAAGAGACATAGAGGAGCTCTCTGACCATGTAGCCCAGGCTGGTATGTCCCTGACCTTGAGTAGCATCTTGCCCTCACCAGGAATGATGCCACAGTATAAAGACAAAATGATCAGTTTCAACAATTGGCTAAAGTATTGGTGTCATTCAAAGGGGATCCAGTGTCTGTCAGCCTGGGATGCCATGCTTGACAAGCCACGTTGATTCGCTAGGGACGGCTTGCACCTGTCACCCTTAGGCTTTTGTATACTGGCCAAGGCTCTTGCCACCCCCATAGTGCCTTTTTTAGGCAAGGCTCAAAGGACAAACCCATCTCCATAGACAGCCCAAAGATAAAAAATACTAAAGGTAATGCTACTCAATGCCAGAAGTCTAAACCTCAAGATGCACGCACTCGAGACTCTCCTCAGTATGGAGAAAATCGATGTCTGTGCAGTAACAGAAACCTGGTTCAAGGCTCCTGAGAGCACCCCAGCACTACCAGGTTATAACTCATACCATGCTTTGCCCCAAAACTCAGACCGAAGCACAAAAGGAGGGGGAGTATCTATATTCATCAAAGATACCTACACCTCCAGGTTAGTGGCACTGCACGAAGCATCGGATACCATCCATGTGCAACTAACAGTGGGAAAAACTGCCTTTCAGTTTGTAGCCTGCTACAGAACACCCTCTCTATTACAGGAACCCCACTTGGCATTCCTGAGAACACTGGAGAATATGAAGGTCTCTCCAAACACTATGTTATTGGGTGACTTCAACTACTCAAACATTGACTGGGAAAACTACTCAAGCCCAAACACCCTCGCACAACGGTTCCTTGAATTTATAAACTCTAACACAATGGAACAACTGGTCACCACTCCCACAAGAGGGAACAACATATTGGACCTGGTCATCACCAACATGGGGACACTATGTTCCACACCAGAGGTAAACCCCTCATTGGTAAGATCAGACCATAAACAAATTTCCCTAGACATCCATATCCCGTCCCCACCCCCAGCCAAGGAAATCACTGTAAAGAATTTCTCCAAAGCCAACTTTGCACTTCTCAAGACTGAGGTGGAATCCTTCAAAGCCCCTGGGCCAGAGGATAATACAACCCAATCCGCAGAATCCTTTACAAATGCATTCTATGAGCACCTGCAGGAATGCATGGATCATGCTATCCCAAATAAAACCAAGACTCACTCCTCCAAAAACAGGAGACCAGTCTGGTGGACCCTGGCCATAAATAAGCTATACAACAGAAGGAGGAAGCTACTACATGACAGAGCAAAATCCCAAAAAGGGAAGGCATCTCTGATCAGTATTAGCAAGAAACTTCGATCCCTCATAAAATCATCAAAGGCCAGTTTCAAAAGAAAAATTGCCCTAGACACTAAAGATAATCACAAGGCCTCCTTTAGTTATGTCAGAAACATGGGTGGAAACTCCCAGATATGCTCTGAATTGTTGCATAACGGTATTAAATATACCGAACCTACAGACATAGCCAACATCCTGGCAGACAGATTCAGCGCAAACTTCCCCCCCAAAGGAGCAAACGCCTATCCCAACTGAATGTAACCTCCCTGACATCACAGATGCACAGGTGAAAGCTGCCCTCTCCAAAGCAAAAAACACAGCATCTATGGGACCGGACGGTGTCCCAGGCTGTGTCTTACACGAGCTCCAAGAAGAACTGAACCCTCACATTAAGTCACTGTTCAAACTTAGCCTTACTACAGGATATGTACCCAAAGAATGGCATACAGCTAGAGTGGTCCCACTCCACAAAGGTGGTGCCACAACAGACCCCGGAAACTATCGCCCCATAAGCCTGACTAGTCTGGTCTGTAAAGCTATGGTGCGTATTATCATGGAACTCATAAACAAAGACATTGGGAGCCTCCAGACACTGGACCCTACCCAATTCGGCTTTGTTAAGGGCAGATCTTGCCTCTTAAACCTAGTTGATTTCTTTGAAACAGTTACCAAAGCCATAGATGAGGGCAAGGTAGTCCACACAGCCTACCTGGACCTCGCAAAAGCCTTCGGCACAATACCCCACTCGGGCATCATAAATAAGCTTACCAGCTTAAATATCAACCCCTATATCACAAGATGGGTTGCAAGCTGGCTCAGAGATAGAACCCACATGGTCAGAATTGCAGGTGCCATGTCCGAATCCAAACCAGTTACAAGTGGCGTCCCACAGGGCTCAGTTCTGGGACCTCTCTTGTTCGGTATATACTTCTCTGAGGTTCAGGCTAACACGAGGGGGTTATGGCTGACAAAGTTCGCAGATGACTGCAAACTGGAGGCCATAATTGAATCTCCAGCTGACACAAGCATCCTCCAAAAGGGTCTCACAGAGACGGATGCTTGGTGCCAGAACTACGGCCTCAAGCTAAATGCTAAAAAGTGCATAGTCATCCCCTTTGGGAAAAACAAAGTGCTCACAAATTACCACATAGGTGGTAATCCATTAAGTACGGAAGAAGTAATTAGAGATTTGGGGACCAACGTAGATAGTAATCTCTCCTTTGATAATCACGTTGCCAAAGTGGTTAGAAAGACCTTCTATATAGCCCACCTTATCACGAAAGGGTTCGCATCTAGATCAACAGAGGTCATTGTGCCCCTCTACTCGTCACTCATCAGGCCCATAATTGAATACAATGCCCCTTTTGGGATGTACCTTACCCGACACCTGCAGCAACTGGAGAGACCCCAAAAGTACCTCACCAAGAGGATCATGGGCTACAAACAGATGTCCTATGCAGCTCGACTAAAGAAACTCCTGCTCTACTCAGTTGCTTACCGCCTACTCAGAGGCGATCTATGCCTGACGTACAAAGCCATGTCAAACCCAGAATTAATGGACATGCTTTACCTCAAAAAATCCAAGTCCCTTAGAGCTACACGCTCCAGGGACCTAAACATCAGCACAAAAATAAATAGGACATGCTGGAGGGACAGATTCATTTCCCAGAGGCTCCCCTCACTCTGGAATAGAATCCCAATTCATGTTAGACATAGCCCCTCGCTGACCCTCTTCAAGCGAAATTTGGACGCGTGGATGGGAAATCGCAAAGTCACCCCTGGGATCTCTCCTATGTCCCTGCTAGACAGAGGCACAGTAAACTAATCTTAAAAGGGTACCTTCTGTGACCTACTTTACAGAGGCACAGTAGGTTAATCTAATAGGGAGGCGGAAGCCAAATACACTCTGGCTAGGCTTATAAATGCCCTAGGGCAGACAGCCTAGTATCTACCTATGAACCTATGAACCTATATACATATAAATATATATATATATATATATATATATATATATATATATATATATATATATACATACATACACACACACACACACACACACACACACTTTTTACTTTAATTCTTTTTCTTTTTCTATTTTTACACTCACTAAAAAGCAAAAGCACTGCTTAGCAAGTGTAAAATAATGGTGGCCATTAGGTTTTTTCAGTCCAAGCTCCATGGCAGCTTGATATGCTGCCGTGAAGCAGGTGACTCATTTTTCAGCAGACATTACTTGTAGATTAACACCCTGCTAGAGAACATTCATTCTCCAATCAGGGTGCAGTCTATAGGTCGCCTATTCTCTAATACTCTTTAACAATGACTATAATGATAGAATAAAAGCAAGCAGTGAAAATTTCAAAATATGTAAAAAATGACCCTGCATTTTTATATACGATATGCTTTGTTTAATTTATTAATTTGTTAACAGTGTATCTTTTTTCTGCAAGAAGCTTTGATCCTATACAGATCCATATTAGACAATGACCTTGGCAAGCACACCTGCTTATGAAAAAATTATCCCCAAGTCTATCTCTGTTCTTTTTCATCCATGGCCCAAATCACAAGAGCAAGAAATGTAAGTCACCAGGGCCATGGATGAGGGTAAAATGGTACACACTGCTTATCTAGACCTGGCCAAAGCTTTTGACACAATCCCCCACTTGAGGATCATAGATAAACTTACTGACTTAGGCATAAATCCCAACATCATCAGATGGATAACCAATTGGCTCACTGACAGGGCACATGTCTGGATAGGTAAATCCACTTCCAGCAAGAAACCTGTTATTAGCGGCATCCCACAGGGCTCAGTGTTGGGACCCCTCCTGTTTGGTATATACTTCTCTGAAGTGAAGGCCAATGTTGGGGGCCTCTGGCTCATGAAGTTTGCTGATGGCTGTAAGCTGGGATCAATTACTGAATCCTCAAATGATGTTGACATCCTACAAACAGGCCAAAAAATGAGAAGCAACTGGTGCCAAAAACCATGGTCTGAGACCAAGTGCTAAAAAAATGCCTAATCATAACCTTTAATAAATCAAATATCACTGCAAATTATAATATTGATTTACACAGCCCTAAAAGTAGACCCAGTGGTGAGGGACCTAGGAACACAGATAGTAACATAAACTTTGGCCACCAGGTAGCTACAGTAGTGAGGAAATCCTTCTGTGTGACTCAACTTATAAGTAAAGACATGCTATCAAGATCAAAGGAAGTCATAGTGCCATTATACTATCAGGTCCATAATCGAGTATAATGCTCCATTCTGCATGTACTTAACCAGGCACTTACACCAAATGGAGCAGCCCCAGAGGTTTCTCACTAAAACAATACAAAGCATAAGACACATGTCCTATGCAGACCGACTAAAGGCCATATCCCTTTATTCCATCTTATATCATTTATTGAAAGGGGGCTTATGTCTGACCTACAAGGCATTCTCTGATCCAGCCCTAATGAAAATGTTACATATTCACAAGAAAAAAATATACAACAGTAACATGGACCTGAACCTTATTTGTGACTCTAACAGAACTTGTTGGAAAGACAGCTTCGTATTCCAAAGCCTACCATCTATGGAATAAACTTCCCATCTTCGTAAAACAAAGCTCGTCCCACACTGTCTTCAAAAAGAATTTGGATAAGTGGATATGTTGGGAACTGTAAGTTCACTACTGGGGTACTGCCCATGTCCTTTATGACATAATGACTCAGGGCCCCAACAACCAAAGACCTACTAACCTGATACTACCCCATCCCATATCAGGAAAATTAAGATATAATGTTGTCACTTCCTGGGTATTATTGGCTAGGCTTGTAGAGGCTCTTGTGCCATTAGCCTAGTATTCACATATGAACCTATGAAAATGGTGCTTTAGTCCAGTCCACATACCTAGTTAATAACTGTAAAATTTTCAGGCAATGTGCATTCCTGATTTCTCACAAAATAGTGTATTTTTATTGAAGCAACATAAAACAGGCTGTCTTTGCTGGGAATGAAACTAAAGAGTAAAATAAATGGGACAATAAATTTGCAGTAGCAGTAGTACTTGGTTCAAATGTACAATCTACTTTCCAAGGCTAACAATCTTTCTGCTTTCAAAACAAAAAGGCTCTCTCCGGAAAAAGTCTCTCTCCAAAATGCATAAGCCAAGTAACACAAAGTCTCCTGTGACCAGAGTGTTTACGGATGAAATAAATAAAGTCTGTACAACACAAAGTCTTTTATCACCAGGACTTTAACTATTGAAAACAAACAGCATCTTTAGCTTGAATCTCGCTGGTCATGCAGCTTCCATATTTCTTCAACTAGAACTTCTGTTGGCAGTCATGGATCCCAAACTGGACTCCCATCTCAGAGTCAACTGCTCTAGCCTCAGCTTGTCTACCCTTTCACCAAAAGTACTTCAGACTCCTCTGTATTTTTTCCCATATGACTTCTGCCATACTAGAATTATCCTATCCTTAAAAAGATGCAGATTAACAGCTGAATTCAAACAACCGATTACAAGTTTGTAAGTGAATACTAGGCTAATTGCCTTGAAGGGCCATTTTAAGCCTAGCCAATAACCTGAGGTTAGGCTCAAACCCTGTTCTTTATATTTATATGGTAAAGACCTAAACCATTATGCTAAACCCACAGTTGAAATTCTGGTATCTAGGCTTTAAGGGACCAGTCTGTATTTATTTGTTGAAGTGTATTCTCTCTTATGACAAATCTATTTTCTTCCTGCTAAATACTCCCAGAAACCAAAAATTAGTGATGGCACATTAAAAATGTTCTTATCCAGGCCTGTTTCCATTCTCTGTCACTTACGTCCTAGAAACACCATACTACTTTGCACAGTGAATTAACAAAGGAATGCATGGGTGAAATTAAATAAATAAATAAATATACCACACTGGGTTACTACCGCTCTTATATAGAAACTCACCTAAGAAAAAAAGAAGAACATTTTCCAAATGACTGGAGATTAAACATGGGGTAAATCTAGCAATTACAGAGTAGTTTAAGTCATTCATATCTTTCTCTGAACAGGGCACTATATAAACACATCAGCAACAGAGAACAACCTTACTAAGCTAATATCAGCATATTACCTGACAACATGTTATGGTCTCTCCTCCTTCTGTAAAGGTCAGATTTACATCTGTCTTAAGCAGACATTAACCCATTGAGTACATCAGAAACTTTTTTTTTCCTTCTGTCATATTGACAGTCATCCTAGTGCCCCATGTCCTTCACTGGGTCTACTTCTACTACAATGTCCCCCGGTCAATGCCAGATTTCAGGTCAAGGCCAGCTATAACCTTAAAGGTATCTTTGGGGGGGGGGGGCAGTGTCATCTAACTTCAATCCAGTGGGATTGGAGCTTTCCATATAAATTGTGTGAGCATGTATTGTGCATTGCTCTGATGAAGTCTTTGTGGAGACAAAACCACTCAGTGTATTATTAAATGTATTACCAAAATTGTACAGCAGTTTGTGTTAATCACCTATTGTACTCCTTACTGAGGCCAAGATAGCCTTTGAATGTAATGTTTTGTTTACAAGTTATTTTTTCATTTATGACCTATCTAAGATCCCTCCCCCTCTCCCTATATTCACTGACTTCATCCAAGGTCTACTCCCCTCATTGGCTTATGACTCCCCATAGGGAGTGTCCTGAGATAGGGCCTGCCTATCCCTCCCTGCCAGCTCCTCAGATACCCTAGTTGTTGTATTGCAATTAGGACTTTATCAATCTCTACCATGATGCTGTCTCATCAAACGTTCTTTCTATAATGAACAACTTACTCTGTCACCTGTAGGTTTTCCACATTGCTCTTTAAACTCTTGCAAATTTCTCCAAACTTCTACAGGTAAATTATTTATACTCAACTTATTTAATGAAGATGTTTAAAATTTCATACATCTCCATCTCCTGTAATGTCTGTAGTTTTACTACTGCACTCTTTAACTCAGTAGTAAAGAACAAAATCACTGCAGTCAGTCTTAGTGGTCTTTTAGGCAGCTTCAGACTTTGCACAGTAAACCATACTGATGTATGAAACTCACTTTAGTCACAAGCAACTCATAATTCTCCCTCTAGAGACAAGCTTCCCTCAAAATGTCTTCATCAAACAGACAGTAATACCAAATCAATTAGAATTCTAATCAATTTGAAGCTTTTCTGTCCAAGCTTACACTGAAAAGGGGGACATGTGCCCAGTTGGACTTTCCTGGTAAACAAATGTCAATAAACAAATAAATAAAATTGCAGAAATATCCAAGAAAAACAACTACTTGCACTACAAGAAATGGCCTACACTTCTCAGTGCACAAGGCGGACATGCAGACATTACTCACAGCTGAAGATGATAGGTATATTCAACCTTCTTTTCAAAGCAGTTGAGCAATGGACTACAAGCTTCTGCACAACATAGTTTGTGACCCACATTCAGGGTAGATGCCCTTCTTCTCCTCCTCTCACTGAGTGAGTGCATCTGAGGATGCTTTTTTCACAGAGCCTTTGATATTGTCAACCCCAAACTACTCCTGTACAGGATGACATGTCATCCTTCTGAACTAATGGCATTATCTAGCTGTTCAACAAAGAATGTAAATCTTACAAAATGGATTAGCCTCTCCTCTCAGCCTAAGCTAGCTGCAGTGCTCCAAGACTCAGGCCTTGGACAACTACTCTTCATATTGTTTATATGCACAGACTTCCAACACTGTAATGAGAGAACAACTTCATTATACACTTGACACAGTCTTATTATATACAGGATCAGAAAACAGACACATCTACAATCCACAATCATTTTCAAAATATTTTGATATTCTCACTCCAACTGTCTAATCAATAAAAAGAATGTAGAAGTTGCTCATGTTTACTGACAACCAGTTAATTCTCAAACAAACTAATATGGTATGTGAGAGATGTAGTTACATAATGTCACTGGAGGCAAAGCTCTCACATAAAAGTACTCCTAATGTCAATATGGTTGTCAGTAGTACATACACTGCACCCATCACACACAATTCAAAGCAGACATATAGACCTACATATGCTGAGGCACTTAAATGTAACCTTCCTAAATCCCAAAAACTTCCTAGACAAAGTGCACATTACAAATACCCTCAGCAGCCCAAATGCACTCTTTCAAAACAACAGCCACATCTCATGGAGCCTCTACTTCTAAACCCATAAGGTAAGCCACCACACAATCCAACATTATGGTCATTGGAGACTCCATTGTGAGACACACTGATGTCCCTCTCACCAGGCTGAGTAAGCAGAAAGTAAGGTTCAGTGCTCATCAGGGGCTTGAGTCCACCCTATTATGCATGCACTCAGGTCATTGGATCAGAAGTACCAGTATGACTCAGTCATAATCCTTGTGGGTGTAAATGACCTGAGATGTACCTCCCTAGACTATATGAAGAGAGACATCATGGAGCTCTCAGAATATGTGTCCCAGGTATGAGCCTAGCTTTGACCAGCATTTTACCTTCTCCAAGGATGATGCCACAATTTGTGTCTTTCGGCTTTTCCCGGTTAGGGGTCGCCACAGCGGAACTCCGGTCCGCTAATGATTGGCAGTTGATTTTTACGTACCAGCTTGCCAGGCCTGACGCACAACACAAAATATGACTGACTTTAATAATTGGCTTAGTTTCTGGTGTCATTCTAAGGAGGTGCAATATTTGTCAGCATGAAAGGAGATGGTTAACAGACCACACTGCTTTGACAGGGAGGGCTTGCACCTCTTCTCCTCCAAGCTTTCAAATGTTAGCTTAGACATTGTCTTCCCTCATAGTGCCTTTTTTAGGCAATGCCAAACTGAAGATATTTCCAACATAGCAAATCAAAACCAATAAAATCTAAAGGTATTACTGCTCAGTGCTAGGAATCTAAACAAAAAAAAACACTCCCTAGAAGCTCTCTTCACCCTAGAAAATGTTAACATCTGTGCAGTCACTAAGACATGGTTTAAAGTTGCAGACAACACACCAACAGTGCAATATTATAATGCCTTCCATACAATTAGACCAGATTCTACACAGACAGGGACTAAAGGTGGAGGTGTCTCGATTTACATCAAAAATAAATATACCTCAAGGCTGGTCAAACAGGACAATGCACTTGAGCTACTCAATGTTCAAATCACCATAGGCAAAATCCAATACCACTTCCTTGCAAGCTATAGGTCCCCCTCTATGACCCTGGAAACCCATACCCTGTATTTAAACTTATTGGAAACACTCACCATCTAACTCAATGCCATATTCGTGAGCGACTTTAATTACCCCACTATTAACTGGAAATCATATATAACACCAAACATACAGGCACAGAGATTCCTGGATTTTGTAAACACAAACTCCCTGGACCAGACTGTCAATATACCAACCAGTTGTGCAACCATACTGGATCTGGTCCTCACTAATATAAGAGAGTGCTGCTGCACACCCCCTAGTGTAATGTCTTTCCTGGTAAGGTCAGACCACAAAATGTTCTCCTTTGAAGTAAAAATAAAACATGGAACCCCATCTAACCATGGAATATTCATGAGCTGCTCTAAGGCTAGCTTTCTGCTATTAAGTGATAATCTGGCAAAAGTTCAAACTCCCATAAACCCTGAGAACACTGCTGCCAATGTAGCACTGTTCATAGACACCATATACAAGCATGTTAATAGCTGCATACAGCCAGCTGTACCACCAGGAAGTAGTACAGAATAAACTCAAAAAAACAAGCCATCCTGGTGTAATCACAAAATCAATAGGCTGTATAACAGAAGGAAGAAAATCATGGCAAAAATGAGGAAGTACCACATCCAGCAGGATAAAAGCACTCTCATCAAACTAAACAAGCAACTCAGAGGACAAATAAAGTTTACCAAAGCCAAATTTGAGGTAAACCTGGCCTCCCAGGTCAAGGACAACCACAAGGCATTCTTTAGCTATGTCCACAGCCTCAAAGGCAATACACAATTGTGTGCAGAGCTCATTGTAAATAGAGCCACATATACTAAGACAGAAGATATAGCAAACCTATCTGCCAACAAATTCAGCTCCAACTTTACCCCTCTCTCCCCCTCAACCTTCCCTCAGGAAATACAATCAAATACAACTCCCCTGCCATCACTAGGGAACAGGTCCTTTATGCTTTCTCTAAGACCAAGAATACTGCATCAATGGACATAGACAATATCCCAGGATGCCTTCTAAATCCCATGAAACATGACCTATCTGGCTCCTTAGAATTTCTGTTTAACTGTAGCCACCAAACAGGCTTTGTGCCTCATGAATGGAGAACAGCAACAGTCATCCCTCTGCACAAAGGTAGGCCATCTACAGACCCTGGAAACTACAGACCCATAAGTCTCACAGTCTTATATGCAAAACCATGGAAATAATTATCATGGAAATGATCAATAATGATATAGTAAACCTCCAGACACTTGACCCAACCCAGTTTGGTTTCATCAAGGGCAGGTCATGCCTAACTCAATCTGGTGGACTTCAGTGAGAAGGTCACCAAAGCAATAGATGAGGGAAAAATGGTTCACACTGCCTGCTTTGACCTGGTCATGGCACTTGACACAATAGCCCACTCGGGCATTGTTGACAAACTCAAGAGGTTAGATACAAACAGTTTATATTTGTAAATTCCTGCATATGCTGTTGGAAACTCCTGGTGTTCTATCTGCTGTGTGATTCTCAAACAATCTGGAAATATATCACTGGCTGATAAGTATATTTCTTGGCATTTTAACCTTTCAGAGTTCTGCATTGTCTTAATTTTGCCTGCCTGAATTATTTTATATATTTTCTGGAATTGCTTTCTGTTTCTCATCAAGTGTAGCTTGGATAATTGGATGGGAAACAGAATATTCATCCCTGGCATGACACCTATATCTCTAGTGGACACAGGCAGCCTGTAAATGGGTCATCTCCCAGACCACTGCTTGTAAATGTTTCATCTCCAAAGCCCTACTTACACTTATCAGGGGTACAAGAACTTGTCAGAGGTTTGAAATGCATGGCTAGACTTAAAAAGGCCCTTGTGGTCATTAGCCTAGTAAACACCTATGAACCTATGTATGGCTGCACAATTACACCCATTTACTGAATATATTAGATTCAGGCAAAATGGATTGCACAAGAAGCCATTTTAAGCACACAAAAAAGGGCAGAACTGCTGATGCAGTTTTATGTTGCCTTAAACACCCTTACTATATGCTGGGGTATGCTCCTCATTGCTACAGTATGCACCGAAAGCCTACAACAGCACTGCTTGCTTTATCACTAGTTCTTCCTACAAATCACACCACTGTCACTACCTTATAGGTTCATACATAGTTAGTGAGAGACCATTACAGCCTAGCTCAATTTACAAACTGCCTGAAAGCACTGTCTGGTCAGGTGACTAGCTCAAGTTCTAGCAGGCAAATAGAGGCACTAAAAGTTAAAAGCACTACACCCTCACTCCCCACTGGCCCTTGTATTCAATTATTAAGGAATTCCCAATATTATTCTAGCATGTCCAAAGGTCAGTTGTCAATCTCCTCTCAGGTCCAGCTGGTGAATCTGGGAATCTTGAGGCAATGTTACAACTGTCTCATGCACACAGACAACCCTCTCCTCCTCCCAACAAATTCCAACACATGTGAGAGATGCAACCATATAGCCAAACTGGAGGCTAAGCTCTCTCAACTCAGTACTGGCATAACCAGTCAGGAGGAGAAGGAAACCACACTCACTACAATTCCAGTCTCACATAGACCTACCACGACAGCAAACCAAACACATAATCACACAAAAACATACTCGGAGGCTCTAAATAAAGATCTGCCTAAGCAGCAGAGACCTCCAAAGCAGACACCCAAGCAACCGCCACCCCAAAACAAAACACGTGCAACACATATCTCACAAAGCCAGTGTGCCAAACAGTCACAGCCCTTAAGACTAAACAACACACCTGATACACTTGTAATAGGTGACTCTATCATCAGGCACACTGATGTCCCGCTCACCAGGCTGAACAAGGAGAGGGTCACGGTGAGCAGCCTGTCGGGAGCTAGGATCCGCCACATAACACAAGCACTCAGGTCACTCCAAGGCAAGTACAAATATGACTCAGTCATTGTCCATGCTGGTGTGAATGACCTGAGACGTACCTCCCTGCACTACATGAAAAGAGACATAAAGGAGCTTTCTGAGCATGTAGCCCAGGCCGGTATGACCCTGACCTTGAGTAGCATCTTACCCTCACCAAGAATGATGCCACAATATGAAGACAAGATGATCAATTTCAACAACTGGCTTAAGTACTGGTGTCATTCAAAAAGGATCCAATGCCTGTCAGCTTGGGATGATATGCTCGACAAGCCACGATGCTTCACTAGGGACGGCTTGCACCTGTCACCCCTGGGCTTTCGGATATTGGCAAAGGCTCTTGCTACCCCCCAGTGCCTTTTTTAGGCAAGGCTCAAAAGACAAACCCACCTCCATAGGTATCACCAGGGATAAGAAACTAAGAGTAATGCTACTCAACGCCAGAAGTCTAAACCTCAAGATGCACGCACTCGAAACTCTCCTTAGCATGGAGAACATCAATATCTGTGCAGTAACAGAAACCTGGTTCAGGGCTCCCGAGAGCACCCCAGCACTACCAGGTTATACCTCATACCATGCTTTTCGGCCCCAAAACTTGGTCCGAACCACAAAAGGAGGGGGAGTATCGATATTTATCAAAGATACCCACACCTCCAGGTTGGTGGCAAAGCACGAAGCATCAGAGACTATCCATGTGCAACTAACAGTGGGTAAAACTGCCTTCCAGTTTATAGCCTGCTACAGACCACCCTCCCAAACCCAGGAACCCCACTCGGCCTTCCTGAGAACACTGGAAAATATGAAGGTCTCTCCAAACACCATTATATTGGGCGACTTCAACTACCCAAACATAGACTGGGAGCATTACTCTAGCTCCAACACCCTAGCCCAAAGATTCCTAGAATTTTAAACTCAAATGCTATGGAACAACTTGTTACCACTCCCACAAGAGGAGAAAACATACTGGACCTGATCATCACCAACATGGGGACTCTATGCTCCAGACCAGAAGTGTATCCCTCACTGGTAAGATCAGACCATAAACTAATCTCACTGGATATTCACATCCCGACCCCACCCCCTGCCCAGAAAACCACAGTGAAAAACTTCTCTAAAGCAAATTTCACACTCCTCAAAACCGAGGTGGAATCCTTCAAAGCCCCCGGGCTTGTGGAAAATACGGCCCAGACCGCAGAATCCTTTATAAACGCATTCTATGAATACCTTCAGGAATGCATGGATCATGCGATCCCAAATAAAAACAAGACCCAATCCTCCAAAGGCAGACATCCTGTCTGGTGGACCCAAGCCATAAACAAACTATACAATAGAAGGAGGAAGCTACTAAATGATAGAGCAAAATCCCAAAAAGGGAAGGCGTCACTGATCAGTATTAGCAAAAAACTACGGGCACTCATAAAATTGTCTAAGGCCAGCTTCAAGAGAAAAATTGCCCAGGACACTAAGGATAATCTTAAGGCTTTCTTTAGTTATGTTAGGAACCTGGGTGGTAATTCCCAGATATGCTCAGAATTAGTCCAAAATGACAAAAAATACACAGACATTGTCAACATCCTAGCTGACAGGTTCAGCGCAAACTTCTCCCCCCCCCCTCCCCACCAAAAGGGCAAATATCTATCCCAGCAGAGTGCTGCCCCCCTGACATCTCAGATGCTCAGGTAAGAGCCGCCCTCTCCAAAGCAAAAAACACAGCATCAATGGGACCAGACGGTGTCCCGGGCTGCGTCCTACATGAACTCCAAGAAGAGCTAAACCCAAACATAAAACTACTGTTCAATCTCAGCCTTACTACAGGATATGTGCCCAAAGAGTGGCGTACAGCAACAGTGGTCCCTCTCCATAAAGGTGGTGCCTCAACGGATCCTGGAAGCTATCGCCCCATAAACCTGACTAGCTTGGTCTGCAAAGCTATGGAAAGGATCATCATGGACCTCATAAATAAAGATATTGGGGACCTACAGACACTGGATCCTACCCAGTTTGGCTTTGTTAAGGGCAGATCCTGCCTCTTAAACCTGGTTGATTTCTTTGAAACAGTCACCAAGGCCATTGACGAGGGGAAGGTGGTCCACACAGCCTACCTGGACCTCGCAAAGCCTTCGATACAATACCCCACTCGGGCATTATAGATAAGCTCACCAGCTTAAATATAAACCCCTATGTCACTAGATGGATTGCAAACTGGCTCAAGGACAGAACCCACATGGTTAGAATTGCTGGAGCCATGTCAGACTCCAAACCAGTTACAAGTGGTGTCCCACAAGGCTCAGTCCTGGGACCTCTCTTGTTCGGTATATATTTCTCGGAGGTACAGGCCAACACGGAAGGACTGTGGCTGACCAAGTTCGCAGATGACTGCAAACTGGGCGCCATAATCGACTCTCCAGCCGACACAAGCATCCTCCAAAAGGGCCTCATAGAAACAGACAACTGGTGCCAGAGCCATGGCCTCAAGCTAAATGCCAAAAGTGTATAGTCATCCCTTTGGCAAAACAAAGTGCCCACAAATTACCACATAGGTGGTAATCCATTAAGTACAGAAGAAGTAATTAGGACCTGGGGACCCAAGTTGATAGCAATCTCTCATTTGACAACCACGTAGCCAAAGTGGTTAGAAAAACATTTTATATAGCCCACCTAATCATGAAGGGATTCACATCTAGATCAGGAGGTCATCGTGCCTCTTTACTCATCCCTCATCAGGCCCATAATTGAGTACAATGCCCTTTTGGGATGTACCTTACCAGACACCTGCAGCAACTGGAAAGACCCCAAAAGTACCTCACCAAGAGGATCAAAGGGCTCAAACAGATGCCATATGCTGCCCGGTTAAAAACTCCAGCTCTACTCAGTGGCATACCGCCTGTTCAGAGGCGATCTGTGCCTGATGTATAAAGCCATGTCCAACCCGAATTAATGGACATGCTGCACCTCAGAAAATCCAAATCCCATCGAGCTACGCTCGAGAGACTTGAACCTCAGCACTGAAATAAATAGGACATGCTGGAGGGACAGATTCATAACCCAGAGGCTCCCTTCACTCTGGAATAAAATCCCAGTCCAGGTTAGGCAGAGTCCCTCATTGACTCTCTTCAAGAGGAATCTTGATGAGTGGATGGGAGATCATAGGTTTACCCCGGGTATCACTTCTGTGTCACTGTTAGACAGAGGCACAGTATACTAACCTCGAAAAAGGGCATAGCAAAATTAATTTAAAATGGATGGCGAAAGCCAAACACACTCTGGCTAGGCTTATAAATGCCCTAGGGCAGATAGCCTAGTATGAACCTATGAACCTATAAGGGAATCAAACCCTGGACCACAAGAAGCAGCTTGTTAACAGCTCATAGCCTTAATCATCCATGCTATTTTCCAAACATTATTTTGGAAAATCTTAGCAGCCAGGAAGTGGAAAATAAGATTAAGTTGACTCAGCTCTGTACAGTTCCCTATGTACTTCATGAGAACAATTGTCCAACACTTGCAAATGTACTCACTTAGTACATGTAACATCATAGTCTATGCTTCATAGAAACATGTCAAATGCTTATCCCCAAGACCCAAAGCAAAAAGGACACAGTGCACTCCATGCATACCACCCACCAGTGGTGCTCCTTATCAGTATCTATAAGCATGAGCAGTCAGGAAACTACATTTTTCATAATCCCAACAGTCAAACAGCTTTGCACGTTAAATGGATTAAACTGCTGCATTTCATTATCCCTCCCAAACTACACATGGCAAAAGTATTACCTTTTCTTCATCTACAAATGCTGTTTCTGCTCATACTGCTCCCACTTATCTCATCTCCCTTACACATACACAGTTTCTAACAACAGCATTCACCTCATAAATAAACCTCCAAGTGATCTTGGTTGTGTTACCTGTAATTGCAATGCAAAACCTTGTCCAGGGAAGATTCCAAGTTTATTTAATAGTTAGTTATTTGCCATTGTTTACTGGGAAAGTCCAAATGGGCATAGAACTCCTTTTCAGCAGAAACACAAGAAGAAAAGCTTTGAGGCTTAAAATATAAGAATTTTATAGCAATAGATAGTCCACAATACAAAACGAAACAAAGTCATACCTCTCAACTGCACAGATTTTCTCAGAATGTCCAGATTTTTGCCTCATATTTTTGGTCTGTTCCTCATAAAATTTGTGATTTTTTTGGCAAATCACAGGGATGATCTGAGGACCTAAGTCACTAAATAATGATATACATTTGTGTTTCAGACTTCATATCCTTCAGATAAATGCATGCTAAGACAAATTCTGTTATTCTAGCAACTTTCTAAGTTTTTAAGAGCAATATTTAAAATCCGTCCCTATTTTTTGGCCTTTGTCTTTCACTTTCACAGTGTGGGTTCTGTCAGTGAGCCAGCTGGCAACCCATCTTGTGACACAGGGATTTATACCTAGTTTAGTGAGTTTATCTATAATTCCAGAGTGGGGGATGGTGTTGAAAGCCTTGGCTAAATTTGTGTATATATGTATAGATATATATATATATATATATATATATATATATATATATATATATATATATATATATATATATATATATATATATATATATATATACTAAACTAGGTATAAATCCCTGTGTCACAAGATGGGTTGCCAACTGGCTCACTGACAGAACCCACACTGTGAAAGTAGCAGACTCCAAATCCAACTTCAGACAAGTGACAACTGGAGTACCACAGGGCTCAGTCCTGGGTCCTCTCCTCTTTGGTATCTACTTCTCTGAAGTACAGGCTAACACAGAAGGTCTTTGGCTAACGAAGTTCGCAGATGACTGCAAACTAGGAGCCATAATCAAAACTCCAAAAGATGTGGACTTCCTACAAAAGGGCCTCGCTGAGACAGATGCCTGGTGTCAAAGCCATGGCCTCAAGCTCAATGCCAAAAAGTGCATTGTCATCCCTTTTGGTAAAAACTCTGTACCCATGAACTATCACATAGGAGGTAGTCTACGTAACACCAAAAGTGTGATAAGAGACCTTGGGACACAGGTGGACAGTAGTCTCTCCTTTGATAATCACATTGCACAGTAGTCAGGAAATCCTTCTACGTGGCACACCTCATCACAAAAGGTTTCTCATCCAGGAAAAAAGAGGTCATTGTTCCCCTCTACTCATCACTCATTAGACCCATTATAGGGTACAATGCCCCATTTGGTATGTACCTCACACGACATCTACAACAAGTGGAAAGGCCACAGAAATACCTCACAAAGAGGATTACCGGCCTCAAACAGATGGCCTATGCAGGCCGTCTCAAAAAACTCCAGCTTTACTCCGTTGCATATCACCTACTCAGAGGTGATCTCTGCCTAACACACAAAGCTATGTCAAACCCAGAGCTTTTAGACATGCTCATTCCCTACAAGCTACATGCTCTATGGACCTAAACCTTGTCATCACAATAAATAGAACATGCGTGAGGGATAGATTCCTGTCCCAGAGACTTTCCATACTCTGGAACAAACTACCTATCTATATCAAACAAAGCTCCTCAGTAGCACTCTTCAAGAAAAATCTTGATGAGTGGATGGGAGATAGGCAATTCACCCTGGGCATCACTTCTGTGGCTCTGCTCGACAGTGGCACAGGAAAATAATTTTCTTGGGTGGCGATAGCCGGAGTACCTTTTGGCTAGGCTTATATAGGCCCTAGGGCCAATAGCCTAGTACCTACCTATGAACCTAAATATATATATATATATATATATATATATATATATACACACACACACATATATATTTATACCACGGTTACCTGCGTTTTACCGAACATATGTTTGTCTGACAAACACAGAGGTGTGATTTAATGTCAACAGTATGGATGGCTGAATGGTGGATATATCGATGGTATGGAATGTTGATACAGATAAGTGAGGTTGGGGTGGACAGCATGTGTACGTGTGTATGTGAGTTAGGCTTACGGTTGGGAACGAAGGAAGGATAGATGTTGTGGGTTTATGTGTGAGCTTGTCCATTTTAGGGTAAATGTAAGGGTTAGATTAGAGGATAGAAGTAGTGTTATTTGTGTGTGTTTGTGAATGTTTGCATGTCTGACTTTGTCTTTTGTAGTGGCAATGTTATGGGAAGGTTTTAATGACATTAAGTTTAATGACGTTAATGTGTAAGGTTAGGGTCGGGGGAAGGGGCATGGTTAGGGTTAACAACCATTACTAATGTGGTGCAGGGTGGCAGTGCTCCCTGCCCTCTTTACTAATGGGTGCTAACCTTAACCCTAATACTGCCCCTTCCTCCAACCCTAACCCCCTAACCTTACACCTTAACATCATTAAAACCTTCCTGTAACACTGCCACTATTCAGACAAATTTGAGGCTAGTGTTAAGGAGGGATTTAGTTTTAATATCAGGAGAGGAAATAGTTTTCCCTTCTTAATATTATTGTTTTGGGGATTTTTTTTCACTATTGTGTATTATCAAACTTATTTTGTTGGTGTTTCACATTTGACACTAGGGTGGTTCGGTCCTACATACACACAGCCATTCCAGTGGTGTTGACAGTTAAATCCCTGAGTATGGGTCTATTCGACCCAGGTTCAGTTAGTGATTCGAGCAACTGATGGAGTGGCAGGGAGGAATAGGGGTGCCCATCCCTGATGGGAGAGTGTTTGTCAGTGACTCTCCCTTGGGGAAAATATGGTCTAAAGAGGAGAGTTGCCCATGGATGTAGTCAATATGTGTGAGTAGCAGGCCAAGGAGTAGATAAGGTATACAAAGACTCCTCCAGGATGGACACAAAGATAGCCAAGCCTCCATTACACCTTTAGGATCCAAGACTGGTCCCAGCAATACCAGGCTAAGTCAATGGAGTAGAAAGGAAACTGGTAGACCCCGTGTGGACATGGGGAATGCGGGGCTGGCCCAGTTAAATGATGTCCCAATGGGAACTGGACCAACAAAATATAAAAAAATACACACACACACACACACACACACTCACGCATACACATATATGGTTACCGTATGATTTTTTGACTGCTACTTTCATCAGATACTACTCCTGCTGTCCGATGTTGTTAAATACAGGATTTATTGGTGGCAGGAAAAGCTGAATGATGTGATATAGGTAAGTAGGAGTCGGCAGTAATGCCAAAATGTTCGTTATAGTGGAAGTTTTGGCATTTGGAGTGAGTGCATTTGCTGTGTTTTTAGGTTAGTGTTAGAGTAAAGACTAGGGATGAGAGTAGATGTGCTGGTCTGCTTTGGAAAGTGTGTGTGTGTGTGTGTGTGTGTGTGTGTGTGTGTGTGTGTGTGTGTGTGTAGCAGCGTTAGCGTAAGGTTAGTATACAAGAGCAAGGGTGGGCAGAGGTGGCAAATAGGAAATTAAATGCTATGATTTGGGCATATTTGTCCTGCAAATTAATTGGGTATGGTCAGGTGCTCCAGAAAATAAAAAAAGAAGTTGAAACTGCTCTATAATAAAGGCAAATAAGTGCTGTTGATTTTTCCATTTCCTATTATTTATAATGTGTTATAATTTGCATTTTGCTTCTCTGATATTTTGAGCTGCACAAGGCTCTTGGATCAGTAGTAGCAAACTACATATACTTATCTGTAAAGTTTTGATGCGGTCCGCCATACAACTTTGAACAGGAAAAAAGAACTCAGTTTCTAAAAGCACAATATACATTAAAATATCCCTCCAATGTCTTGCTTTATCTTCCAGTTCCCTTTTTTCTTAACTGTCATACAGAAATAAATGCCAGAGCTGAATGTGAACTGCTATAAACCATGATGCTTCAGCAGCAAAAATAAAATATTTGTCTATGAGGTTTGACTCTCACATTGAAAAAAACGAGTGCTGTGATCACAGGCATATTATTCTTCTTCATGGGTCTCTGCGACAAGGTAGCAATAACATCTGGCAGCTTAAGTGGTATTTAATTTATAATGTACTAGCTAGGTCATTATACACAGCAATAATGTGATTGTTGAGTAAATAAAAGTACAAGACTGTAGGTCAAGTACTTTATCTTAACAACACAATCACATTATTACTTAGAATAGCGGCCCACATGGAGCATTATAACTAATATGCTTTATGTGTTTGCAGCTATGAGGAAAGGGCTATCAGAATATAAGTGAGTGATGTCACTACTGTCTTTAACTGACAATAAAATCCCCATTCAAAGCACTTAGCAGTTGTTTCATTAGCAGCAAAAGTAAGCAGTGTGAGTTTGCTAAGGAATGAAGAATGTGTCAGTAGTCTGTTACCATGTGGCTGATAGGATTAATCTACATTGTACCAAAAAAAATGTCATAGATGTGCTTCCAAATAAAAAAAAATGTAGTTTAAAATGGTTAAACTACCCAGCATATTGACTACTTGGGAACTTACGAGTTTTTAGACACAGATTTATGAATCCAGCACCCTCAATGACATATATTATGCCTCATTCTTGGAAAAGTGGAATAACCTATGTACAGGTAAATACATTTGTTTTTCTTTTTCATCTCACATAATTGCAGCTGCATGTTTTGCAGCAACCAGACTGTGTTTTATTGCACGAGTGACATATTGTAGAGTGACACCAGCTGCTTTCTCTCTATCTCATTTCCAAGATCTACTGTGTTAACACCACTGAGAAACCACCAGGTCAGGGCAACTATGCATCTTTATGACAAACTGATTCTCAGGAGAAAGAGCTATGGATCCTATTGAGGTGTGAGGAATCCATGCAGTGAGCCATGGAGTGAAGGCCTGGCACTGTTCGCGTATCACTGTTATTTTTTTCTCTGTCACACCCTGCAGCCTTCCTACTTAAGGTAGGAATATGCAATGAATGCAACACATCATGTGTACACATTAAAAAGGCACATAATCTGGGCACTATTCCTCAACAGTGTGCATTGACAGATATATGTATACACACACACACACATACATATATATATATATATATATATATATATATATATATATATATATATAGGGTCTAGGACTATTCACTGAAAGCACATTTCACTGAAACACATTTGACTGTGCACAATTCACTGAAAGCTCAATTCACTGAAAACACAACTCACTGAAACACATTTCACTGAAAGTTATATATGGCCTTTTACCCACTGTAGTGTCAACCTGGAGTTAGTATATATATATATAGTAAGGGGGGGTGTGGAGGGCGTAGCACCCCACCTATTTTAAATATTTTGAACTATATACATGGATACTTGCAGTTCCAATAAGTTACTCTTTTCTGAACATAATATATACCCAAAGTATTTGGGGGGGCTAAACCCCCCACACCCACCTTACTATATATACTAACTCCAGGGTCGCACTACAGTGGGGAAAAGGCCATATATAACTTTCAGTGAATTGTGTTTTCAGTGAATTGAGCATAGTCATTTGACTTTCAGTGAAATGTGCTTTCAGTGAATAGTCCTAGACCCATATATATATATATATATATATATATATATATATATATATATACATATATATATATATATATATATATATATATATATATTGCAGTCATATGCAGAAGCATTAACTGATTGAAACCCAGTGAGTCCAGATATACTAAACACCAATCTCTAGTTTCTCACCTATTCTAAACCCATGTCTATTAGTAAACCCACATTGCTGGTGATACAGTTAAGAAGTGCCTCTATGCTCCAGATCAGCATCTTCTAAAGTGAAAACTCAAAGAGCACTCAAGTTTAATTTTTTGGATAAGTTCTCCTTATCTTTGGCAGGCTTCTTCTACATCAAGACATTTAAGTCTTTGATTCTACAGAATGAGGCCCCCCTTTTTTTGAATAACTTCTCAAAAATCTGCAGGGGGGGACCATATAATTATCCACTTACAATGGCCTTTTCTTTAAACTTCACAGGTGTTCCAGTTCTTGTAGTAGTCATCCCGTTTCTATTTCATATGCCTGATATCTGGTGGTTCTCTCCATTAAACTGGCAATGTAAGACGTATAATGTTTGGAAACAATACAAACACTTTATTGACTTAAAATACAATTCTGTTGATTCAAATTATATTATACTAACTGAATCCTACACATAAAATACTCTGCTAGAATGTAGATGAAGTACAATTTCAAGTGAAACAAATACTATATAGCCTTATACGATCATTAAAAAAATAAACTGGAAGCAGTGAACTTCCCATCTGAACAAAAATGGCAATAAATTCATCTCACATTGCAACTGAAAACAGAAATGACTATCATTTCCAGCAGGCAAGACAACAAGAGAATTCAAGGTCCATTTGAGGGATATATTCATTAGAGAACAGCAAGTGGAAAGACTGTTCTATTTAGTTTAATTTCTGAAGATGTCAGACATTACAGAATTCTCTGCACTACAACAACAACAAATAAATGTCAAGGAGATGAAAGACACTGTGTAGAGAGAGGATAACCCGTTGGTCATATTTATGGGGTATCAAATGACGATGAAGTATATGGCCAAAGCCATGACAGAAATATTTTTTTCCTTGAGGATGGTATGCTCCAAAAATACACACACACACAAACTTTCTGATGCAGATTTAATAAATCATACCAGAAATAGTTCAATAAAAAAGAACTGAGGAGGAGTCTCAGAATGTTGAAACTAAAACACTGTTAGTGTCTTCCTGTGACAGCTAGACTTGCAGAAGAGCCAGGAGGTAAGTGGTGTGTTTTCCTCATTTTCCATCTCCTCTGAGTTTGTGTGATCCCTGAACTGGTTATATATATCTATAACATCTATATCTGTGTGTGTGTGTGTGTGTGTGTGTGTGTGTGTGTGTGTGTGTGTGTGTGTGTGTGTGTGTGTGTGTGTGTGTGTGTATATATATATATATATATATATATATATATATATATATACACACACACAGATAAAGCCAGAGGAAAAAGTAGTAAAGGAAGGAGTATTCAACAGATTCAACAGAAGTAATTAAAATCCAAAACAGATCATTATGAGATCAAAAAAATAAGAGATTTGATATGGAGCAGTATACATGCAGAAAAGAAAGCTGTATTAACTGACATGCCTATAGCAACCTCAGATATTAGTGTGTGTGTGTGTGTGTGTGTGTGTGTGTGTGTGTGTGTGTGTGTGTGTGTGTATATATATACACCACAAGTGAACTGCATTTACAAATAGACATTTCAGTAGTCCAGAAAGGTAGAAAACTAAAACTGAAATGATAGATCCATGAAGAAGTTAAGTGAACTGGAGTTGTAGATTTAATGCCCCAGTATGATGGCTAATTAAAACAGATACATCCCCAATAAGTAACAGAAAAACTAAAACAGGATACCATAAATGATGATGGTTCATTGAAGAGTTAAATTGTTAGACAGGAAGTGAATAATTTAAAGGAAGACTTGCTGAGTTTAATAGAATTGAACAGATTTAATGATCTATAGTGCAAAAAGAAGCTACAGGAAGGGGGGTGGGTAGAGAAGGGGTAGCATTGAGGGAAAGGATCATATGGATCAGCTATTTAAAATATTTATCTAATGCTATTAAATAAATGACAAAACGTGGACAGGGTTTGGGAAAGCAGTTGTCAAATTCTGTTTGGGAAGTGGAAGTAGGTACACTTTACATCTTTTGAGATACTTTGAAATTCTTATCTGAATTCTGCATATGAATGAATTATTAAGGGTGGGACAAATCCTACCAATGTTTTTGTGGCACTATAAAATAAACTATGGTTTGTAATATGTAGTTTTGTTAGTGGAGTTTGAAAGGAGAGACTTGAGGAGGGTGATTGATCTAAGCTGATAGCCTGAGAGTCCGCATTTTAGACTGTAAACTAGAAAAATGAAGGAATCTATATTTAACAGATTAAAACAAAGGAGTTCAGCAGTAGATGGAAATGTAGGCACTGGAAACATAGTGCTCCCACACACACACACACACACACACACACACACACCTACAAACACACACTTTCAACAGCTGCCCAATATGCCCTGAAACTGCTTCCAGAATAATGATTACACAGAAACATTTGCATTGGTGTTTCAGAGGTAGCTACATGGTCAGGCATCAGGAAAAGATGATTTGAGAGATAAATCATCCTTTTCTGGCTGCACAAGCTCAGTTACCATGGAAAAGTCTATGCGAGTGTTTTTGAGGCATACCAATCAACTTCTTTTATCAAGAATTGTGGCAAAGCAAAAAATAACAAGGGAATGCAGGCTCAAAACCTGAGATAATTTTTAAAAATTACTTATTCATTTAAAATTTTAATAGACGAGGTTTTGTATAAACATGTATTTTCTGATTAATAGAAGTATGAAACTTTAATGTCTGGCATTATTGACTGACTGAAATCCTCAGAATACTTCTCCGCTTTTGTTTAACAATTCTGGAGAAAGCCAAAAACAATGTAGGGGATAAAGACCAAAAATCAGTGACAGATTTTAAATGTTGCTCTTATGAACTTAGAAAGTTCATAGAATAACAGGGTTTACATTAGCATGATTTTTTTTGAAGGATATGAAGTCTCAGAGTCAAATGTCTCCTTATTTAATAGGCATAGTCCTCAATGGCTTGCCAGAAAAACATAAATTTTATGAAAATTTGTCAGGGACCTAGATACGTGGGATGATAGCACTCTCTAATTAGTGCTATCATCCCACGTATCTAGGTCCCTGACAAATTTTGGCTGTATAGTATGATGAGGGAAGGGGGGTTGTGTACTAAAAGTGATACCACACTTTTTAGCATCAAGTTTGAGTTCATTTTAGTACACTAAGGGTTTACTAGGAAGAATTCATTCAGAAGAGTTTAGGCATCATAGGGTGACATAACATCAACCTCCAGTTTGCAGACATCTTCCAATTTTGTTAGAGTTCTTGGCTCTCCACTTGGAGATCAGATAAGTAAATACCAAAAAGGTGATGATCTAGCACTGAGCCCTCAGGGGAGACCACTGGTCACATTCATACTTACTGATGAGACACCTGCAAATCACACCGTGTGGGCTCTGTCTTTCAGCCTGTTTGCTATCCCATCTTATTACATACAGTGTCAATTTTTTAAAGCAATTAGTTTTTGTATGATGCCGGCATGGAGAATGGTATTAAAGTGCTTCAACAGGTCAAGATACCCTGCATGCCCATCATTTACAGCCACTTTAACCCTTTTGAAGAAGTTTGCCAGGTTACATAGACAGGGTTTACCCTTCACAAATCCAAACTGTTGGGGATCAATTCCAGCAAGAGTTTTGATATCACAGTTTATGAGGTTAGTTATAATACACCCCATAGTTTTACAGATGAGGCTTGTAAGGCTGATAGGACTTTAACTACCCAGGTCAGTTGTAAGGCCACACATATGGAGGGGCATTACCACTGCAGTGTACCACTCACCAAGGACAAAGTCGGTGGCTAAACTGCTTAAGGTGTGCATCTCTAAGGGCACTTTTAACACTGTCATGCAACCATGTATGTGACACTCAGTAATAAATAAATATACAGTCTAAAGGATTGTTTTATACCAAAAATGACAAAACCAAACATCTTACATTTTTTTTTTTTTTTTATCCAGATGTTAAGAGTGTTATAAAATGTTTTATGGAGAGTAACAAACTTTGTTGATAAGCTGTGTGATGTACATAAATAGGGCAGTCCCTGGCAGTATTGAATATTTTGACTCTGGCCTTTGGCCAAATGAAATTCTAAAAGGACTCCATGGCTCTCCCACTGCCCACTCCCCCTCATACATCCCCCTATTGTGCCCCCTGCTTTCCCCATCTTGGTCTTGTGACACTATTCAGATTACTTTTTTTCCTTATTTTCCATACTTTGTTGAACTCTTCAGATTTTTCCTGCAATGTTTCAATCGATTCTAACCACCCACAATTACATCATAATAAATGAGGAGGAAATAATCACATGAAGCCAGAGGTCTCAGACCCCCCCCCCACCCCACCCCAACCAAAGCCATTGGATTCAAGATGTTCTGAATCACATTTTAGAGCTTTTTTTTTCAAACCTGTTGAGCCGAAGATGACCTGAAATAAATGTGGCTAAAGAAATAAATTCATTCTTGATCTTCATTTTATTGTTGCATCCTTTCAGCACTCCCTAAATGTCCAAGACTGCAGTGTAATAACTGTGAAAGAAATAAGAGAATTTAGCTTATAGTCTGGAGGGTGCTTGGAACTCAAAAGCCATGGGATTCTAGATGATGTGGGTGTACATTTTAGAGCTTTTCCCAATCCTTTTTTTTTTTTACAATTATGGCCTGGACAAAAATCATGATTAAGTAAAGAAATCCAGTCTTATTTTTTTCTTTCAAGGAAGAAATAAGTTGTGCCTTAATGAACAGAGTTCCCAATAAACTGAGACGATAAGTTCCTGCAAAGATACATGAATCATATCTTAAAAAAAGTCACCTTTTGTGTATCCCTTTTTATTAGATTGGGATGAAGGTGAATGAATAACTGGTCTCAGTCATATATTTCAAATTATTGGTGTCACACGTCACACAGCTTGCCTATTCAACCTACCCCTAAAAGACAGTCACCACTATCTGTATATCTGTCTGACAACCAGAATATAGTAACATATTTTAATTTGTTGATCACAGATGTATATCACAATATACCTCCTTATCCTTACCTCCCAAGGTTAGCTACCTGTATACACTTCTATGTGATTGTGTGAAAAGACAAGAAAATTTATCACAGTTATGTGTTTTAGTCTGTTGCTCCTAGACAGTACACTGCCCCTACACAAGCTGTGGTGATGTTATGTGCACACCTGTGAGGTATGATTGTGTGAAAAGTTAAAGAAATAATGACTACACTGTCACAGCCTCTTAAAAGCCACAGTTACCTTCTATATATAATACCTTCTGAGGTTTAATTGACAAGAAAATTAGAGAAATAATGGCTTCATTTTTCCCAGTCCCAAACAAGTTATAGTAACTTCTGTACACAACTCTGAGGTTTGGTTGCAAGGAGAATTTAAGAAATAATAATCTTGCTGTTCCCAACCCCCACAATCCACACACACAAGCTACAGCAAACTTCTATGCACACTTCTGAGCAGGGCCAGCTGTAGAACAGGTGGGTCCAGAGCAGAATCCCAAAATTAGCCCATGTCAAACTCCACTTTAACAACCTCAGTTGTAGCTGCTGATGGAATCTAGATGCTATGTGATGCATTTAATGTCTTATTTCTGAAAGGTAATGACTTGTAGTGCATGGATCATCATTAGAATTATGCTCTGAATTTGGGGAAAAGGCATGCTTGATAAGGAAGTCACAAAGGTGCCTAACAAGCTTTTAAGTATCTCTTACTACTGTTAAGCTCTAGTCACACATTAGAGGTCTAACAGCAATCAGGGGTCACCACAAAAGAACTGAGGGAAGCGGCTAAACACTTCATATGAACTGAACTGAAGTGTTCAACAGTGTGAACGAAGTGTTTAGCAGTGTGAACGAAGTGTTTAACAGTGTGAACGAAGTGTTTATCAGTGTGAATGAAGTATTTATCAGTGTGAACGAAGTGTTTATCAGTGTAAACAAGGTGTTTAACAGCCTCCAACCACACTCCTGTAGTGGTTTCTCTCTGTTTGACAAGGGTAAGGGTTTTACAGCACTGCTGCCCTTTTCTCCCTAACTTTTGAATATATAGCACCTGCTTCACATACCGTGCAGGTGCAACATTAGCTTCATTTGTAAGTTTCTATGAAATTTCTGTGCAGTAATTCCAAATGTAATTCATATTTACATTATATACATCTTGTGTCACAGATATGATTCTGTTATAGCAGTAAACAGCTAGAAAATTGCCCTTTTAGATCACAAAATGCCCCCTTTGCCTTCTGCCCCACCCCAGTCTTCATCATCTGCCGGCACCCCTTGATGGGAGATTGTTTTAGAGGTAGCTATTTTGCTTTAGGTAGAATAAGGCAGAGGTGTTCTCTATTTGGTGGATAGGGTAATAAACCTGCAAATATGGGTGCTAATTGCATCTACATATGAAAGGCTTTTTTCTGATGTGGCGGTGATGATATTGAGGGCATATTCTATGTATATACATTTATTAATCATGTGGGTACACTAGTCAAGGGACCCTTTTCAAGTCCAACCCAGGCTATCAGGCTACCAAAAGCCAATATTTTACAATAAAGTAAATAAGTAAAGGCAGTACAGGCACAATGTTATAATAATATATTTGTAAGACAACAGCAATAAATACATAATGATAATGTATAAAAAAAAACGTAAATAATGGCAAGAACCAGAGTCATTTATACATAATATAGATGATCACACAGTAGAAACAGAGATGAACATGCCTTAAAGTAGTTAATAGAATGGGGACTGGAAGAATATGAGAACAGAGTGTAGTATGAGAGAGATTACTGCAAAAACTAGGAAAATGCTTCGTGCTGAAAATAGCAAAATCGGGATAAGTAAGTTTGTAATTAAGAGAAAGAGGGAACATAGAAGTAGATGATAAATTAGGCGTTAAATGTAAAGGAAAATGCTAGATAACTAAAAAACATCCACGAAAATGGAAGGAAGGAAAAAATCAGCTTTCAGGATGTATAAATTACATTTAATAATCCAAACGTTCTGGTACCTCGGCAGTTCGCCTTCAGCGGAACAATTTCAATTACATTACATCCCTCGTATATAATGACATCATCCAATTAATCACAATCAATTAACCATCTGAGGGTACATTTTTCTAATCATAAATCCCTTTCAGATATGACCATATCTGAACATGTTTTGGAAGATGATTTGCTAAATATGAGTATTTATGATTATGATGAAAGTTCATTTCTTTATGATGATGTCAATGATGAAAATTATGCACATGCTATCAGTGCACATGACAATAGTGTGTTTAATGTTAATAGTTCAGCGTATTCTTTTGGGGAAGGATATGGGCATTTAGAACTACCCAACCTTCCTAGCAATAGTACTTTTTCTCCTCCTAAGTGTTCTATGGTTATTACTTCATTTGAACAAGTTTTGATTTCCTGTATTGAAAAGTCATATAAAACATTTTGTAAGAAAAGAAAGTGTTTAATCTTAATAAGAATGAATGGTAGGCGTTACAGGATTTTAGAATGAGGTTAGATAAGATAACTGTGAAACAAGCGGACAAGGGTGGAAATTGGGTGGTAATGGATACTGCAAAGTACGAAGGGATTGTTGATGCTATTTTAGCAGAAGAATCTTATGTTAAATTAGATGGGAATCCTTTACAACCTTACAAAGATGAAATGAATGATTTATTGGAAAGAGGTGAAAGGTTGGGATTTTTTAATAGTAGTGATGTTAGGAAGTTAACAAATACAGATTCACGACATCCGTACATTTATATCATACCAAAAATCCACAAAAGTGTAATAAATCCACCAGGAAGGCCAATTATATCAGGCATAGGATCTTTTGTTGAAAAAGTAAATACATTTTTGGATTTTCATTTTAAAAAATATCTACCCAAGGTGGTTTCACATGTCAAAAACACTGAAGAAGTATGTAAGGCGTTATATCTAATGGAATGGAAAGAAGATTATTATTTGGCCATGGCAGAAGTTTGTTCATTGTACACCAACATTGATAAAAGATGGGGTTTATTGGCTATGCAAAAGATGATGGGTGAAGGGCCTAGAACAGGTGATCTGCTTTCATTGTTAGAATATAGTTTGACTCATAATTATTTCACATGGAAGAAAGATTTTTATCTTCAGGTAAAGGGAACAGCAATGGGAGCAGCTTTTGCTCCCTATTATGCCATAATTTACATGGGTGAGTTTGAGAAGGAATTTATGTTTCAAACTTCTTTTTTTGTTAATAATGTGTTTTTTTATAAACGTTATATTGATGATTTGATTTTTGTTTGTAAGGGTGAAACTTCTTTATTTAAAATTTTCATGGATGAACTGGAGAAAAATTGGCATGGTTTAAAATTTAGTTTTGAAATTTCAGAGAGCTAAATGCCATTTTTGGATGTTGAATTTTATGTTGGAAGAGATAACCTGATTCAGTATAAACCCTTCAAAGAACCAACAGCCGTTAATAACTTTTTACATGCAAGTAGCATGCATCCGCCTCATCTCATTAAGGCCTTGCCTGAAAGTGGGTTTAAGAGAATTTGTAGGAATACATCTGACCATACTTTGTGGGAAGAAGTGTTAGGTGAAGTGTTTGATAGATTGTTGTCTAGAGGTTATTCTGAAGATTCACTTCATAAGATCTATGATAATCTAATACAAAAAAAAGAAAAATGCAGGGTCTTGTAGGAGAGCATATTCAGGCAAAGCTGATGATGATGAAGAACAAATGTTCTTTGTTTCCAAGTATTCAGAATTTTCAAAAATTATAGAAAAAAATTTCAAACAGCTATGGCATGTGATTAGTGATGATGTTTCTATCGGACATTTATTTCCTAAAAGGGTCATTTTTTCATATAGTAGATATAAAAATCTAAAGGAGCTACTGAATAAGAAATTGTTATATTCTTCTGATGGGAATGTTGGAATGTTCAGATGTGGACAGTGTTCCATCTGTGAGAAGGTCAACAACATGCATTGGAAGAAAATTAATGGTAGAAAATACGTAGCTTTTGAAAAATTTGATTGTACGTCTTCTGGGGTAGTGTACATTTTGGGTTGTAATTGTGTAGAACCTATGTGGTATATAGGACAAACAACTAGAAAAGTTAAAGTTCGCATTCTAGAACATTTGGGGGATATTAGGAGAAAAAATATGGATAGCCCAGTGGCTTTTCATTTTGCCACTATACATAAGTGTGAAATTAATGGATTCAACTTTAGTGTTTTGGCTAGACCACATTCATTAGGAGGGAATTTTAAGAATGAATTGAATAGGTTGGAACATAAGATGATTTTTAACTATCACACTATACATCCTAGAGGGATGAATTTGGATGCTGGAATAGGCTGATAGTTTATTTGTTTTTCTTTTTATATTTATTGAACAATATCGTAGGCCATAATAATATTTATAATGTTGCTAGTAATTAGTATTGTGCTTTATATGTATTTAATATTGTATATTTAATGTACAAATGATAAATTGATATATTGGCAATATAGAGTATAATATTGGATTTAGAGTATATGTATAAGTAATGTGTTTTCAGCATGGTTTATTAATTTATTAGTTAAAAATTTGAAGTATTTATTGTATTGATATTTTGTGTGTTTGAGCTTTAAGAAAATGCACTTGATAGTTAATTGATTGTGATTAATTGGATGATGTCATTATATATGAGGGATGTAATGTAATTGAAATTGTTCCACTGAAGGCAAACTGCCGAGGTACCAGAACGTTTGGATTATTAAATGTAATTTATACATCCTGAAAGCTGATTTTTTTCCTTCCTTCCATTTTCGTGGATGTTTTTGGATTGGAAGAGTTGTGTGCTGGTGTGTTTTTTAGATAACTAAAAAGTCTGATCAAAATGTGTTGACATCCAGTGAGTAAATAAACTAGTGGTAGCTTTGATTTGGTGTAAAAACTGCACTCTCTAAAACCAAAAACACAGCATCCATGGGACCGGACAACATCCCAGGCTGCGTTTTACATGAACTTCAGAATGAACTGGTTCTCCACATAAGCACCAAGTTCAATCATAGTCTCACGTCAGGCTTTGTGCCCATTGAATGGCGCAGAGCAACAGTTATCCCACTACACAAAGGGGGAGCCACCGCTGATCCTGGGAACTATCGCCCTATTAGCCTGACGAGCCTGGTCTGCAAGGCCATGGAATGTATCATCATGGAACTCATAAACAAAGACATTGGTAACCTCCAAACTCTGGACCCCACCTAGTTCGGGTTTGTGAAAGGCAGATCATGCCTTTTGAACATGATCAACTTCTTTGAGGCAGTCACCAAAGCCGTAGATGAGGGTAAGGTGGTTCACACAGCCTATCTTGACCTCATCAAAGCTTTTGACACCATCCCCCATTCTGGAATTATAGCTAAATTCACTAAACTAGGTATAAATCCCTATATCACAAGATGGGTTGCCAACTGGCTCACTGACAGAACCCACAGTGTAAAAGTTGCAGACTCCAAATCTGACTTCAAACCAGTGACAAGTGGAGTACCACAGGGTTCAGTCCTGGGACCTCACCTGTTTGGTATCTACTTCTCTGAAGTACAGGATAACACAACAGGCCTCTGGCTAATGAATTTTGCAGATGACTGCAAACTAGGAGCCATAGTCGAGTCCCCAAATGATGTGGACATCCTACAGAATGCCCTCACTGAGACAGATGCCTGGTGTCAGAGGCATGGCCTCAAGCTCAATGCCAAGAAGTGCATTGTCATCCCCTTTGGTAAAAACTCTGTACCCATGAACTACCACATAAACAGCAGTCTACTTAATGCCAAATGTGTGATAAGAGACCTTGGGACCCAGGTGGACAGTAGTCTCTCCTTTGATAATCACATAGAAGGATTTCCTGACTACTGTGGCTATGTGGCAAAAAAGAGGTCATTGTTCCCCTCTACTCGACACTCATTAGACCCATTATGGAGTACAATGCCTCTTTTGGAATGTACCTTACAAGACATCTGCAGCAGCTGGAAAGGCCACAGAAGTACCTCACAAAGAAGATTACTGGCCTCAAACAGATGCCCTATACTGACCATCTCAAAAAACTCCAGCTTTACTCTGTAGCATATTGCCTACTCCGAGGAGATCTCTACCTAACATATAAAGCTATGTTAATCCCAGAGCTGTTGGACATGCTACACCTAAAGAAATCCCAGTCCTTCTGACACACACTTTGGGGACCTAAACCTTGTCATCACAATAAACAAGACATGCTGGAGGGATAGATTATTGTCCCAGAGACTTCCTATACTCTGGAACAAGCTACCCATCTATGTCAAGCAAAGTTCCTCAGAAAAAACTTGATGAGTGGATGGGAAATAGGAAATACACCCCACTTCTGTGGCTCTGCTCGACAGGGGCACAGGAAATTAACTTTCTTGGGTGGCGTAAGCCAGGGAACCTTGTTGGCTAGGCTTACTTAGGCCCTTGTGCGGATAGCCTAGTACCTACCTATGAACCGCACAACTGCTTTCTGGTGAAAGGATGTGGGAAATCTTTAGTGACCAGAAGATTACTCTGTGAATTTTTGCATTTGTTATATGAATATGATACAGAAAGGCTAAAGGCTGTTCAAGTCAATCACCTGGATATCTGAAGTAGCTTAAAGATATCTGAAGTACTTTAAAGTCACTTGAATAAATAATATGGTGTGAAAGTGAATAGGGAGGAAGTAGAACAGAAGTGAAGGGACTTTGAGAAGATAATACACAGAGCACAGATAAGCTGTTTCCCAGAGAACTAAGCAAAGTTATCATAATACTTTGTGAATTAGTAGTGTCTCTATAGTATCTTCTCTGAAATAGTAGTGATACCACATTGATTCAGTCATTTATTTACTTCTATGTATTTGCTAGCCAGGGTAGAACACTGATCCAGACTGACCTATTTCAGCTTCAGCCCAGGAAAAGAAGTGCACTTAGTAATTATGGAAACATTCATATGTAGAAAAACAAAATTTTCAAAAAGACAGCGAAAAGCCGATAATAAAATAGTGGTGGCAAGTATAAATGAGATAAAGCAGTAAACAATGAGTGAAGTCCCAGCTAGTTAAATTTAAATTTCAAAATTCTGGAATTTATAAAATTTAAGAATAGATGATAGATGTAGTGGTTAGTAAGACAGGATTAATAGTAGTAAAGCATTGTAAATTAGTGGCTGAAGGATGCAAAAGAGAAAGATAGATAAGGAAAGAAGAAAGATTACAAGTTTGAAAGGCGATAGACTTGTTTTATGTGTTTGGAGGTTGTGTATTTATGAAAGATCAGAATTCCTAGCTAATATTTATAGATATTTACAAAACCGCAGTTTAAAAATGTTAGGTATCAGAAAATTGCATTGTGGTAAGAGCACTGAGTGCTGTGTGTTATTTACGTTTATCTGGTTTTGTCAGTCCACTGGGACTATAAGGTAGTGAAAACAGATGACTTACACAAATGTGAGTGTAGGAAGGGGGTGGACAATTAAAGGTATGATAGTTTCACTTCCACATCAGTAGATGGATACTGTGCAAGGAAAACTGCTGAAATTCATGGATCTTAAATCTTTTGCAGCTAAGCAGCAAGGCAAAGGTTTTCTCACTGCATCATAACACATTTGTTTGACTGGATACCACTGAGTTAGGCATCATGATACACTGGAGGGATGGGGATACCACTAAGTTAGGCATCATGATACACTGGAGTGATGGAGATACCACTGAGTTAGGCATCATGATACACTGGAGTGATGGAGATACCACTGAGTTAGGCATCATGATACACTGGAATGATGGGGATACCACTGGGTTAGGAATCATGATATACTGGAGTGATGGAGATACCACTGAGTTAGGCATCATGATACACTGGAGGGATGGGGATACCACTGAGTCAGGCATCATGATACACTGGAGGGATGGGGATACCACTGAGTCAGGCATCATGATACACTGGAGGGATGGGGATACCACTGAGTTAGGCATGATGATACACTGGAGTGATGGAGATACCACTGAGTTAGGCATCATGATTGGGACGTCCACAGAGGGTCCTCACTAAAAGAATACAGGGCATAAGTAAAATGTCCTGTGCAGACCGCCTCAATGCCCTATCCCTGTATTCTGTCTCCCACAGGCTTTTGAGGGGAGATTTATGCCTGGCATACAGGGCATTGTAAGACCTGACTCTGATGGACCTCCTGCATATCCACAAAACAAACAACAACATAATTATCCATTCTAAAGACTTAAACCTTGCCTGTGATATAAATATGTCCTGCTGGAGAGATAGGTATGTATCCCAGAGACTACCGCATCTATGGAACAGGCTCCCCATCCATGTGAAACAGAGTTCCTCCCTAACCCAATTCAAGTGTAACTTGAACAATTGCATGGGAAACTGGAAATTCATCCTTGGTTTAGCACCTATGTCTCTAATGGACACAGGTAACCTGTAAATGATTCATCTCCCAAACCCTTGATTACACTTATCAAGGGTATCAGAACTTGTCAGAGATTTGGGATGCATAGCTAGGCTTTAAAAGGCCCTTGTGGTCGTTAGCCTAGTAAACGTCTATGAACCTATGATACATTGGAGTGATGGGGATACCACTTTTTTAGGCAACATGATACACTTGAGTGATGGGGATACCAGTGAGTTAGGCCAGGAGGGGAGCCCATTGTAAGTAGTTATATATATGTCCTACAAAAGAGTTAAACATACTGTACCTATCAGGAGGTTTATGGAGAAATTAAGTAATATGTGTTAGGTTCTCAACCTGGGAATTGTACAGGAAAGTATCTAACTGATCAGAAGCAGATGGTTGTGGCTAAAGTAAGGTTAATAAGACAGTATCCAGTGCTGCCCTGTATAATTCAGTGGCAAAAGTAATGTGGTTTAGCATATTTCTGTTGGATATCTGTATGGGATCGGAAAGTAAATAATTCTTCTTGTTGAGAACATCAGCTATGCTTGTCACAGATCAAGGGACCATTTCCAGGAATAATCTGGCAAACCTGCAGTGTCAGTGGATAGCTGGTAGGTCAAATTTAATGGGAAAAATACACCGAAATCTAAGAAAGTGGTACATGTCAGGAAGCTTGGCCAAAGACAGAACAAAGGAGGAGAACTAGCTTAAAATTACAGTTACACTTGCGATGAACCATGGCATACCATTTATTGGAATAGCTGTGCAAAGTCCAACAGGATGGTGATATGTGCAGCCTGCAGTGCAGCTGTAAGAGATAATAAGGAATTCACCCCATAGATTATTCAATAACTGGTTTCTTTTGTATTCCTGATCGTCATTAAGAGGGCTGCTTAAAAGACACAGCAATAAACCAACCAATACACAGACTATACCTATGCAGCACTGGTAAGGCCATATAATAAGAGTACTGAGACCAGACCTAACAGCCATGCAGAGAAACTAAGATGTGATCTCTAGAAATTGTGCAGTGAAGAGTTACTGAATAATAAGGGGAGTAGGGAGTTTGAGTCACGTGGAGAGATGCAACTTGGCATGTAAAAACAGGAGGAAATGAAACAGAGGATATGATTTGATTTGATATGATATGAACCTAGCACTTTGTTAAGAAGTAGAAGGAGTGATGGAGTTGTAAATTAAGGGCATACAATGAGTAATGTCAGAAAGCCAGAAATGGGAAGACTAAAGACTGATCTGAATGTAGTTCACTTGTGGTGTGTGTGTGTGTGTGTGTGTGTGTGTGTGTGTATATATATATATGTGTGTGTGTGTGTGTGTGTGTGTGTGTGTGTGTGTGTGTGTGTGTGTGTGTGTGTATATATATATATATATATATATATGTGTGTGTGTGTGTGTGTGTGTGTGTGTGTGTCTGTATATACAGTATATATGTGTGTGTGTGTGTGTGTGTGTGTGTGTGTGTGTGTGTGTGTGTGTGTGTGTGTGTGTGTGTATGTATATATATATATATATATATATATATATATATATATAGTGTGTGTGTGTGTGTGTGTGTGTGTGTGTGTGTGTGTGTGTGTATCTGTGTGTATATACATTATATATATATATATATATATATATATATATATATATATATATATGTGTGTGTGTGTGTGTGTGTAGCACTCTGGAATACATGCCTAGAGGCACTGGCAGAATGTTATTCAATGAAAATGTTGAGTCTGATCAAACAGTATGACACACGGGAGACACTCCAGGTGCAGTTAACCATTGACAAGACCCCTATTCAAATTATAGCTAGCTACAGGCCCCCAAATTTGACTCAAGATACCCACTCCACCTATCTGGACCTCTTCAAATCTATCAAGATTCAACCCTTTACCCTGATCCTGGGTGACTTTAATTACCCAGCCATAGATTGGAAAAACTACTAATGCCAGAACACAAATGCCCAGAGATTCCTTAATTTTATAAATGCAAATGCCTGGGAACAGCTAGCTGATACCCCCAAAGAGGTGATAATATCTTGGACTTGGTATTAACCAGCATGAGTAACCACTGCAGCAACCCTGTGGTATCATCCTCCCTGGTAAGATCTGTCACCATCTCCCCTGACCTCCCTCTAGCCAAGGTCAAATTAAAAACTTATCCAAAGCTGATTACAGCCTCCTGAGGGATGGTATAAACAGATTCACAGCCCCCTCCCCCACTGTAGGAACTGGCATCAATGTCCAAATCTACACCAAAGTACTATATGAGCATTTATATAGATGCATGGAATCAGGAATACCTGACAGGACAAAATCATCCTCCGCAAGGAAGAGTAAACCTGTCTGGTGGACATCTGCGATAAAAAAAACTATATAACAAAAAGAAAGAATTGCTGTCCAGGACCAAGAAGGAGCAGGTGCCCAATTGGAAGCAATCTCTCTTTAGCCTGAACTAGCAAATGAGAGCACAAGTGAAATCCTCTAAAGCCAACTCCAATTCCAAATTGGCCACATCTATTAGAGACAATCTTAAGGCCTTCTTCACATATGTCCGCAGTCTCAAACGAAGCACCCAGATCTGTTCAGAACTGCTGGTCAAGGACACCACATACACACATGCTGTAGACATAGCCAACCTACTGGTTTGACAGATTCTGTCACCCCCATCAGTAAATCAGGATATCCCCAGTACCTGCCCCCCTCCCATTATCTCTAGGGAATAGGTCATCATTGCCCTCTCAAAGGCATAAAATACAGCCTCCATGGGATCCGATAACATCTCAGGCTGCATCCTACATGAACTCAGGCATGAACTTGCAGCACCATTAGGCACTCTAATCAACCAAAGCCTGACTACCATCTTTGTCCCAGCTGGGTGGAGGACAGCCACTGTCATCCCTTTACACAAAGGTAGAGCGTCCACCGATCCAGGAAATTATAGACCCATCAGCCTAACTGATCTGCAAGACCATGGAATGGATTATCATGGACCTCTTTAACAGGGATATTGGCAACCTCCAAACACTTGACCCCACATAGTTTGGCTTTGTCAAGGGGAGGTCATGTCTGTTAAATCTGGTTGACTTCTTTGAAACAATCACCAAAGCTATGGACGAGGGGAAGATGGTGCACACCATCTATCTTGACCTGGCCAAAGCCTTTGATACTATTCCCCACTCAGGCATAGTAGATAAACTGTCTCAACTAGGCATCAATCCATATGTTACCAGATGAGTAGCAAACTGGCTCACTGATAGAACCCGCCTAATCAAAATAGGGGAAGCCACCTCAAGCAGTAGAGCTGTAATGAGCGGCGTACCCCAGGGATCAGTCTTGGGGCCTCTGTTATTCGGGATATATTTCTCTGAGGTGCAGGTCAAAACCAGTGGACTATGGCTGACCAAGTTTGCAGATGACTGCAAGCTGGGAGCAGCCATCAATTCCCCAAGTGATGTGGACATTCTCCAATAGGGTCTCACCCAAACAAATGACTGGTGCCAGAAACATGGCCTCAAGCTGAATGCCAAAAAATGCATCATCCCCTTTTGGGAGAGTGACATCCTCACATATTATCACATTAATAACAACATCTTAAGTACACAATCAGTAGTGAGGGATTTGGGCACCCAGGTTAATAGCAACCTGACTTTTGACCACTATGTTGCTTCTGTTGTATGGAAAGCTTTCTACATGGCCCACCTCATAAGTAAGGATATCTCATCCAGGGACAAAGAGGTCATAATATCCCTGTATTCTTTCCTTAAATGGCCAATTATTGAGTACAACACCCCCTTCTGCATGTACCTCACAAAGCACATGTAGCACCTCGGGAGAACACAGAGGTTCCTCACGTAGGAGAATCCAGTGCCTCAAACATCTACCCTACACAGGTAGGCTAAAAGCCCTGTCCCTCTACTCAGTTTCAAACAGATTCCTCACAGGTGACCTCTGTCTGGCATACAAAGCAATCTCAGACCCCGCCATGATGGGACTGCTGCATATCTGCAAGTTAAGCTCCACTCGAGCAACCCGTACGCGTGACCTCAACCTGGTCTGTGATATCAATAGGACTTGTTGGCGGGACAGATTTGAGTCCCAGAAACTCCCCCATCTGTGGAATAGACTCCCCCTCCACCTCAAGCAGAGCACCTCATTATCCCTTTTTAAATGCACCCTGGATAACTGGATGGGAAACAGAAAATACACCCCTGGGATTCCACCTGTGGCCCTGCTGGACAGGAGCATCTGGTGCTGATTTGTCTAAACATGGGCTAAACTCTTGGCTAGGCTTATAAGGGCCTCAAGGCCAATAGCCTAGTAACCTTCTATGATCCTGTGATAAAAATACCTTGAACCATACCTCTCAGCTGTCCAGATTTTCTCAGAATGTCCATATTTTTGCCTAATATTTTAATGAGTTCTGTATAAAATCTGTTTTTTTTTTTAGCAAACTGTTGAGGATTAAAGTCACAAATAATGATATAGATTTGAATTTTAGATTTTATATCCATCAAAAAATGCAAGTTAATGCAAAACATTTTATTCTATTAAGTTTCTAAGAGCAATAATCAAAATCTATTTCCATTTTGAACCTTTGCTCCCCCCCAATATTTTTGGCTCTGTCTAGAATTCTTGAGTGAAGAAGTTGAAAGGCATGCCTTGAACACAAAGATGGTGGACAGAGCTGTGGAACCACAGCTTCATAAAGTTAGCTGTAGCACCTGCATGGACCTGACAGTTTTCAGGTCTGTTATCTATTTCTTTGTATGTCATTATAAATCTTTAATCGTGTTCAGTGTTGAATTAGAGCTAATACCTCTTGGATCCTGTAGGCCCTGAGCAGGCTTGCACCCATGTCAAGTATATTTACACACAGACGTCAACATGCTGAAGGTTGGTATATTGGTTAAAGTGCTTACCTTACCAACACAAGGTACAGGGTTTGATTCACAACTTTTAAGGAGAAATGGGCTAGGCTTAAAATGGTCCACAAGGACAGTTTGCCTATTACTTTATTTATAAAGGAATATGTGAGTGCATCAACACTTGGCTAGCTTCTTAGTAGAAAATTTCACTTTCAGGTCAGACATATCTGTATGTAATTACATGCATTATGTTAAAGAAAACATATACCAGCAAAATGCTCTTCACCAAGTTTTACAGCACTCTGAAATACCTTCATTTATTTTTCAACTTGGCAGCACTAATTTTGCCTGTAAACAAGTTTATTGTTTTGCTGCATTTTTGCAGATTTAATTTCATTATATTTAGTGTATTTTGTAGAATTATGATTCTCAATTATTTAAGGAAGCATTTTGTCATGTCTTGAAAATCTTTCACTAAGCACAGCTTACTAAGAGAATCAGAACAGTGAGTTTAACAAAATGTGAAGGCTTCATGGGGTACTGATCTACTTTTTATGCAGGGCTAGCCAACAAAAACATTCCAAGGATTTAGTAGAATACTAGCACTGGAATTAGGCATTCCTGGGGAAATTACATGGAGATCACCATACTTATGATTGTTAGTACCCTGTCCAGATAAGCAGTTCAGGATATCTACTTGCCAGGCATAAGGTATGAAGTAATTAAGCTCTGCTCTGTTTACCACTTTTTTGTCTCCATTCTCTCCAGATGACAGCTCAGGTTGTAAGTCTCATGCATGCCAACTCTGACCTTCTCAAAATGCATGCTTTGCTAGTTTCCAAAGTAACACAAGCAAAGGGAACACGTTTACAATACAAAAACAGGCCTTTTCTTACTCACAGCTGGATTCGTTTTTCTCTTTGTAAATTTGAGCTGGTAGGAGAACTGGACAGTGCTGCTCATGTTCACATGTATAACAAAGTATGCAGGAAAGATTCTGCCCCTTTACTACATCTGAAAACTATAATGGCAGTTTTGTCAAATGTTGACTGCAGAAATCTCTACATCAGAAATTAACATCTTTCCCATTTGTGTTGAATTTCATAGCACAGGCAGACCCAAAGGTGATAAAAACTTAAATAATATAATTTAATTCTGGTAGAGGAAAGTAGGAACACAATAAATGGAGAATAAATACCAATATGTCCTGGTCCCTAACTACATAATGGAGACACACACAGACACACACACAGACACACACACACACACACACACACACACACACACACACACACACACACACACACACACACACACACACACACACACACACACACACACCACCCCAGACAGAAATAAACTGGAAATCTGGTATTAGCAATCCAGTAACATGTTCTTCTGTGGTACTAGTGACTAAAATCAGGGGAAATGCCAGCTTTAGCTCAGATATGCAGACCAAGCATGCATTCACTCTCTGTGCAGAGGAAGAGGGAAACATATGGAAGGGAGACTTGAGGGGCCCAGGCAGTTTCTTGCAGAAGGTAATGTGATTTGCTTGGCCACCACAGGAAAGAACAAGATACTCCTTTCTGCCTGCAGAATGTGTGTGTGTGTGTGTGTGTGTGTGTGTGTGTGTGTGTGTGTGTGTGTGTGTGTGTGTGTGTGTGTGTGTGTGTGTGTGTGTGTGTGTGTGTGTGTGTGTGTGAGTTTTTAGGCAAAATGTGCATTTTGAATCCTTGCACATCAGAACTGGGGGAAGGCAAACAACAGAATGAACTCGCACAGTGACAGCATGCTGGCAGAAAGCCCATACCTACTCACTCAAGTTTTCTTTGTGCAGCCTGGGTACAGATGGCTACAGTAAGGGAAGGAATTGCAGATGGTAGAAGGTAATGCAGCTGGCCTGAAGGTCAGAGGTATCCTGTCAGGGTTTACCTTTATAACCGCGATTTGCAGAAGGGCGAACTGCACATATCCGAAAGGCAGTCTGCAAGATATGCAAATGCCAAATGGAAAAAGGTTCGAATGTGCAATGAGCGAATGCACATTGAGATTCACTCATTGCACATTTGACATTCAGGGGCAGATTGCACTATAGTGGGAATCGGGAAATGGTTCCTTTCCCCACTGTAGTGCGATCTCAGAGTTAGAATAATAAAGTAGGGGGATGTGGAGGGGTGCAGCTGTCTTTTTTTTTTCTTCAACTTTCATGTTCGAAAAATACGAATCTGCTGTTTGATTTGTTGTTTTTTGAACATGTAGTTGTGTCGACAGTGTTAGTTTCGTTGATTCGAGTCGCTCATATGAGCACTCGCCCTTCTGCAAATCGCGGTTATAAAGGTAAACCATCCTGTCAGTATAGTAGTAGTAGTATTTATTATTTATATTTATTTATTAACATTTGTTTACCGGGAAAGTCCGACTTGGAACAAAGCCAATTTTCAGCGGAGGTCCGGGAAGAAACATTCCAGATGCATGTCTTTGCGACGTGGGATGAAACCAGAGCACCCAGAGGAAACCCACATGAATGCAGGGAGGACATGCACACTCCTCACAGAAGGCACTCCAGCCAATAATCAAACCAGAGAACGTCTTGCTGTGAGGTGACAATGCTACCGCTCCACCACTGCGCCATCCGCCATAGTAGTAATAATAATAATACATACACATATAGATATAGAGAGATATATAAATATATACACACACACACACACACACACACACACACACACACACACACACACACACACACACACACACACACACACACACACACACACATATAGTTATGTTTTTGAAACTTGGGAAAGCACAGTGAATAAGTGAGTGGAGAAAAGGGGAGAAACAATTAACAAGCCAATTGCAAATATCATGGAGCTTATCTGTAAATGTTTAATTAGCTGTATGAACTATGTCCTTTTGTAACATGTGAAATGTAACTTGCAATTATTGTGGAGTTTTTCTGCCCAGCCTCCACTGAAAATGGGCTCTTCTTGGCCCAGTGGACTTCCCCGGTCATCAAACTTAAATAAAATAAATAAAAATGTTGTTGTTTTTCTTTCGGCTTTTCTCGGTTAGGGGTCGCCACAGCGGAACTCTGGTCCTCTAATGATTGGCAGTCGTTTTTATGGTGCCGAGGTGCCAGCCCGATGCCCAACCTTCAATGAAGGCACGCCCATTCAAGCATGTCTTTCGAACACCTCTCGAATGTGTAGACATGCCCTTGTGCAAAAGACAAAGATTTCTGCAAACATTTACTTTTCAGAGATCAAAGCTAATGTTAAGAGGCAATGGCTGACCAAGTATGCAGGTGACTGCAAACTTGGTGCCCTCATAAACTCTCCAGAGGGCACAAAGATCCTCCAAGAAGGCCTGTCCCAAACAAAAAGGGTGTTATCAAAACCAATAAATAAAACTAAATGCCAGGACGTGTTTAGTTGTACACTTTGGCAAGGATGACTACCCTTGTAATAATCACCTCTAAAAATTATCTCATTGTTAGGGATCTGGAAACTTATGCTGACAGTGAACCGTCCTTTGACCACACATATCCACTACTGAAATGAAGTCCTTTTTCATTGCACAACTTATATCTGAAGGTATTGCTTCCATATCCAGGGATTTAATTGTTCCACTTACACAACACAAAGTAGACCAGTCATTGAGTACAATTTACCTTCACTAGACTAGCTTTAACAGGTTCCTTACAATAGTGGATATGTGGTGATCAAAGACAGTTCATTGGCAGCATAGCTTCCCAGACCCTGACTACAGGGTCAACTTTCAGGGGTGTTTGTCAATATGTTAATAAAGGGAAGTCATTCCTACCAAAGGATATGATTATACATTTCTTGTCATTTAGGTTTTGGTCAATGGTTCTGACATCAGCTAGTGAGTTAGGAAAGGCTTCTTGAAAGATTTCAGTATCATCTGGGGAGCTTTTGATGGCACCAAGTTTGCAGTCATCTGAAAATTTGGTCAGCCATAAACACTTAATATTTGTTTTGATTTCTCAGAAGTAAATGCCAAAGAGGAGTAACCCAAGGACTAAACCCTGGGGTACACTGCTAGTGACAGATCATTCAGAGGAGGTAGGTCATTCCCTCCCCTCTATTTCCTGGGACCTATTTGTGAGCCAATCTCCTATCCAATGATTTGCATAAAGATTTACATTTAGCTTTAGTAGAATGATGTTTGACTTAATGCACATGGACTCCATACTAGTCAGTTAGGAGGTGTGGGCTAAGGGGGGGGGCATAGAAGGGGTCCTGCAGTTGGCTATGATGTGATAAGGGTGTTGTTAATGGCAAGGTAGATGTAGAAGAGTTCCAAGTCACTATCTTGTCAGATAAGTCTGAAGGTGAATTTTGTTTTAAGAATATGGAAACACCATCACATTTAGTGCACTAATCTAATACAATGGGCCTGAGCATGTAAAACCCCTGCACTGATGAAGGGCTCTCATTCGTCTTGAACCAGGTCTCTGTGACAATGCATATATCAATATTTTCCATGGTAAGGATTGTTTGTAGGCACTGGATTTTTTTTGTTAAGGTTCCCAGCATTGAGTAGCAATACTTTTATATTATCCGGATTCTGTTTTCTTATGTTGGAAGATTTAAAAGACTGACGTTGCCTAAAAAAGGCATTATGGCAGTGACAAGAATTTAGCCAATATATGAAAGCCTTGGGGGGACTGGTGGATAACATCCTTGGCAAAGCCATTAAGAATGTTTACCATCTCCTCGTAGACTGATATACATTGTACCCCCTTAGAATGTGAACAGAATCTGTACATTTTACCCCGTTAGAGTGCCACCAGAAGTTAAGCCAATTACTGAAAACAATAATCTTTTGTTTGTATTGCAGAGGTAGTTCTTGATATGTCAGTGGTGCAACAAGTTGCAAATTCATCTTTGGTGCTGAAGGCTATGGGTTCTATTCCAACTCAAGGTAGCTTAATTCCTGACACCATTGTGCAGCTTAAGGGGTGGGGGTACTACACTCCTGAGTGTGTCATCCTTCGGATGAGACATTAAACCAAGGTCCCATCTGTTTGAATCAGTGGCAGTATATGTGGAAGCAAAAGATCCTACAGTACCTATCAAAAAGAGTAGGGAAAGTTCCCTGATGCCCTGGCCGAATTTCCCCTTGTACTATAGATACCACCTCAGGCCTCCCCTGAAAAGAGGCTACTAGCCTAGTGGAACTAACCCTATCAGCAAAGGATGAATAAATAAATAAATAAATAAAATGTTATATCTATTATGCATACTTTACTATACTATACTAAATTTACTATACATACTAGTATTGTGACATTGTTTGCTATATAATACAAAATCTCTGTTCATAATCATAACAATCTTAATAAAACTTCCTTAGATTTACACTGTGTGAAAAATGCATTCATATTGTTGTGATGTATGTAAGTGTATTGTTTTGCTACAGTAATTGCCAGTAAGGATAGCTATGAAGAGGATGAAGAACGGAAAGGCTTTTGGTCCAGATGACATACCTGTGGAGGCATGGAAGTGTTTAGGTGAAATGGCAGTGGAGTTTTTAACTAGATTGTTTAATGAAATCTTGGAAAGTGAGAGGATGCCTGAGGAATGGAGAAAAAGTGTTTTGGTACCGATTTTTAAGAATAAGGGTGATGTGCAGAGCTGTAGTAACTACAGAGGGGTTAAACTGATCAGTCACAGCATGAAGTTATGGGAAAGAGTAGTGGAAGCTAGGTTAAGAAGGCAGGTGATGATTAGTGATCAGCAGTATGGTTTCATGCCAGGAAAGAGCACTACAGATGCGATGTTTGCTCTGAGAGTGTTGATGGAGAAGTACAGAGAAGGTCAGGAGTTGCATTGTGTCTTTGTGGATTTAGAGAAAGCATATGACAGGGTGCCTAGAGAGGGGTTGTGGTATTGTATGAGGAAGTTGAGAGTGTCAGAAGTATGTAAGAGTGGTACAGGATATGTACAAGGGTAGTGTGACAGTGGTGAGGTCTGCGGTGGGAGTGATGGATGCATTTAAGGTGGAGGTGGGATTACATCAAGGATCAGCTCTGAGCCCTTTCTTATTTGCAATGGTGATGGACAGGTTGACAGATGAGATCAGACAGGAGTCCCCGTGGACTATAATGTTTGCAGATGACATTGTGATCTGTAGTGAGAGTAGGGAACAGGTGGAGGAGACCCTGGAGAGGTGGAGATATGCTCTAGAGAGAAGAGGAATGAAGGTCAGCAGGACTAAGACAGAATATATGTGTGTGAATGAGAGGGAGGATAGAAAAATGGTGAGGATGCAGGGAGTACAGGTGGCGAAGGTGGATGAGTTTAAGTCCTTGGGATCAACAGTTCAGAGTAATGGTGAGTGTGGAAGAGAGGTGAAGAATAGAGTACAGGCAGGATGGAGTGGGTGGAGAAGAGTGTCAGGAGTGATTTGTGACAGACGAGTACCAGTAAGAGTGAAAGAGAAGGTCTACAAGAGGGTAGTGAGACCAGCTATATTATATGGGTCGGAGACAGTGGCATTGACAAAAAGGCAGGAGTCAGAGCTTGACGTGGCAGAGTTAAAGATGTTAAGATTTGCACTGGGTGTGACGAGGGTGGGCAGGATTAGGAATAAGTATATTAGAGGGTCAGCCCAGGTTGGAAGGTTTGGAGATAAAGCCAGAGAGGCAAGATTACATTGGTTTGGACATGTGCTGAAGAGGGATACAGCATATATTGGGAAAAAGATGCTAAGGATGAAGCTGCCAGGTAACAGGAAAAGAGGAAGGCCTAAGATAAGGTTTATGGATGTGGTGAGAGAGGACATGCAGGTGGTTGGTGTGACAGAGCAAGATGCAGAGGACAGGAAGAAATGGAAACAGTTAATCTGCTGTGGTGACAACTAACAGGAGCAGCCGAAAGAAGAAGAAGAAGAATTGTCAGATACAGCTGACAGGAATGGAATACATTAATCAACACAAAGATGGTCATGCCCACATCATGATGTGTGCTTTACAAAGGATTAGGACTTCATACTGTATGTTGCAAATATGGAATAATGATATGTATTTTCACTTGGTAAGAGTAGTTTCTGGTCCTATTTCAAGACCTTAGCTCTCACTTCTTCCATGTGTACATAGCCCAAAGGATGTGTAGCACAAGGATTTAGCCCACATGGACAGTAAATGCTATCTGCTCAGATTAAGGAAAGTTTTATTTAAAAAATGAATTAATGCATAAACAACTCCTTTCATGGAATCAAAAGCATCAAAATTATCCTGCTTTAGCAATTTCCTATCATAGCTCCAAATATCTGTTTCAGGTCATCCATATGCCTTATAAACATCCCAGACATATCCAAGCACTTAAGTCAGACATCACTAACACCAACACTCTTACAATGCAACATTCCTACCTTTCTCCTTCAAGCTTCCTTTCTGCATACATAAGTCTGCATAAGTCTGCTGGCTGCAACGTGCTAGAAGCAGTAAAACGATTGCAGTCTGGAAAAAGTTTAATTTTAACTTATTTAAATTATTTTATGGGTTACCTGCAAGGTATAAAGAGAAGCTGAGGCTATTCCCTTACCTGTCAGCTGTCCAGATTTTCGCAGAATGTCACGATTTCTGCCTCGTATTTTTGGTCTGTTCCTCATAACTTTTTGTTTTTCTGGTAAATGATTGCAAATATTTGAGGACGGAAGTCAAAAAATAATGACAGCATTTGAGTTTCAGACTTCATACCTTTCAGAAAATTCATGCTAATTGAAAACTTGTTGCTCTATCAACATTTTAAGCTTTTAAGAGCAATATTTAAAAATTGTCCCTATTTTTCGGCCTTTGTTCACCCCATTTATTATGGTTTTGTCCAGATATTTTGCTCCAAGAGGTTAATGTGCCATTAGAGTAGCAGTAGTGCGCTAGTTAATATCAGGCTTCACTGCTTATTTCAGGTGTAGGTAAGTGAGTCTGTGTGGGGGAAGCAGGATAGATGTCGATAAATGCTTGTGGGGTAGAGCTAGGGATGATGAAATCAGAAAAACCAGAAACAAAATATCAAGTAGTCACTTCAGTGTTGTTGGTGAAGTGAAATAAAATGCAATGTGGCCATTTTTATACATCTTGCTTTGTGAAAAAAATTCCATGCAGTGCATTAATAAAATATATTTTTTTTGTATGTAGGTATTGTCCCCATGTCTGCTGACTATCAAACCTCCACTAAATGGACTTCAGGTCATTCTCCACCCTCACCATAAAGTGTATCCCAAGCCCAGAAGCAAGAGCTGTTCTGTGGGACCATCATCCAAACAGTTATGAGGGAGATTTGGCCCCTACCAGCATCCTAACAATTAGTATATGTAGTGTAGAACATAAACCCCACTATGAGCAGAGGATGTGTGGCCAGTATCACTGCAAGGATCACTATGCCTTTCTCCATGTTAGTGTACAATTCAATGCAGCTCCAATCTAGCGTACCACATATTCAGCTGGTGGCCACAGGGCCATCCTTCCATGATTACCCTTCCACTGATGGTCTGTGACATGGAGCAGCCCCAGTGTGCACTTCCCCCAGAATAGGCATGCCTGTCTACACTACACTAGTTGCAGCAGATGCCAAAGCATTTACTTGTTCCCTGGTCATCTGCTCATAGTCAGTGATTTATTTTTCTCTGCCAACAGAGCTGAAAAATTAAGTATTTTATTAGAATGCATGCATGCAGCATGTGCTTGAGTGCATACACACACACAGTTCAGAGGATCATAGGTGTGTACTAGGCTAACGATCACAAGGGCTATTTTAAGCCTAGCCATGCATCCCAGATTTCTGACAAGTTCTGGTACCCTCGATAAGTGTAAGCAGGGGCTTGGGAGATGAAACATTTAAAAGCAGAGGCCTGGGGAGATTAACCATTTACAGGCTGCCTGTATCCATTAGAGACACAGGTGCCAAACCAGAGATGAATTTCCTGCTCCCCATCCAATTGTCCAAGTTACACTTGAATTGGGTAAAAGAGGAACTCTGCTTCACATGGGCCTCACACTGTTTAACATCAATGTCCCGTCATCTTCTGAATGGCTTGACAAGTTCCCCTCCACATCTGAGGCTACACCTGTAGCAACATCACTGTCAACATCTCTCTGCCAACACTTCAAGGTCCTGTGTGCCAGACACCATAATAACATGCTGAGATACATCTGATGAAACCACATAAAGATCGCTAGATGGGCTGATGGATTACACAGATAGTTGATGTGCTACAAGATTCAAAGACACGGATCAGGACAATGGGCCCACAATACATGATGGAAAGCATCAAAGACATATGATATATATATATATATATATATATATATATATATATATATATATATATATATATATATATATATATATATATATATATATCACTACAATGTTCCAAACATAAGTGTGTTACTAGATATTGTATACTGCATTGATACTGTAAACTGCATTTAAACAAATGTACTAAGTGTAACCAGATATCTAACTAGATACAATGTACTATATTTACTAGATTTTAAACACTGAGTAAGCTATTACACACTCCACCAGTATACCAGGGTACATAGCTGATGCTGGTATAATTTGTCCAAGTAATAGACACCCACTTACTATTCCTGCAAACTTAAGAAATGTGTTGTTGCTAACATGTTGTATCTTGCAGTCATCTGTTTTTGTTTCCTGTATTAACTACAATTGTGCATCTGCTGTTCCCCCTATCCAATTTATTTACACTCCTTCTACCTTCTATCAGTCTTCTGACTATCTTTACACAGCCAAGTAACTCTCTCCTCCTCTGCCCACTTTCACCTCCTTATATTCTCTCCTACTGAGTAATTCTTCCATTTCCTGTCCCATCCTCCCACCTTCAGTTGTATCTACTACTTCTAGCACTGTTATTCACTACTGTAAGTCTAATATCTCTACCCACTAATCCTGCTGTCCTGCTCTAACCTGGGTCTCCTCTCTATATGTTTTACAGGTCCATGACTCCTAAAGCTATCAGGCTTGTATAACCCCAGCCAACTCCTGAAGATCAGTCCTATCCAGAATACTGCTCAGTTCAAGGAATCCCTCTACAGCAACAGTAACTGAACGTATGTTCTGTGTTAATAAGATGCACTCCTGACTGTATTGCACTACTCTTGTGTCCCATTGAGTACTGCTACTGGTCAGCTAAATATCATTCCTGTGCACCCCCACCCCACAGGTGAACGTTAATTGGCCTTTAGACTAGACAACCATCTCCATATCCCTCTGACCTCTCCTTACCCCAGCTCTCTTCCTTACCCTCCTATCTTCTACTATATCTCTCCTCTCACTTGCCTAACTCTCTTCCTTACCTTCCTATCTTCCACTGTATCTCTCCCCCTTCCTCCGCCTCCTTCTCCAAACTGTTCTCTCACTTTCATCCTCTCTCACCTAGACTATAGCTTCACGACTTCAGACCTTCTGCCCCCGCCCTGCCTGAGTTCCCCCCACCTTCCTCCATAGTCTAACTCCAGACATCCTATGCTCTTTCCCTCCACATAGATGTAGGCACAATGTCTCTTTCTGTGTAAACTAAATAGCATTAAGTTAGGAGTAAAATAGCTTTTCCATGAAAGTAAATTGTTAACCAGCAAACTTTATTGCATAGAGCTCTAGTAGCTGATTGTTTTACAGAACTGCTGCTGCTCCTAAGTGCTGCGCTCACTTCGCTCCTCTACCCTACCCCCATTCCCACCCATCCCTATTTCAATTAAACTTATAGCAGCTAACCACTCCCCCCATTCACACATCTAATCAATCAAACATACAATTACTCCCCCACTCAAACTTAACACACCACACCTTGACACCAACTCCCTTAAGTGCTTATCTAACACTTAGTCAACAGCCCCTACTTACACTCACCACTACCCTCCCATTACTAAAGATAACACAAAACTAGACATAACAAATCAATAAAATGACTCTCCTGGAAATAAAGGTAGCATTCTACACATTAATCATGCTTGTTCTTCTTTTACTCTCCAGCCTTACATCCTGCCATACACAACTTCATCACACATAGCCAACTCATTGGCAAACCGATACCATAGCTAATACACCTCAACTGAAACAGTTCCCCATATCACCATCTGACCTTACCCAAACCCATCAATTCTCCTACACCAATAATAAACCAACAAACAAAATCAACCCCCACTTTTCCCAGAAACAATATAAAATAATGCAAAAACTACTTAAACTCTACCTATATCTAACTCATAAACTTGCTTGTTCTGGAGATATACACCCCAACCCAGGACCAAATTCTTCACTCCATACAGAACTTAACCAACCAAACCTTCTATATAGCAGGCTAACCTCTTCCCTTTTTCTCTTAAACATTAATGTAAGAAGCATACTCAACAAGGTTCAAGACCCCCATGCCCAAATGACTGTATGTAACCAGATGTAGCCATACTAACAGAAACCTGGCTTAGACTAACACATCATGATAATGAAATTACACCCCCTGGCTACAGTATTATACGGAAAGATAGGCAAGGAAAAAAAGGAGGAGGTGTAGCTATTCTGTTTCAAAATAATCTCACATTGGAACAGCTTAACTTCAGCTCTCAAGACATCAGTGGTATAGAACTCATCCTAGCTAAATTAAAACTAAACTCTTGCAAGCACATAGTAATAGCAGGTGCCTACATCCCACCTGGAGACAACATTGACACTATGGAAAACCTATTGCATTGGCTGTCTACTACCCATCCACATGAGACCGTACTCTTAGGAGATTTTAACATTGACTGGACTGACTGTGCCAAATACAACCCCACTGCCATATTAATCTTCACAGCTTTACCCAAATCATAGACACCCCAACAAGAGTAGATAAAAAAAGCAAACGACAATCCATCTTAGATTGGATACTTCTATCTGACCACACCTTAGTGCACCAATCAGGCTGCCTTCCAGATAATTTAAGGGATCACCAGCCAACCTACCTTATTAGGAACAAATCCCAACAATGTCACTAACCCATCCTTAGAATAGTTCGCATAAAAAAAAACTTCAAAGCCAAGGACCTAAACAATGAACTAAAACACTGTGACTGGTCTCCCCTAAAACACCTATCACTAGAAGAAGCAGTAGACTACTTTAACTCAACCTTTCTCAAAATCCTAAACCATCACGCACCATCCCGAACCATCAGAGTTAAGACTAACTATGCCCCTTGGCTAACAAAAGAAACTAAAACCATAATGAAGGACAGAGATAGAGCCTGGAACCAATATCATAAACAGAAAACCACTACCACAAAACAAATCTACCTAGCTCTCTGGAACAAGGCCAAAAACCTCATAAAAATTGATAAAACTAATTATTACAAAACCTTACAAGAAAAACATGCCCACTGCCCTCAGAAATTCTGGACCTCGATAAATAAATTACTTCACCTAGGTAAACCCAGCACTCCCACACCCATAGTACCATCCAGTAATGAGGACATCCCCACCCAATTCAACAGATTCTTCACAGAAACAGTCCTAGCCCTATCTAATACCCTAAATAGCACCACCAGCCCCACATCTTCTCCCACCCTTTCTACCCCTATTAAGCAAAATAATCCCTCTAACTTTTCATTCTCTCCAGCGCCCACAAAATGTATTACTAAACTCTTCAAAAAGCTAAAACCCACCACACTGGCAGCTGACAAACCTCCTGCAGATTTCCTTCAACTCTCAGCTGAAACCATATCTTACCCCATATATATCCTCATTAATAGATCCATATCTGAATGCAAAGTACCTAACCTGTGGAAAATATCCCATATTATCCCACTCCACAAAGGTGGCAACTCCCTAGAGCTCACCAACTACCACCCAATCGCAATTTTATCACCGTCAAAAATACTAGAAAGAGTAGTAAATTCACAACTAATGCAATACCTCCTACAAAATAACTTTATATCATCATCTCAAGATAGCTTTTGACCCTCCCATATTACCACAACAGCCCTATTCTCTTACACCAACATAATCAACACCCATAGAAACAACGGACAGTTTGTATCCTCTGTATTCTTAGACTTATCAATAGCATTTGATATGTCAACCACAGCTTGCTGCTCAAAACTCTATCTGCCCTTAACCTTACCTCCCCTACTATATCGTGGTTCAACAGCTATTTATCAGGCCGACAACAAGCAGTTCTGTGGCAGGACATACTATCCTCCCTCCTACCAGTATCCATAGGTGTCCCTCAAGGTTCGATTCTTGGTCCTTTACTATTCTCCATATTTACAAATCAGATAGCTGTATCCTCCCCCTCTGCCTCTATAGTTCAATATGCTGATGACACTACTATCATATGTGCTGCCCCAACCTTAAGCGAACTATAAACAATAACACAACACAAATTTACACTGGCTGAAGCATGGTTTTCTAGCATTAAACTTATACTCAGTCCTAAAAAAACAAACCTAATTCTCTTCACTCCTGGTAGATCTTCTTCACTAAACAATGTTTTCAGCATAAACTCCAAGGATAATACCCTAATCACCTTATATCACACATCAAACTCTTAGGAGTAGTAATTGATAACAAACTTAAATTTGACATACACAATAGCCCAAACAATCAAAAAAGTGCACAAAAAGCTTGGTCTATTGTATAGGAACAGGCAATTCATGACCAACCATACCAAAGCCACTATTGCTAGAAATCGCCTACTATCCACCCTACTGTATGCCTCTCCAATCCTGACGAATATTCGCACAGTGAACAAAACAAAATAACAGCTTGCTATAGCAAGATTGCCAGGTTTGCTACAGATGCCTCTAATAGAGACCATCACTGTCGTTCCATTAAACAGCTCAAATGGCTTGAGTTCCCCCATCTACTTCTTACTACACAGCTCTCCACAGCCCACAAACCATACTACCTCCCTGACAAAACCCCCATACTACAAAATCTAATACAACCCTACACCACCACCCGAGTCTTAAGATCAACAGACCAAAATCTCATAAATGTCATCAAACATAAAAATGAAGCTGGTAAAACTCTCTTTGCCTCTACAATAGCAAAAACCTGGAATTCACTTCCAAATCACATAATTTCTACAAGCTCTGCCCCACAATTTAAGAAACTACTCAAAACCACTATTTTAGCAACTGGCTGTGCCCATGTGACTCCCCAGGCTAATCCACTATATTGCAGTCATACAAGAACACTGTCAAGGATGACTCAGTACTGCCTAGCCTCTAGATTTCTTTTCTTTCCTAAAAATGCTTTATTCCAATGGTAGTGACTTGTACGTCTGTAACTAATTACTAAATACTTTCCTATATGCTAGTTGTTTGCCTTAAAAACACAGCTATGTGATGTACATAAGCATGTTGAAGCAATGTTAGATATTATTTTATAAGTGTCTATTAAGAATACAGGACTGTTTCTTATAAATTTATCTGTTTAGCAATTGTTTTAAGTGGAGCTTTTCTCCCCGGGCCTCCACTGAAAATGGACCTGTGTCCAGTCGGACTTTCCCAGTCATCAAATGTAAAATAAAAATAAAAATAAAATAAAATAAATAAAATAATAATGACTATACATGATGTCTACTGTATGTACATTTTACAGAATCCACATACATGAGTATACAGTTAGCTTACAAGCCAAACATGCATGTCATAATTGAGGAATACAAAACGAAATACACCTGATAACCCCTCATGGGAAGATGGTGCTGTTGAAGAGGTATGGAATTCAATTACAGTGGGGGGGGCATCATTAGTGATCACATCACTGCCACCATTAATCATGTGAACACAGTTAAAACATACAAGATGTTTGACATACACATACCACTCATATGTGCACTTGATGATGTTGATAGAGACTGGCCTAGGAATGAGAAGTAGGACACAGTATTAATGGAGGACAACAACAGCATTAACAGTAATGACAGGTACGAAACATAGCTAATCACATACCACTGACAGACTCCTGCTATGGAAAGGTTGTGGGTTGAGCTATGGACCCTGCAGTGGGAAAGTAAAGAGAAAGACAACACAGTCATGTATTTAGCAAAAACAATGCTGACAGCAACATATATACAACACAGTAACAGGTGCTGCAGATATTCACGAGATGGACATTGCACCTGTACACCAGATGAGCCAATGTTGACAATACTGACATAATCACGTGTGTGCTACACATGATGCAACCTAGGACAACTATGCTGTAACATGCCTGGTCTGTCTGAACCTGAATGGCTTGGGCTCCCTCTGGATGAGCCAGTAGTGTACAATGTTAGGGAAATGAGAAAGACAAAAACATAGGTACCAGATGAACAGTTCGGTCTTCACCTCTGAGCCAGTAGTATGTATAAAAAGTCGAACTGCCACAGTAGAAGGAAAAATCTTTATTGCAAGGACAAAGTGAGCACTTTCATGACCTTCCAGGTTGCTTCACCAGACTTAATAAAACATCCCATACCTTCCTTGATATATATATATATATATATATATATATATATATATATATATATACTTGCAAAGTAACCAATCAGTTGACAAACAAATATTTATATCAGACTCTATTAATTTAAAAATAGTAGAAAAAAACATAAATAGACATAAAACTGTTAACAGTATGCAAGTTCAAATAGGCATTCATATATAGAATTTATATTATATTATAAATTATAGAATTTTCCTTCTACTGTGGCAGTTTAACTTTTTATACCTAGTAATGTTAGGGAAATAACAATATGACAGTAAACAACAGTACAGTGAAATGAGGCTGACGCAATAACAGGCAGTGGTCAAAGTAACAGTATGGAAGCACTCACCTGCCGTTCCCCAGTTTAGTCCCAAAGTAGATGGGCCTGTGAATATTAATGTAAAACAACATTGTACATGTTGTTTGGAGTGCTCTGTCTGTACTTCATTTGTATGAATACATGACATTAGACTTAAGTTCATCATCCTCACCCTATATGGATGGGTGTGCAAGGTTCACATCTGCTGCTGTAAATCAAAAGTAACAATACATAAGTATGCATGCTACAGCAATATGCAGTGATTGTCTCTGTAGCCAGTCATGTTATGGAAAGAAAGACATACGGTGTTCAGCCTGGAACTCCAGCTTCAATCCCCCATCTCGGTGTGTGTAGCGCCCCTCCTGCTGTATGCAGTGAAGCCTGAAATATTGTGATGTCATAGTGGGGGGTCAATGGTGGTCCACAACCAGTGGCATCCCTCTATCTTTTGTAATGTCTTAATCGGCTGGCTGCACAAAGAATCATGTCTGAGCAAAAACATCTTCAGGCATCATGGGATTGGTTGTAAATTCTGTCTGCATTTATCATGTTGGTGAGGTCAGTCCAAATTTCATGTCACCAAACTGTGTCACCAGAATGGCCAAGGAGTCTCTGTCCATGTTGGAGAGCATCAATTATAGTTGGCTATCTGAAAGACAATAGTATGCACATGATAATATTCCTGTGTGAGCTAATTTATGCAGTTGAGTCTGTGAACAGTGCATGTTAACAGAAACAGTATGCATACCTGATCAGTATAACTGCCTGGGGCAAATACTAATGTGACATATAAAAAGTAACAACAATGCCTTCATACATAACAATAGTAAAATAAACATAACTTCTAATATCTTTATAGAGTTTATGAGTTGGATTAGAACCCCTAACAGTACTTATATGTTAAAATTAATTTAAAGTGTACTTTTGCTTTGAGTTTAAGGTTCCCAACATACTGGTTGTTTTTTTATTTTATTTTAATTCATTTCTACCTCCAGTTCCAGATCTTACTTGGTTTTCTTGTTTGGACTACTTATATGTTCAATGGAGGTCCAAAGACAAGAGCATCATGCCACAGGAGTCTGCATACATTTCATATGAAAATATTATAGGAAATAACAAATGAGCAACTCATGGAAAGGCAATGAAGATCGGATCAGGAACCAAGCTCTGTATATTAAGCAGATGCACAGGCTTGAGGAACAGAGAAGGGAAAGAGGTATGCTGATTACTTTTTCGGTTTTATGAAATTAAATGCATCTGATCATGTTTACAGGCCTGCATTTTTCATAGCAACATGTGTATACTGATTGGAATGCAGGAATACCCATCATGCATTGGTAAGGTAAGTGAGATTATCACACTATAGCTTGCTTACAACTGTGATTTAAATCCAAAAATGCTGAACCATCATGTAGCACTAAGCTATTGTTTCGGCGCACAGTTTTTGAATTGTCTTCCACAATCTAAATAACAGTTGGTTTTATGTATCTCTCACACATATGTTGAAGTAGCTGTTACTCACACAAGTTTTAGTGTTTTGATTATTACTTATAATGCATGGTTTGGTATAATTATATATGTTGTGTTTTTTACCTGATCTGTTGTACTTAGCCTGTCTATTTATGGACTAAATGGGTGTCTGCTGATTTTTTGTTAAAACACAGTTATAGCCTAAGTTTACTGGCATTTCTTTGCAGCAGTTCATAATCAGTGCACCCTGCAGTTCAACATTGGTATTACATCTGCCTGCAAAACCTTGGGTGTTTTTGTTAAAACACAGTTATAGCTTAAGTTTACTGATGCTAGACATTTCTTTGCAGTGGTTCATAATCAGCAAGCCATTATCAAGATGTTTGAATTCCGCATGCTACTAACTGGTACTAATTTTAGGTATATTATGCATGCAACTGTAAACATACAATAATGTTAGTACAACATATATTACATTGCCGGGTCTATGTCTATCCATCAAAAAACAAAGTACAGAATGGCATATATCATTGAACATGCTGTTCATCGAGCCATTCTGACAAAGATCATGTTACGGTATGGATAAGGAAATTTGCCCATTCCCCACTGTAGTGCGATCTCGGAGTGGGTAAATATATAACTAGTGGGGGGTGTGGGGGGCACACAAGGAGGTTCTGATGAATGGCATTTACAATGTAATGCCATCCAGTGCTTTTACCTTTTGACAAGTAAACATAGACCCTACATTGTCATATGTCACAAGCTATGGTGACTGAGCATATAACAAATTTGTAAGTGTTGTATTAATTATATTGATGTGTGCTCAGCCACTTATCATGTTGTCTGCTTCATGTTTGTCATATGCCTTGCTTATTGTCCACAATATTGTCACATCACTTTCTTCTCCAGTTAACAATGACACTTGCTGGGTGTTTATATAAATCATTACATGCAGACAGTACAATCTCTAGATTTGAACAGTGATATATTTATACAATGCTAATGACCTGGGTTGGTGTCTCTAAGCCTATACAGGTTTTCACAAAAGAATTCTGACATCTTGTTTATGAATAGGACATTGAGGAGCAAGCATTTATAAGGTTCCTCTGTCTATAATGGACGTGTGTCAGTCCCTGTGAAATTTTCATCATTGCCATGCTAAGTTCTGCTATGCCCTTCATGGGAATATTCTGTGTGATAGACATTTGCTTTTCTTTTCTGTTGTGTTTTGCAATTAATCTTGACAGAGCATGGGACCCATGGAAATTCTCCTATCAAAAAACAATGAGCACACGCTAGGCCACTGCCAGAGTCTTCAATGATGATGATGATGGCAGTGACGATGCCATCAATAATTTGGAAGCTGGACCTGCCCCTGTCTGAGCCATCATGCCTGCAGCCCAGAGGAGATGACACCAGAACCAGAACTGTGATGATAATTGGGAAGAGATCCGGGAGGTTATGACTAGTGTGTTTTGAACACAGATGAGGGACATGATGAGGACATTCTTTCAGGATGTGGCATGGCATGGGCTTTGCCCAATTTGTTAAGAGAGAGAGCCGATGATGTCATTTGGGAGTGTCAGCCCCATCAACCTGGTCCCTCCAGTCTGTAAGTATTGTCTGTGTGATCCATTTGTGTTATGCCGACAACATACTGATTGCCATATAATTGACTAAACTGTATATACACTCTTGTGCGAACATATCATGGAGCTGTCATGCTTATGTTATTGTCATGTGAAATTTAATTATGTTTCATTGTGTGCATGACACACATTGGCACATAATACTTTCCGCCCACATTCAGGTGTCCATGCATTGTGGCAGTTAACCTGAAGCTAGTGTTGCAAAATGTAGCCTGTAAACATGTGTTTTACTGAGGAAAATGACAGACAACATATATTGTCCATAATCCATCACTACCACTCTGGTATGGCTTAGAATTATGCATTGCCATATTATGTATGTGCAACAGAAGGACATGTCATTCCCCATGTGTCTTGGATGACAGTTGTCATGATGTCCTACTGGCATGATGTAGTGTTATGTGCCATGGGTTGGCAATACTGGTGCCATGTGTGATCATATTCAGGTATATCATGTCTATTTGCAGTCCTCCTTTTCAGACTGCATAAAACAACAATGTAGTATAAGTCTGTACACATTGTTACCGATAATTTATTCTTTAACAGTACATTATACCATGTTTGCTGTATCTCAGATTTCTACATTCCTTACTTATTCACATAATTTCACACCTTCTGCAAATAGTTGTACATATTAAGTAATTGTACATGTGTGTGCACAGTCAGATCCATACCGACACACAATTTTACCTTTGACATGTAAGTATTCACTGCCTTACTGCTGATGTGCTGTAGTGATGCTCACAGGAGTGTCCTCTGCTCAGTAATGAGTAGAGTAGGTGACATACACCTGTGTTTGTGTATCTGACATTGGTATGACACTATATGTGTATGTGCTTGAAATTCTTAGCTTGCTTACCTATGCATGTTAATGTTAAATGATTGCACATTACTGTGTATGAGTGTTTTATACATGGCCAGTTCTGTGGATATCTTTAATCATTCTGCCCATGTCATTAAATGTATTTTGGTTTGGCTTCTACAGCATCCTGTGTGCTGTACACATGCATTTGCAGGATGTCGACTTACCTTGTTCTGCTTTTCCTTGACGTGGGCCCAGATTGTCCACCTCCCTTCCACCTAAATATTTCCCTGTTATATTTTGCCGATATGTTTGCTTTTGTTGCAATTATTGACCATTGTCATGTATTCATTTTGACATGGGGAACATTTGTCAGAAGTATGTCCATTTTATGACGCGGTACATCTGCACACAAATCGCTGGCTACTGCTTGTATTACATCCTTGTTCTCATTATACTTGTGTGTTAACCAGTGTACTTCGTTGACATCCATGTGCAGAACCTGCTATGTTTATTACGCTGTAGTGTGATATTTTTGTAACTGAACTGCTGATAGACTACCTGGATATGTGTTTATTTATCCAGTTTGAAATGTGATCCTAATGTCATTGGTGTGTGTATATGTATTGACCCTGATTTCATGCATGTTCCATTTAATCCACTGACAGTCATAGATACACATCTATAACTGTGTGTTGCCTTTGACATGGCATATGAGTGTAACATGTACACATTCCATTAGATGTTTGTTTGGGTTGTGTACACCTACTTGTGTATGTAGGAGATATTTTGTTGCTTTTCAGCAGTACTTCTGTTTGGCACTGTGCTTGGTTGCTTGCCTTTTACATACATGGTTGTAGGTTTGGTTCTGTCCTCTGCTGATGTTATCTAGTACTGTTAGACCTGCCTTTGCTTATGTGATATTGTTTGGCTTACCCCTGAACTGCTGATAGACTACCTGGATATGTGTTTATTTATCCAGTTTGAAATGTGATCCTAATTTATTACACTCCAACAGACATCTACCATTGGTCATACACATCCAGATATAACCACCCCACAGTTTGCAAAATGTCATAATGTGATAGTGTATAGATAGGTATGTTTTTTTTTTTTTTGCATTTTACCATGTCTGGAATGCATCACCACTCTATTTGACAATTTTCCATTGCCCAAGTTTTTAAGTGTGTCATCTGTGTAACTTACCTGTCCATACTGGTTTTTTTTTTTCATTTTTTTGCCTGTCTTGTGTTGTGATATTTGCTCTCTGGGCATACCTGCTGTGATGTCCTTCTCCTCTTTCCTTATGTTCACCTTTCCTTCTATTCTTAAAAAAAATGCCCATGCCCTCTGACTTTCCCTCAGATTTTCCTGCTCCAACATCCCTCTAGTGTGTCCCTCTTTTTCACCCATACCCAAGAACTTCTTTTGTATCTCCCACTTTTCTTGGGTGTGTGCATTACCTGTGCTCCTCCCACAAGTCCCAAACCCATTGTTAGCAAATGTTAGCTGTGACAATGTGGATATTACTGCCCTTCGCCTGTATTCATTTTGTTACTATAAATTTTATGGGTTCCATTGGAATCCATAAGTGCAAGAAGGCATATTTTATTAGTACATGTTTTACAGAGATATCTGTAGTTGTCTGTGAGCTTACTGCAAAGATTGCTGATGATATATATTACAAATGGCACTGGAGCTTTGAAGCAGGTATTTTTTGTTAGTGAATGAATTACGGAAACAGCCATAGTTGTCTTTAATGTTTCTGAGCAGATTTGTGACAATATGTATTACAAATGTCATGCAACCTACATTGGGATAGTTGGCATTCTTTTCATTTTTATTGTATCATAATGGAGTCAGTTATATTCCATAGCTGTCTTTAACCTTACTGGACAAATTCTGTTTTATATATATGTATACACACACACACACACACACACACACACACACACACACACACACACACACACGTCTGTATAACTATCAGGATGCTTGAATCGTGATCATACTTCCGTAACTTTGTTAATGTACAACGCGCTTTGACACCCACTGATTACTTGCAGATTTATTTAGTGCACCATTGCTACTGCAATACTGCATTGTCTACTGAGCTTTTCTGAGTTTCTTGAGATACATTTACATATTACAATATTATCCGCAAGTTTAGCTCTGATATCAGCAAAATGCACCAAAATGCACAAACTTTACAGAATCTAGCCCCCTGTTTTCAGGAGGAGAAATATAGCAATGTAACATGAATGGGTCTGTGTTAAGCTGAGATTTACTCAAGGCCTTGTAACAAGACTTTAAAGCAATACATAAGTGAATCACAAGATGTCCCATACCATGCTGTACTGCTATTATACCATGTCTCCTGCTTACATTTTTTTATATTTTACTTTTTGTTGTTTATTTTCTGTGTAACAGAATATCTGTTTTAATAATGGTTTCTGAATAAATAATATTTATATTATAACAAAATAAAACTACAAAGTACTATGCTAGGTTTGGATTTCTTTTAAATTAAAATGTGCATAGTCTTTTAGTAGTATCACATTATTTAATAGGGAGACATATTGTTTGTCACTGACCAATTTGACACTGAGAACTCATTAGTACCTTTTACTGGCACTCCACCCATGAGCGTACATACATACATACATATCTATAAAATATGTCTATAACTATATACATTTGTATATAGTTAGAGGTGTTGGTTTGTCCCCCTTTAAGGATTGCATGAGGACTTACCCCATTTATTTATTTATTTGATGATGTTGTTACTGTTTTTCTTATCAGAAGTTCTAATTGATTGTTTAATTGGCTATGTCACATGATTCTTGATTTTAACTATTTAAATGGAATTGTGTTTATTAAGTTTTGTATATGCACACACTGAAGAAGGGTTATTCCCGAAACCTTTGTGGACTTTGAATAAACCTTTTGTAGATTTTGAATATATTTCTCTATATAATCAGCGTATCCGTAACTTGGAGTTTTTACGTTTGCTGGCTTACCCTATTTCCCACTACAAAAAAGTTTTTTTGTGTTGCACCATCTTAGGAGTAGCATTGTTCCCGCCTAAGGTTTTGGATGTTTTGAGTATGAATTTTTTTGTGTCAATTAAAAAAGACATGATTATTCATAGCACACCTATTTAATGTTTGTGAAGACCTGCCAACTGTAGGTATGTATAAAAATGTGGATTTGCTTTGAGAGATTCCTTCCTCTATACCCCTTAGAGAATAAAGATCGACATGCTCATACACTAGACTCTCTCTCTCTCACACACACACACACACACACACACACACACACACACACACACACACACACACACACACCAAATGCACAGTCAATAATGTAATTTCAATTGGTCTCCCATTGCTGTGCTGCATTAAATACTAAGATATACTTTAATTAGATTTTACCTTTAAATCACTAAGACAATTTTTTCTATTTTTTTGTATATAGTATGTAATGTGTGCAACTGAATGGGTAGTAGGAACATGTCAGATTGGGCTTTTTGTAGGCACTCAAACAGTTAAACATATACTTTTTTCAAAGCATAGTCACAGTTTGCTGACTTGAAATGTATAGTATTGACAAGGTATATAATGTTAAACTGTAGCTTATTAATGTCAGTTTTATATGGTATAGAATTTTATTTTTTATGGATCTTCTAATACCTCTAAATGCTGATATTCTTCATTCTGTCTGTGCCATGGCAATGTCATCACCGGAAAGTGCAGCTGAAACTGGGTATTATGTTTGGATTCTAGTACCTGTAAAAATCGACCAAGATTTTTGCACTACAGAACAAGTCTTCTGAATCCTTTAAAATGACTGTACAAAAAGAGCAGAGATGGCAGTAGCATATGATAAACTAGGTTTGTCATATTGTCATGCCCAAAGTGGGACATTTCTTATGGTAGTGTACAATTTTGAAGGAAAAACCTTACTGCCAGTGAATGCAAAGGACGGGAATTCCCTTTGCTGTCAAAAAGCTTGCTTTTATACAATTTGAGTTGTTTCTTTTGTTCCATGTCATATTAAGGTGTCTCAGATACAAATTAATTTTTATTTAACTATTAGGGGAAACTTAGGAAACATTTTTGAAGTGTGGCTGTCACTCTTCTTACTGTGAGTGATTAAAGACTTGACTCATGGTAGACAAGTGGTTTCAACCATTTGGATTCACAAGATGCACATTCATCTAAATCTATACCAATATTCAACAAGTCAGCTGTATAACCAAGTATACATTCTGAGAGTACCTCTCAGCAGCTCTGCCTGCCTCTGTACATCTAACTATATTTTTTCCATTTTTTTTTTCTTTTCAAACATGATATTATTATCTTCAGCATGTTTTGGCATTTTTGCTTCCATTCATAATGTTTAGTATGTGCAATAATACATAAATTATTTTATGCAATCTCCCATTGTCTTCAAGTCCTAAACCCCAGATTCCCTCATTGCTCATTCTCTCCCAAGGACAACTGCATTTGCAGGGTACCTTCTACATTCTATTTGTCAGGTGGGTCTCATCCCTCCAGACAGAAAGACCACTTTGCCCATCGGGTTATGAACATTCCAGTGATTGGTGGGGGCAGAAACGGAGAAGATGGGGCCATAGTACTTCAGCTAGATATGTCTTTATTTAAGCATTACGTCCCACTGACATACAGGGCTGATGTCTGTTAGGTGGATACATAATAGTGCTGCAAGAGAAATGCCTACACTGTATGGTGACACAACCATCTTTGCCCACAACCATACCACAACAGTAGCTTCTTTTTCATGACCTTGGACTCACACTCAGGGCCTATGAGGCTGAAATGTACCTAAAGTGGGGGAAGGAGCAGCTGCACCAGGTGCAAGATGTCAGGAGGTACAATCTGAATGCTGGCAATCATTTGTAGAAGTGCATTAGCTCTCTGTATGTGGTTTAGTTCATTATCAGCATTCAAAAATAAATGCTAATAATGCATTTTTAGTCAGGGCTAAAGCACTCATCTCTCTCAGTTAGTGGAGAATTTTTAGACTTCATTTTAAAGTTGAGAGGGGCGCCAGATCAGGCAGCAGCCCTGAGCACCAGAAGGGCTAGCTGTACCTCTATTAAGAGGGAACCCTTCCCCCTAAATGGACCAAACTTTCCTCTCTGGAAGAGAAGATTAGGAGATGCCTCATCATTTCTCTTCCTCTACCAGCTCCAAGAGGTAACCATCCCAGTAATGGTCTCCTGGGTGTAATATACACTTTGATAGAGAAGAGTTTAAAATTCTCTTCAGTGGCACAAACACACATCAAAATGTATTGTTGTGCCACAGATTCTTTTAACATCATCATCATTGTGGAAAGCAGGTTGGACTACCTGTTGTAGAAAGTAGTAGTAGTCTACAAAAATCACAAAAAACTGATGGGTCAAAAAAACTACCATAAAGATGATAAGAAGCCCAAAATTGCTAGACAGAAGATATACAAAAAGATTAAAACAGAAATTAGAGGAAAGAAAAACACTTACACAAGAAAAACTGTCAGAAGCTTCAAATAAAAATGTGTGCTCATTAATACAACAGATTTATGAAAAACATTACATAGACCAAGAAACCTTGGGCCATTTGCAAAAAGAAGTGACTGAGGAAGTGCAAAAATAAAAAGAATAAAATCTAAAGATTTTTGAAAGGTATAAAAAGGAAATATGGACATGGGAAAGAAAGAGAGATCTGATATGGTGCAATATTTATGCAAAGGAGAAAGCCAACTTAATCAATGCAAAAAAAGCAGCCCTAACAATATTCAAAGAGAAATACAGACAATGGCATCCAGAAATGGAAAATTTTACAATACAAAAATATAAGATCACAAATAGGGAACATAAAACAGAAGATTAGTAAAGCAGGTTAAAAAAATAAAAAAAGTATTTTGGCTTTTCCCAGTTAGGGGTCACCACAGTTAAAAAAATAAAAGCTGAAATTATGGAATACCTGCAAAGTAAAGAATTTAGTGTAGAAAGTCTAACACAAGTTATATCACAGTATGATGGAACAATGAGTCCCCAAAGTAAGGAGAAAAAAGAAGAGCAGGAGACATCTGAAGAAGAAATGTGGACATGGGAAGGAAAAAGAGATTTAATATGGTGCAATATTTATGCAAAGGAGAAAACAAAACTAATCAATACAAGAAGAACAGCAGCAAAGATGCTTAAAGAGAAATACAGCAAAGGCATCCAGATATGGAATATTTTACAATACAAAAAATATGTAAACAAAGGAAAAGTAGAAAAGAAGATTAGTAATGGAGAAGTTAAAGAAATAGAAACTGAGGTTATGGACTACCTGAGAAGTGAAGAATTTACTGTAGAAAATCTAACTATGATAACATCATGGCAGGATAGAGCAGTGGATCCAAAAATTAAGGAGAAACCAGTGGAGCAGGAAACATCTGATCATTTGCCATATGAAGATACTTTGGAGCCTTCCATAAGAAACCAGTACAAAAGTTCAGATGGAGTTGCACAACAAGGGAAGGAACAGGAAACTGTGGCAACTCTGGCGCAGTCAATGCTGTGCTATATGAACTAGGCTATATGAACAAGCAACGGATGACACAGGATGAAACTGAAGAGAACATGGCACAGGAAGTTGCTCTGGAACTTTCTGTAGAATGCCTGCAGGAAATGGAGAACAAAGAATGTGCCCTCAGTTTAGAAGAAAGTGATCTAAGAGAAGAGTTGCTTGATTTAATAAAGCTAGACAGACATATTAAGATCAATGAAAGAAATAGACTACAGAAAGTCAACAAAACCCAAAACATTAGGGTTGCCACCTTTTCAGATGGCCAAAGTGGGACAATTCTGGTATAAACATCAGATTTTGTAGGCCAAAACATACCCACGGCCAGTACAAGGGACAGAACTTCACTTTTTTGCCTAAATAAAAGCTTATTCTTGTAGCATTTTAGTTGCTTATTCTGTTTCTTATAACATTTAGGTGTTTCAGATACAGAATAACTGTTTTATGCAACTATTACATAAAATATAGGAAATAATTTTGCCCTAATATTTCAGGACAGTTGCCATTCTTACAATATTTTTGCAGGACACAACTGCCCAAAGAGAGACAGTCCCTCGCAAAGTGGGACAGATAGTAACCCTACAAAAAGTTACAAGTTTGATAAAACGAATGAACACAGTAATTAGGAATGTTCATAGAAATTCATGTAATATAACAGAAGTAAACAGGATATATTAGTGCGCAGCTAAATTAATTACAGATAAAGTCTTACCAAAAAGCACAGGGCAGTAAGGGAAAGGAAGCGATTAAATCAAATGCCATCTTGGAAGTATCGAATAGAGAAAACAATAAAGCAATTAAGACAAGAAGTGTAACTGTTAGAAGAGTATAGAAGAGGGAACAGATCAACAAAGATACCCAGAAAGATAGATGTAACAAAAACAATGCAGAGTATTAAAACAGATCAGGATCTAACCTGCACCATTGCAAATAATAAACTAAAAATATCAGCACAGGCAGAAAAACTTAGAAGATATGCAGATAAATGTAAAAGAAAAGTACAAAATAAGAAATTTATTGATAACCCAAAAAGTTTTATAGAGAATTGGGAAACAAAGCAAAGGGAACTAAAACACCACCAAAAAAAGAAGAAACAGATACATTTTGGAAAATATCTATGAAGATCCTGTGGAACATAACAAAGATGCTGAATGGATAGAAGAAGTAAAAGAAAGAATAAGAAGTTCCAATGTACAGGATATGAAATGGGATGAAGTAATGGCCAGAGTGATGTAAAGACGTTTCATCTTTTTTTGTGGGTGCTTTAAAACTGTATAGTTCATCAGATGAGGAACTGAAAGCACAACTGCAAGTGATCAATTTTTTTTTCAGATGATATAAGATTGTCATTTGGTTTTGTTAAATAGGTAAAAGCAAACTTTAAAGCAAGAAAGATGCATCACCAAGAAAACATCGGCCAGAGAGAGGAATGTGATATAAAAGAACTTGAGCAACAGGGAGTGTATAAATATTTGGGAATCTTCAAAGATCAACAATAAAACATGAGTAAATATAAATAAAACTTAGTAAGGAATATTTTAGAAGACTAAAAATTAATACTGAAAACAGTGCTGACATCTAGGAACAAAGACCAAGCTATCAACCAATTTGCTGTTCCTGTCCTAACTTACAGTTTTGGAGTGACTGACGGGTCCCAAAAGGTGCTGGATCAGTTGGACAGGAAAACAAGAAGGTTGCTTTATGCTTATCAAATTATTTATAAAAATCATTGCATACCAAGACTATGTATTTCCTGTTCTGAAGGAAGTATGGGCCTCGTTGAAACTGATTACGTCTAGATCTGTAGTTGTAGGACTGTATACATATCTGCTGACCTCACAAGACCCAAACATAGTGAAAGTTTTAAAATATGAAGAGACTAGGTCTAAGATGACATCCCTGTTTAATTTAGCAGTAGCATATCTGTGTCAAGTGGGAATGGAAATCAAATCATTAGATAAAAATCAGGCAGCAACTGGATATGCCAAAAAACAAAAGAAAGACTATAAGGTGAAGGATGAGGTGAAAAGGCAACAAATGTAGAAAATGTATAAATATAGTTGCAAGTATAGAAAACTCTTGTAACAACCTCATGTTGATCAGGACTGAATGCAGGAATGGTTAAGAAGAGGTGAATTTAAACCAAAAGACGAAAGGTTAATATTGGCGGCCCAAGATAGTGGACTATATATACATTGGTTTACAAAGTCCATTGAACATGTGGGAGAAACTGAAAATGTAGGTTTTGTAAAACAGGATTGTAAACAGTCGCACATCTTGCTGCTAGTTGATATGCTAATGGCAGGAGGATTGAATACTGAAAGTCATAATAATGTGGCAAGACTGTTGCATTGGGAATTGTGCAAACATTACAATACTGAAGTAGCTGAAAAACATTGGAATCATGAGCCACAAAGCAGTATAGAAAATAATTAAGTTTATATCACATGGGATTACTATTACCAACAGTTCAAAAAAATATACGCGAGAAAAACAGATATAGTAGTCCATGAAAAGAAGGCCAAAGTAGCATTCATCACGGAAATTGCTACACCCACTGACTATACTGTCTTACGTACTGACAGATACATCATAAAAAAGTACCAGGATTTGCAGGCAGAAATGAGGGCAATGTGGGGTAGGATTCCCAGACAGTTCCAATAGTAGCAGGAGCAATGGGCCTTATAAAAAAGAATTTACAGTCTTACTTAGATATGTTACTGATATATGTAACTCCATATCAATTGCAGAAGGAGTCAGTACTAGGCACATTGCGGGTGCTGAAAAGAGCACTTCTGGCTAACATCAAGGATTAAAACAATACTAATTTAATCATACTTTGACTTAGGAATGGGGTTCATTCCCATCATGTTATCAGAAACACAAAAGACTTGGAGAAATTAAAAAAGGGAGAAAGCAAATGTTATTTGCCCAGTGAATACAAAAAGACATTCTCTTCAGTTGTACACATATGCATACATATGTACATAATCACACACACACACACACACGTACGCACACACACACACACACACACACACACACACACACACACACACACACACACACACACACACACACACACACAAAACCTTAATTTTATTCATCATTCCCAGCAAGGGAGCCCGCAGGATTTTTTGCAGGGGGGTGCAAACCCAGAGCCCCACCCACATAGCTCACCCCGCTCCCTTCCAACACAGCCCCGCCCAAGACCACCCACCCCAAGCCCCGCCCACACCGCCATTCCAGTGTCCCATTACTTGGCTATTTCTCCCCATTTACTGTAGACACTGTTCAAATGTGTGCATACTGTTTTATGCTTTAGTTCTACAATGATTACAGGCAGTTGGATTTAATTTACAACTTTTATTTCAAACATTATAGCCCAAACACCAAGACTTTTACTAAACCTAAACAAAGCAATAGTCTTACAATGAAAACAGACTTGGCATTAGAGTTTCTCTACTTTTGAAACTCAGTCAATGAAACAGCATTGAAACCCACATTCAAAGAAAATGCATCTGGCCAGTGGCAGGTTATTTACCTTTGAACTGTTTTCAAGCAATAGGTTCCTTGCACAACGTTAGGGTCATGCAAAAGTTATTTGATTTACCTGATTGTATTAATTATAATATATAATTGAATTCTATATCTTGTATTATACAGCAACACTTGTTTTGAGTGTCTCTGCCGAAGTAAAAGTAATCTGAATAATTCCACATTAAAGATATCTGAAACTAATGAAGATGTTGCTAGAAAACTGTATATTTCAGTGTTTCATCTACAAATTCAGTGCCTGCTGCCGTCAAAGAATAAATTGCCTATGTTAAATTAAAAAAATGGTAAGCTGGTATATTGCAATAGAAAATGGATGACAAGCTGAAAAACAGGTTCATAGTTATTAGGCATCTCATCCAAAGGAGGACATCCTGAGGACTGCAGCATACAAATGTATATGCTGTAGGAATAGAACCTCAAGCCTTTACATTAAGATGCAAGTATTCTACTTGTGGTGCTACTAACATAGCTTTAAAGCTTTATACCACAATAGAGATACCAATTGCTAAACAAAACAGTTGCACATAGTAAACAGACTTGGCATGAGCAGCAGTGAACTTAGCTTCCCTTAAAACTCACAGTTCCTTGAAAATGCACTTGAAAATTCTACCTGCTAACTCTAGCTTGGGCATTTCACTTTCTCTCTCACAAACATACCACACCCCTCAAGACCTCAACCTTAGTGCAAGAAATCTTGACAAAGCCTAAAATAAATAGGGACAGACTATAAATATGGCTCTCAGAAACTTAGAAAATTGCAAGAGTAGCAGGATTTGTGTTAGTATGCATTTTTCTAAATGACATGACATCTAAAACTGAAATCTCATTTAGCAACTTCAATCCTTTTTAGGAGGAATATGGGGCAAAAATCTGGACAGCTGAGGGGTATGCTACCTCCCTCTTATACACACACCAAATAATTCTGGCCAGACTTGAATTAGTTCTGGGAAGGTTGCACTGAACGGCACCGTGCTTGATCTGAAGTGGGTGAAATCCTGGTAGCCAGTGATAAACTGATCTGCAGCTCAGCAATGTGGAGCATTAAAGCATTTTAGCAGAGCATTGTTTCATCACTACCTATTGTGTTTGCACATAAGCTGTAGTTATTTCAAACATTTGCCTTTTTTGATTATTACAGAGTACATTTACCCACCAGAGCTATTGTGTTTTGACTTCAGTGTGGAGATGGTTGTTGCAGGGCTTGGCTTTTAAGTAAGGTAGCAATGCTTATTTACCATATACCATTAAAGCCACCCAACTACAAGTGTACCAACACACAGACACTGCTATAAGACACTGGTCTCCAATAAAATGTAATGAGCTTTTGAAAATACTGTAATCCTGTCCTTTTATTACAAATACTGTCATATGCATTTCAATACCCAAGGCTTATACATTATCTAGTCATGTAAATATTCTTTGCATGGCAACAACGAAAAGGCTTTCAATGCTGGTAATTCTTTAACAATATGCTTACTAAAGCTTACTTGCATCTTACAATCTCCGACAAGCTTACCTGATGTTCATTAAACCATGGCTACTTAAACAGAGCAACAGGGCACTGTGACAGCATGCAGTTCCTGAATAATAAGAAGCATAAATCAACAGTATAAAAATCTGATAGAAAACCAGAACATTTTGCAAAATCAAGGACAGATGAAAAGCCATGGTCATATTTGTGATCTACCTTGGATGGGGGAATACTCTGCACACTTACACTGCATAACTGCTCCTTGCCTTCCTTGGGCACATCCAGAGCCACTACAATGGGGGATGGGGTGCAATAAGTATGTCATAATTTGAAATGTCTCTGGCTGACAGTGATGGCTCTGACACTCATACCTCTCAACTTCAGAGCAAGAAATCTGGACAAAGCCATACATAGAACTAGAAGTGGGACACAGTCCCAAAAATAAGGCCAATTTTTAAATATTGCTCTTATTAACTTAAACAGAACAGGTAGATCTTACATTAGTACAAATTTTCTGAAGGGTATAAAATATGAAACTCAAATGTCTGCCATTATTTTCTAACTTCAATCTTTAATGACTTGCCACTAATTTGCCAGAAAGCCACAATTTTATGAAAAACAGACCAAAATGTAATGCAAAATACCTGTCAAAAAAGGGACACCTTTTAATATTAACAGTTAACTTGAGCAGCTAACAAAATAAGAGCATCCACATGCATTTCTGAAATAAAGGTAATCTATAACTGATCATTACAGTTATATATAATTGTAAACCCTCCACATTTTCTTCCAAAATTGTCATTTTGGAGGAGGGATTATTAGGGGAGAGCAACATTTTGAGCCAGAATTGGGGACAATTGAGATGTTTGGATATTCCTAATCTACAAAGTGATTTGCACGTACCTCTCAACCTCTTAATGCAGGAAATCTGAACAAGGCCAAATATATTGGGGAACATACAAACACTACTAAAAACTGCTCTTTATAAAACTTAGACAGTCTTGCATTAGCATGCATTTTCTGAAGGTTATGACATCTGAAACTCAATGTCTGTCATTTAATGGCTTCATTCCTAAATGATTTGCTAGAAAATCACAAATTATATGAGGAACAAACCAAAAATAAGCAGCAAATATCTATTCATTCTGCAAAGATATGGACAACTGAGCGGTATAGTTCAACTGGGGCTGTATGAGTTTGCTACCCCCCCCCTCACAAAATTATGGTCAAATGGAGCCTCCCCCCTGCAGCCATTCCAATGTCCCATTCCTTGGTTATGTTGCCCCATTTACCATAAACACTAATGTGCATACTGCTTTACTTCTGCGATGATTTAGGATTTCATTTGAAAGTTTTATTTTGCATTTTACAGCACAAACCCTAATACATATCTATTAAAGCAATGCAGTTTCACAATGAAAATAGATTAACATTAAAACTTCTCTGCCCTTTAAACTCACATGCATTGAAACAGCACTGAAAACCACTTTCACAGAAAATACATTTTGCCAATGGCAAATATTAACTCTGGGCTGTCTTCAAAATCATAGGCCCCTCGAACATAACAAACATGCTCTTTGATACACCTTCCTGACTATTACATTATATTCCTTGTACAATGCAGTACAGTTGTTAGAGGGCATTTTAAATTTATTGCTTTGAACATTTTTCCAGTAAACAATGAAACAAAAGCATCCACCAATGACAAAATTGCCCAATTCAGAACATTTCCATCATAAAGTCTACTCAAGTCCACCAGTATCAGTAAAAATACACAATCTCTGAAGTAGTAAAATCCACATTGAAGAAATTTGTAACTAATAAAGAGGTTGCTGCTAGCAAACACTTTATATGTCATTGTTTAATCTACAAATAAAGTGCCTGTTACCCTTGAAGAATAACTTGCCTTTGTTGCATGCAATAAAAAATGAAAAGCTAGTAATAACGCAATAGGGAATGGATAGCAAACTGTTAACAGTTCCATAGTTACTAGGTATCTTTGCCAAAAGACTGCAGCATCCACCGCCTTTACAACACACTACAGCATCAGCAATGCATTTACCTACTGTGAGAGTAGAACCCACAGCCTTCAGCATCTAAAGTAAGTACACTATCTGTTGTGCTATTAACAATGCAAGCAGACTAAACATAAGCAGCACTAAACTTTTGCTCCCCTGCAGCTCTCAGCTCCTTGTAAAATCTACTCGACACTCAGCTGTATCTCTGAACTTTGCAGCACAAGAAATCTGGAAAAAGCCAAAATTTATTGGGGAGGGGACAAAGGCCAAAACCAGGGACATTTTAAACATTGCTTGTATAATGTTTGAAAGTTGCTAGAATAAAATGCTGCGTTACCACCATACATTTCACTGCCATGTCTTGAACCCAGGGGACTCCGTGAAAAACAGAGCAACATACCACTATGCCAAATCAGCTGTTTTGTGAAAGAGGAAGACAAAAACTTAAATAGCTACCATTTAGTGAATTCAGTTCTCACCATAGCACAGCTGTCAACCTCTTGGCACAAAATACCTGAACAAAGCCAATAACGGGTGACTACAACCACCAAACATTCAGTGAATTCAGTTCTCACCATAGCTCTCAACCTCTTAGCAAATAACACCCAGACAAAGCCAGTAATGGGAGAACATAGCCCCCAAACATATTCAATGAAATCAGTTCTTACCATAGCTCTCAACATTAGCAAAAAAACTGGATGAAGCCAATAAATACCTGAACAAAGCCAATACTGGGTGAATACAGCCCCCAAACATATTCAGTGAATTTAGTTCTTACCATAACTCTCAACCCTAGCACAAAACCTGGATGAAGCCAATAATGGGGGGGGGGGGATACAGTCCAAAAAACAGGGATATATTTCAAATATCCATCTTGTACACTTAGAAATTGCTAGAATAAAAGCTTTTGTTACCATGCACTTTCTGAAGAATATGAAGTCTGATATTGAAATGTGTCCATTTTTAACATTTGTTAACCAGGAAAGTCTGACTTTGAAAAAAAAAGCTAATTTTAGCAGAGGCCCAGGAGAAACACTCCAGACAGCCAAGAATAAAACTAGAGAACATGTAGCTGTCAGGCAACAAGGACACAAATGCAGAAACCACAGATTTTATGAGGAACAGAAAAAGTATGAGGGAAAATCCTGCAACATTTTTACAAATGGTGGTGGGTAGGGAATTCAGGCTCTTGCCACTTGGGCCCAAGGTACAGGGTTCAAGCCTTATTCTCTACCCACCACCATGTACACCTGGGGCATTTCACACACACACACACACACACACACACACACACACACACACACACACACACACTAACCATGTGAAATTATAGCTGCAAATGTGGTAATACATACAATATTTGACTCTGGCGGCCATGATGTCCTTTCCATTCTTACACATCCGTGTACAGAACTTCCTCAAATGAAATGGAATCTTTTAATGTGCAACATTTACATAGAATACTGCATATTTTTAATTCAACACATCAAAGCTGTATTAGTGAACATGAATTTGATACACAGCTAGCATTTTATGTGACTTCTGTCCTTAAGAATACTAAAGAGTTGAAACACTTTCTGAAACAGACCAAGCAGGAATGAGAAGAAACCACTAAATGCAGCTCTATTTCTAAGAGTGATATCAGATATATACATATTTCTCACCTGTTTTCTGATGCTTTACTGAACGCTATACTGACTAAATAGTATTGACACATTATGCCCACATCTAATAAAAGAGCTCTTGGGAACAGTAACCTTTCTCCATTTATACAGATATTTTCCAGTAGTTCAGGATCTTGTACAAACATTGAAAATAAAAACTAATTGCTTGTAGAAACATCTACCAGCATGGCAGCAAATGAAATTTGTAAGAGATGAGTTTTACTTGAGTGGATATTGGAACCGACAGCTACAAGGAAGATGTAAGCATGAAGTTGTCTTGCACAGCTATTAGCCATAATATAGTTTATTCCATACCTTTGCCTCCAATTATAGTCAGAAATTTGGTTTCTTTCCTAGATCTTAACAACAGAATGTGATGTCACATTAAGATGTTTGTCTCCTACTGTACTTTTCATCTAAAACTCTGTGTCCATTTAGTTCAGTAACCCTGAATAGCATAAAGCAGTTATTGGAAAAATAAATGATTTTTGTACTGTGATGCTAAGCATATCCAAAGCTATCAGTAACAAGTAACAATTTTTCCTTCATTAAGCATCAAAGACAGCAAACACAATTTCTGCTCACATTTTTATATAAACCAATAGTACACTAGGGTTACCACCTGTCCCACTTTGTGAGGGACAGTCCCTCTTTGGCCAGTTGTGCCCTGCAAAAAAATGTAAAAATGGCAAATGTCCTGAGATTTTAGAACAAAACTATTTCCTATATTTTTTGTAATGGTTGCATAAAACAGTTATTCTGAATCTGAAACACCTAAATGTTATAAGAAACAGAATAAGCAACTAAAATGCTACAAGAATAATTTTTACTTGGGCAAAAAAGTGAAGTTGTGCACTTTGTACTGGCCGTGGGTATGTTTCGGCCTGCAAAATCTGACGTGTGTACCACAAATGTCCCACTTTGGACATTTGAAAAGGTGGCAAGTTGGCAACCCTATAGTACACTGCGCGCGCACACACACACACACACACACAACTCTACCTGAAGTGTCCCATCTTCCGTCTGTTTACTCCCACGAGTCCCGCTTGCTATTCCGTTTCAGGTCCCAGCCATCTTCTATTCCCGCTCGAATCATCCCGCTTGCAAAGCCATCCTTGTAAACTCCCGCTCACAAACTTCTACATATTCGCGAGAGTGATGATGTCACGCCCGCGACTGGACTGTTAACACACACGGACTTCTTTCTTCTTAAAGAAGAACGCACGTACATAAAAAAAAAAAAAAAAAAAAACTTTTTTTTTAAATTATCTAGTCAGCCGATTCCAGGGGGGTGCAAGTGCACCCCCTTGCACCTGCCTGCGGGCGCCCTTGATTCCCAGTTAACTTATCATTATTAAAGAATGCAGGAAACATATCTTGAATAGAAACATGATAAAAGTATTTCCACTATCTGCAGAAAACACATATATAACTAAATCCAACTTAATGTTCATAGTGCATTTATGATTGGGGTACATTATACTTTTTATTACTTGGGGTTAATGTATGTTTGTCATCCTGAAGCACGTTGTACTGTTAAGGTAGCAAGCATTTTGTGATAACTGTTGTACTCATGGATGTGGGTGGGAAAGTGAAGAAACACAGCTATGGCTGTAGGAGACCTAAGGTTAGAATGGTTCAGTATGGCATGACTCAAGGCCTTGACTACAGATATTAAGCAACGGAGGTAAAATCATCGATATGTGAAGTAAAATCATCAGTGAGTTATGTTTTCAATGCAAATTTTACAAAGGTATCATTTTTATAGTGTTCGGTATGGTTTTCACTGTATAGTGTTCTGCATGGTTTTCACTGTTGCTTGCTATTACATCTTGTTAGTTTCATAGGAGTCATAGCCATACCTCTCAGTTGTTCAGAATTTTGCAGAATGTCCCTGATTTTATATCACATTTTTCCTCTATCCCTCAAAAAAATTGATTTTCTGGTAAATCGCTGAAGAATACAGTCAGTCAATAATGCCAGCCATTAAAGTTTTCATACTTACTACTGTTTGAAAAAAAAAAACACGTTGATGTAAGGCCTATTGTTCTATTATTTTTTTAAGTGAATTGGAATATTATTTAAAAATTGTCCCTGATTTTGGGACTTTGTCCCTCTCTGTTATTTTTACTTTGTCCAGAATTCCTGAGAACTATACTCTTAGTTAAATAATAATAATAATAATAATAATAATCTTAGTAGTAGATTGAGTGACTCAATAGATGGTAAGAATAAAACTTTGATATTTAAATCAGTTAGTCAAACTTCTTCAAGTTTGTACTGGAAAGCTTTTAGGTGGAAATATGTACATAGAATGTTTGTTACTCCCTATAAAATCTCTAACTTTAGTAAAATTACTTCTTCAGTCTGATGGAGAAGTAATAAAGATGTAAAAGCTGATTGAACACATATGTTTATGGATTATGAAAAAATGCACTGTATACTAGGAAGAGATAAGTATTTATGGTCTGATAATTGTTCTTTAGCCAGATCAATAATACTACTGAATATTCAATTTCCTTTATCTGTAAAAGCCAAACAACAAAAATTGTTCTGGAGTCTCCTGGCAATAACTAGAAAAGTTATTACAAAAAAAATGGAAATCAAATGTAGTTGGTACATTCAAAGAATTTTTAAATTTAACAGCAATACTATGAAAAACTGAAAAAAGTGATCTGAATAAGGTCTATAAATCATATTAACACTATTAATAGTTGGGATAGCCTTAAAAGTTTGCTATTGAAGTATCAAGAGTCTTAATGTGTTAATTGTGTAAGAATACCTTGATGATTTAATGTATTCCTAACATTATATAACAGTATGTGATGCTGAATTTCTTTTTTTCTGTGCATATATTGTAAATATGTTAAATTGATAAACAAAATTCTTAAAAAAGTATACTCATAGTTCAAAATCTTAATAATTTTCTTGTTTATAACCTGCTGTGTGATCCATTAAACTGTTTTGCATACCTTGTGCATTTGCTCTTTAAAGGAAAACACCACCTTAAAACTGAAAAATCTATTTTTTCACTCTATCTCTGTTTTCTGAGATATTTTAACATCTCAACATCAATCTGACTGCTTCGTATAGAATTTTAATGTTTTCTGCAAAATGGCTGTCAGTGGGGCTTAATATATCAACTTGATCTTGTTTTTCTTCAAGCCTTCCTCTTTCCCATAATCCATTTCAGGTCCACGTTATATGAGTCCTGCTAGGCATAATGAAGTAGTGGTGTATTACCATTCTATTGACATATACTGGGATTAATGTCAGTCACTGTCATCTTATATACTGTCTGTAACAAGACTGCCTCTTTTATTTCTTGAATGGTCCTCATTTGTGTGTGTCTCAGAGCTTGTTTTACAGTATACGAAGGAATTACACAGCTGCAACCAAAACAGTTGCTAAATTTCAGGCCTTTGTTCAAAGTATCATTTTGTAGTCTGAGATGAATTAACAGCCCCTCCCCTATACTTTGGTAAATGTGCTGATACTTTAAAAGAATTACAAGAAAAATTTTTTCTGACTTTTCTCTAAATGTCATATACATCATTGATACTACACTCAAGTCATCTTAAAATGTAAAGTAGTATAAACAACAAACATTTAAAACTTAGCATTTCAATACTGTGATGCTGTTTAAATAAATTAGTCAAAATAGGTGACAAGTGCCTTTGAACTATTGACTGATCTAATTGCTCTGTTTTTCTATGAATGGCATGGCTACATTGGAAGCAGCTGTGAATCAGTGTAAGTTCTCTTCCTCTCAGCAATAATGACGGTGGAAAACAGTTTCACACCTCTCTGTGTTATTTATTACAACAGCCTGAGCTCCTGACTACAAATTTATCTGTGTCTGTGGTATGTGGTATGTCATGCAGGTGTAGACAAATTCCATTGTAACTTATGTATGAAGTTAAGCTTAAAAAAGTGGATGGTCTTTCCCTTCCTTTGATACCAAATTAAGGAAAGTTAAGTTTTATAAAGTACAACCAGGTTTCAGGTACCCAAATAGTACTGACATCATATTGTAGGGAGAAAAGCAAACTAAGAGTTGAGTTAAAGTTTTCCTTTAAGTCATCAGTCTATGGGAAGTGTATGGTTTTGGATACTGTTTTTCTTTGACTGACTTAAAGTAAACAAGAATGGGACCCTTGCTGATGGCTGAAATATACTTTAACAAAACTGATTTCAAAAATCATGTTTCCCTGAATCACCTACAAATGATTAAACATGCTCTCAGTTATAATATACCCCCAAACTATATCACTGGACAGCAGTAGGGGTGGTGGGAATTGGTTAATTTGCTTTTCCTTTGCATTTAATTGAAAATAAATGACTTACATTCCATGCACAAAGATTGCATCTGCTTCCCTCTAGTTCCTTACTCTAACTGATAAGCACACAGAATCCCAAGAGAGTAATCTGACCTCCATACTTCAATAACCTGACCAATTCTAAAACATCTAAAATATTGACATTTTGTTCGGAAAATGTTCTTCACAAAAGTAATTAACATAGCACGCTTGCCAAGAACTCAGAAGCAAGTAGGAAAGATAAGAGAACTCCAGTAGAAATAAGATAAGAATAATGGGGCTGGGGAATGAAACATTAGTAATCAATGCAATGAGTTCTTTTTAAATTAATATATGTAAATGTTCCACTCCATATATGTTTTCAAAAGAAGTAAATGAGCTGAGCTGATCGGATATCTTGATGGAGCATTTGTAACCCAGAAGATGAACATCAGTCATCATTTTTTTACTACATTATCATATTTAACAATGAGTAACAAGGTCACACAGACAAACCAATCAGTAAAAACTGCAAGAAAAATCTAGCCAAGCTAAACTGATTCTTGTATTACAGGTAACATGGGATATATGCAAATGACCCCATAAGGACATTGATGTTTCAGCTACATGGCAGTTCTGAATGTTCATGATTTTTTTTTTTCCTTTTTAAGTCTGTTATGGACAAAATCGGGCCAATAAAGCCAAACTCCTCTTGCTGTGGATATGCATGTTTCAGCCTTCTTATGGCCTCATCAGAACAGTATAAGTGGACATTAACGTATTTGAAAAGCAGAAGAAAATACTGAGGTATAGACACCTTCTGTCCTGTTGCTTCAAACACCATAATCATTTGAACAAGACGGGTACAATACTCATCATTATATCTAATAAGCGAGCTGTAAACCACAAAATCATAACTAAAAAATAGGCCTCAGAATGAGTTCTCCCTTTTCAGGACTAACGGTACATTTTAGTACGATGTTATTGTACATTAAATTTAAAATAAGTGGCCCAGTTATGAGGACATACAGCATATTTGGACATGATTTGAAGAGCATGGCTATATTATTATGAGACACCTGGCCATTTGCATTAGAGAGAGAGTAAGTTCACATAACCAGAATGTGCTTATAGAGGAACAAAATGAATGATTATTTGGGAATATATGATATTGTAATACTGCTTGATGGATGAGATGGGGTTTGTAAGATATTTTACTTTAAGAATTTGATTTACTATTACATGAATGCACAAATGCAATAAAGATATTTATTACTCTAACAAAATTGCAAAAATGCATAAATATAAACTAAGTAATGTTAAAAAAGAAAGCTATTAAGAATTCCTTTTGTATCGTCTTGCACTGAGCAACAGAGGACCTCTCCATGGTATGGTCAGTCTATAAATCATGTGAACAACTTTTATTTATAAAATTAGTTTTAAATGTTTCTTTCACCACTTTACCATCCCACAACAGAGATATCTGCAGGCCCCTGTGATCCTTATAGCTATGCTTTTCTGAGGTTGTACTCCTGGCAGCACTACTGCTGCTGATAAACTGGTTTAAGAGAATGAATCAGATAATCATCCAGCCAAGGTTTTGACTATCATAGCTCATGTTTATTTAAAGAATATGGCAGTCATGCCTAGCACAAAAATACTTGGGCACACTCTTGGAGTGAGGCCGTGGGGTGCTGTTCACTGGTAAGTGCATGGTGGCTGGGTGACTTGTGTAGCCTAGGCTTGTGGCTGGGTGACTCGTGTAGCCTAGGCTGGTGGCTGGGTGACTCATGTAACCTAGGCTGGTGGCTGGGTGACTCGTGTAGCCTAGGCTGGTGGCTGGGTGACTCATGTAACCTAGGCTGGTGGCTGGGTGACTCGTGTAACCTAGGCTGGTGGCTGAGTGATTCGTGTAGTCTAGGCAGGTGGCTGGGTTACTCATGTTACTTAGGCTGGTGGCTGGGTGACTTGTGTAACCTAGGCAGGTGGCTGGGTTACTCATGTTACATAGGCTGGTGGCTGGGTGACTCATGTAGCCTAGTCTGGCTTAGCCCAAAAACATCTGTGTACAACCAGCATATGGGTTTACAATCTGCTAGGCAAAGGGTGGATTTCAAGTAGAATGACTTCCATACGACAGGCTAAAGTGGGACAGGTCAAGATGGAATAGACCCTGGCAATTCAAAATGTTTGTTGGGACATAATTTCACCTCAGTGGTGGTTAGGGAAGGAACCAGAGCTTGTGCACAATGTTAAAAATAATCAGATTATAGCTAGTCTTACCTCAACACACAGTATTGGTTCTGAGGTTGCAGGCCTTCAAAATGTATAGTACAAGCTTCTGTTGGGTCCTGTACAGATGGAATTTTTACCAAAGGATGAGAGGGTCGCCCCAATGAAACTGTGAGTTGCAGAAAGGAAAACATCAACTGTTGCTTTTGCATATATGTACAGCTAACATGCATTCAGAGTATTTAGCCTTCCTGATGACCATGAGTATAGTCTTAAGTAGATAATTTATCCTTCCAGGAAACCATGGGTCTACCTTCCAGGAAACCATGGGTCTAGTGTTAGGTAAAGTGTTTAACCTTCCTGGAGACCATAAGTATAGTCTTAGGTAGAGTATTTAGCCTTCCTGGAGACCATGGGTATGGTGCTATGTAAAGTATTTAGCCCTCCGCTAGACCATGGGTATAGTCTTAGGTAGAGTATTTAGACTTCCTGGAGACAATGGGTATAGTTTTAGGTAGAGTATCAACTAATTAATCTATACATCTACTGGGAGACTTTAATTATGATGTGGGAATGTTGCAGATACCTGTGAGGTGTGACTGAAGGCATGGATTGTCTGATCTAAACCTGAGTAGTAAATTGCTATTGGTATTTTGTGGTAATCTTAGATTGTCTTTAACGAACCATGTTTGAATACAAGGATACTCATAAGTGTACCTTTTACAAGAGCACCATGGAGCAAAGGTTGCTTGGCAACTTTAAATTTGTATGATTAGTCCTGAGACCATGTGTTCTAAATGCTCAGATGAAAAAAGGTGCTGATCTGTCAAGTGATCACAACTTTGTGGTGGACTGGATTAGACCAACAGGGAACTGGCTGCAACAGTCAGGAAACCCAAACATGTATTGAAGTTGTCCTGTGAAAGTTAACAGATGCTTTTGTGTAGGAAGAGTTCAGCTTCATCTTCCTCCTTAAAAACTTATCCCTTATCCCATGGGGAAATCATAGATGCGGAGTCTCAATGGACACTGTCCAAGACCTTTGTAGTAGAAACAGCAGCAAGGAGCTGTAGCTGAAATTTGATCAGTGATTGTCCAGGCATTAACCCTAGACCCTTCCCCAATGGAAACTAGTGGTGAGTGAATCTTGCTCCAGGTTTTACAAGGTACTGACAGTCAGGGAGGCAGCAACTAAGAGACTTACAAGATGGCTGCACTTTGAGTAACAGCTTAATGTCAGCTCTCCCAGTGTGAAAACAGAAATTCAGTAAAGAGAGCAGTAAACTCATATTTTGGGTAAAGTTCAGTAACTGGATAGTTAGTGCACTGCCTGGATGCCAGCAAAAAGAAATTCAGAGAACCTGAAAGAAAATCAATCACAAAAGGTGAGGAAAAACACTGACTGGGAAGAATTATGCAGCTGTTCAGCAAAAAGCAGTGCAAGCTCCAGCTTTGGTTAAAGGCATGACTTCCAGTAACCTAGAGGGAAAAATAAGTCAAATGTACTCAGAGCTGATTAAAATAAACAAAACACTGATGGAGTATATCAACTCAAATAATAAAAGGATGGACAAAATGGAAGAAGCTTTTAACAGATATTCAGATGAGGTGATAAAAACTGCAAAAATCAGAGTTTGAAGTGAAGAAAGGGCTGGCTGAATATGAGACTGCTCAAGAAGAGATGTTTCAAAAATAACAGAACTGGAGGACAGAGCATATAGGAAAGCCCTGAGACTTTCTGCTGTACCAGAGAAGCTGGAAGGAACCGACTGTATTAATTTTATGAAAACACAAATAAGCAAATTAACTGGTATTTCACAGCAGGAGTTAATTGAAAGGGCACATTGTGTTTATGCTCAAACCCTGACCATGAGAAAACAGCCTCAACCTTTAATAGTACAGATGCAATGCTACCAGCAGAAGGAGTTCATTCTGACAAAACTGTGGCAAAAGGACAAAGTACTAAAACTGGGAGACAGCAGAGTGTTTGGGGAAAATGATTATTCACCGTACACCAGGCAGACGAGGAGTAAATTTATTCCACTAATTAGGGAATATTGAGAAGCAGGTGTGAGGGACCAAATGGCTTAGTTGTTAAGGTCTTCGCCTCCCATGCACAAGATACAAGGTTCAATCCTGAACTCCGACCAATGCCTGTTTGGAGTTTGCATGTTCTCCCTGTGTCTCCATGGGGTTTCTCCTATGTCCAAAAAACATGCTGAGTGTTTCCATCTCAAACTCACCAATGAATGGAGATGTGGGCAGCAGCACAACTCTACATGGTGCCCTATAGGGGGAAGAGTTGTATAGACCAACCATTTTAGGCATCTACTATGGTGTGCAGTATCCTCAAGATAGGAGAACATGGATCACAGACTGCATGCCATTGCAGGGCTAGCCACTCAGTGTAAAATATGACTCTAGGTGATTCGGTCATGTTGACTAATGTCGCCAAAAATGGGGATGGGTAGTTACCATTGATAAGTGGATTGAGGACCCAGCCTACTCTGACCCATGCCAGGGACACATGCTAATGGTGGGAGGGGTATATGTCCCCCTATTGGCCAGTGTGTGTCTGCCATAAAGCCCAGCAGCCTTAGGTCACTAGTTGCCCAGCCTGGGTTACCTGGGATGGCTCTGTTGAGCTAAAGCTGGATGCAAAACTAGCCAATGTGCCAAACATGAACTGAGAATTGCTTTTGCTTAACGTAGGTTCACTGACAGGACGCAGCTTGGAAGTGGATGACATGATGATGCGGTGGAGGCTGGACATCCTATGTATCCAGGAGATGAGATGGAAGGGCAGTGCAGCAAAGCTACTTGGCTTAGGATATAGAGTTTACTACCCAGGTGGAGGGCAGACTAGAAATGGTGAAGGAAATGTGGTGAGAGAGAGGCTTCAGAAGGCAGTAAGAAATATCATCAGAATTAATGAGACTCATGGCAGTCAGACTCCAGTGTAATGATAGGGGAGTATTCATAATCTCAGAGTATGCCCCACAGCAGGGTTGTGAATGTGAGAAAAAGAGTGCATTCAGACAGCAATTGCAGGACCTACTAGATAAAGCAGGACAGCATGAATTGGTGTTGATAACAGTTGACTTGAATGCACATATCGGGACAGACAGAACAGGATATGAGGACTGCTTGGGTCCACATGGGTGGGGCAACAGGAATAAAGAAGGAGAAGCCATTCTTGACTTCTGTCTGGCAAATGGCTTGATAGTAGCCAACACATGGTTCAGAAAGAGAGACAGTCACAAGATCACATACAAGAGTAGTCAACATGCAACTCAGGTAGACTTCCTCCTAGTAAGGAAAAAGCAGTGGGGGAGAATCCATGATTGCAAAGTCATCTCCAGTGAAACAGTCGGCCCACAGCATAAACCACTAGTTGCCACAATCAGCTGCAAGCAGTGATCAGAGAAGGATCTAAGGTCAACAGAGACTAGGCTGAAGACCTGGAAGTTGACTGGAGAGAAAGTACAATGGTTCAAGGAATTACTCAGGGCTCTAGCAACCTAAGAAGAGGTGGAAATAGGTGGAGTTGAAGAAGAATGGCAACACCTAAAAACAGCATGTGTTAGGACTACAGAAAAGATATGTGGCTGAGCCAGGTATGGAAATAATGTACATAAGGAAAGCTGGTGGTGGAATGCAGAAGCCCAGGAAGTCATCAAAAGAAAAAAGGAGTGCAGGAAGAAGTGGGAGACAGAAAAGACTGACCAGGCTAGGAAGGACTACTGGTTGGCTAACAAAGAAGCTAAGAAAGAAGTTGCAATAGCAAATAATAGGGCATAGGAGGCACTGTACCAACTTCTGGAAAGTGACTCAGTAAGGGGCACAAAGAAACTATATCAGGTTGCAAGCCAAAGACAAAAAGATAAAGAAGATAGTCAGACACCCTTCATAAAGGATGCCAGCAACAACCTGCTCACCAGCCCAGAGGACATCAAAGGTAGATGGAAGGAGTACTTCCAGCAGCTTCTAAATGAAGAAAACCCCACAGAAGATGTACTGCTCCAGAAACAGCCTACGATGAGAGAAGACGAGGAGCCCACCCTAGAAGAAGTAGGAACAGCACTAAGGAAGATGAAGTCAGGGAAAGCAGCAGCGGGCTAAGATGAGGTCACAGCAGATATGATAAAGATGCTGGGTGAGATAGGGGATAAATGGCTCCTGAGGGTACTAATAACAGTGTAGAGAGAAAAAGGCATATCCCAGATGACTGGAGAATAAGCATACTCATGCCAGTGTACAAGAACAAAGGGGACATCCACAACTGTGGGCAGTACAGAGGCATCAAACTCCTATCACATTCCATGAAAGTTCTAGAGAGGGTGATTGATAAACGGATGCACAGAGTAGTAGAATTTAAGATGGGAGATGAGCAGTTTGGATTCAGATCAGGATGCAACACAACTGACCCGATGTTTGTATTGAGGCAGATACTTGAGAAGAAGCTAGAAATGAGGAGAGAGTCCAACTGGACCTTCCTAGACTTGGAGAAAGCATATGACAATGTCCCAAGAAATCTGATCTGGGCAGTACTGCGGTGGTTTGAAGTCCCAGAAACATTGGTAGAATTAGTGCAGACTATGTACAAGGACCCAGTGACTCAAGTACAAACAGTGTTTGACCTCAAAGAGGGGTTCCCAGTGGGTGTGGGTGTACATCAGGGTTCAGCTCTGAGCCCACTGCTGTTCATACTGGTGATGGACTACATTATCAAACAGGTTGGAGGGGACGGATCAACAAAACTGCTATATGCAGACAATGTGGCAGTACAGGCAGACTCTGAGCTAGAACTTCAGCAAAGGATAGGAGAATGGAATGCAAATCTGAAGGCACATGGGATGAAACTAAGCACATATAAGATGGTGGTAATGGCAGCACATTGGAGAAATTAGAGGAAGCTGAGAATAGAGATAGAAAGGAAAATAGTGGAACAAGTAAACAGCTTCGAGTATCAGGGAGGAGTAGTTGAGGAGAACGGTAGTCTGAATGAAGAGGTCAAAGCTAGAATCAGAGGGGCTGCAGGCAACTGGCATTGAGTATCAGGTGTAGTCTATGACAGAAGAATGCCAAAGAAGCTGAAAAATAAGGTGTACAAGACAGTGGTGAGACCAGTACTACTGCATGGTACAGAAACCTGGACAGTAAAGGCAGAACAGTTGAAGAAGCTAGAGGTGATGGAAATGAAGTGCCTGAGAAAGGTGATAGGATGCACACTGTGGAACAGACAAAGAAATGAGGACATAAGAGCAGAAGCCAACATAGCTTCAATTGCAGAAAAGATCAAAGAGAACAGATTATGGTGGTTTGGGCACGTGTAAAAAGCTAAAGACAATCTGGTGAAGAAGATTTGGGACAGACAGGAAGAAGGTAAGAGGAAGCAAGGATGTCCAGCAAAGCAGTGAATGGATTGTGTGAAATAAGATCTTTGACAATCAGGCATGAGTGTTGAAGAAGGTACGTGTGTGGCACTGAATAGAGAGAGTCAGCAACAGTTAACATGATACCCCAACCCCATGTAGAAAAATGGGAAAATGAGAGCTGATGAGGATGATGATGATGATGTGTGAGATTCAAACTGCTATTTTCAGAGTATTCCTTCCTGGAGGAACAAACTTAGTTTTTGATGCATAACATGCTATGGAGGAAATACAAAAGTTTATCCAACAAAAAGTGAGTTGTGAAACAGAAGGAGATTCTGCTTCTTGTTCTTCTAGTAATACAGACTACAGAGAGACTGTGCCAGTGAAACCTTTTCCAATGTTTCAATGGAAAATGTTTGAGAGACATAAAAAGCATAGGAGTTGACTAAAAGCACTAAGATTATGTTAAAACTGAAGTAGAGACTGAATTTGGGAGATGGAGATAAACAGGAATAAAACCAGTAACTCAGAAACTGACAAATAAATGTGTGATTACAAAGCATTAATAATATTTGTGAAAAAAAGACAGAACAAGAAAACCTGGAAATATTGGACTTTTTGAGTTTCTTAAACTTGTAGAGGATGCTAAAGCATATGCCCTACTTCATGTCATTAATGTTTGAAAGAACACTTAAGAAAGGAGAAGAAGAGGAGGATAGTTAACTGTAAGTAAAACATTTTTTCTTAACAGGAGTATTTTTTATAATGCACAATATAATCTGCATGCTATAAAGTAAATTTTTCTCAGTTATTTTCAAGTATAATTGGGATACTAAAGTAAACAGGTGTCCATTGCCCCCCCCCTTCTTCTACCTTGTTCTTATTGTTCAATTTTAAGAAATGTAGGCTCTGCGGAGTAAAAAAAGAAGAAAATTATCATCAAAAGAGCATGATACAAGAAAAATTGATGTGCTTTTTCTCATTCTTGCATAGGGGAATGACTTGATTAAGGCCCTTAGCTTGGTCTAGTAACAAGTTTAAGAGAAAACAAATAAATAAAAAAAGAACACAATACAATAAAGCTTTTTTTCTAGCAAATAAATAAATGCTTGTAGAAGCAACTCTGTTTCTGGTTCTCATGTCTCCATGGAGACAGTCTGATAAAGAGCAACAAAAAATTAATACTTCTTTCTTTCAATGGCTAGAGAGAATGTTTTCTGAAACACTTATGTGTTTCCCAATCTGGAAGTGCAATAAAGATTATACATAACATGACAGCACTTAGTAGAAGCACATGCTATATCATGCATCTTAGTGTGGATAACCTTCCTTTTAGGTTAAAACAAGTCTATAAGTGTGGCTGCCAGTTTGGGACAATTGTTCCTATTAGAAGAGTAAAATGTCAAGATTTGAAGATGTTCAAGGTTTTGTGTATTAGTTAATAGGTTTAGGGGTGTATTGGGGTTGTACTTGTTTTTTGTTTGATGGCTTTCAGTAAAAAAGTGGAGTTTAAAGATAGGATAGAAATAAAAGAAAGAGAGATATAGTTAAGAATAAAAATAATTATTTAAAGGTGCTGACAAACATTAAAGTATTGCAGAATAGGAAAAATCTCACAAAACAATAAGAGGAGCAATTGCAGAATACTAAACAGAAAATAAGGGATTACCTCAATAAAATGTTTGAGTCTAGGAAGATTGCTGTTAAGCAATTGTCTTTTGTAACAGAAACCTACCCAGTGATATAAGTCATCAGGAATGTTCCCAAATTCATTCAGAAGTATGTAGTTCTAACCCTGCATTCAAATCCTCACAGACTCAGACATCTTGAAGTCCATATGTTTTAACTCATTTTGTTTATTCTTTCTTTACTTTGCTCATACAGATTCCTACTCTTCCAGATTCCAAGTCTCATTTTCTTTACACTTCATATCTTCACTTCTTCTGTCTAGCTGTGCCCTTTGTTTCATCTTCATTCCTAACTATTGTCTGCATTCTCCATACAGAACAATGATGATTTTATTTTGTCTGTGGATTTTTTTTTTTTGAGCAGCGATTTTTTCCCCTGGGGAAAAAAATTGCTGTTCCGTATGTTCGATATTGTGTGGTTTCGGTCTTTAGGTGTCGATGTAAGAGTGTTCGCTCTATTCAACATTCGACTTCCTAATATAGACCCCATATACATACATACATACATACATGCATATATATAGAGAGAGAGAGACAGACAAAAAAGATAGAGAGAGCGAAAGTATTATGATCAGGTTTCCAATCAACACCAAAATATTATGCATTTCAGATATGGGTGTCAATAAATGCACTTTGAGAGATGAACAAAACAAAGCTTGAGAGGGGAATCTTAAAATCAATGGACAAACCCAGTTATTTGTATTTTATTCAAAACATGTACACCTACATTATTTATCATTGTATATGTTGTAAATAAGGAAACTCCTGCACATTGTAAAACCTCGACTGTAAAAATATATAAGCTATTAGCCTTTACTTTATTCATTTAACATTTGTTTACCAGGAAAGTCCGACCTGGAACTAAGCCAATTTTCAGTGGAGGCCCGGGGAAAATCACTCCAAATGTGTGTGTTATATATACACTGCCATTGCTATACATACTATGATGTTATTGCTATTTGATTAATGCCTGCATCTGTGTGCTTTGCTACATTTCTCTATCAACCATAATGTAATTAAAGTAACTCTCACCATACTGTACATATTGATTTATTTTCCTTCTTGTATAATTGCACTCGGGTTGTGACTAACAATGCTCAATAGACCAGTTCACTTACATGGTCATCAAAATGAAAACAAATAAATAATTTATAATTATTTAAAGTATGTGGAGCTTTACCTACACTAATCTTCTACTGTTTACAGAAAAATAAAAAAGGTTAAAAGTATGAAGTCTTTTACAGCTTTGAAAGCTGCAATACAATTTGTGCTGCTACACAGAAAGAGACCAGAAACAACGTTGTACCCCTGTTAAACCAATGGCTTTAAAATTTGTCAGGAACTACACTATCCACACTTTGTTATGGTAATGTGAAGGGCATTCTAACTTTTAAAGTTATAAAAGTACTATGGATGCTGATCTGTGGTGAGTATGCATGTTGCAGAATAAAAACCAATTCTAACATCATTCAAATGTGCAATATTTCTGATGTCAGACATGCGTGTAACAAGTATATGTTTTGCCATTTTCAAATTGCAATCAATGTGCCCCATATACACTCAATCTCTCTCTCTCTTTATATATTATAAGACATAGTATATATATTTGTTTTACCTTCAATGTGTATTATCTCTGCAGTTCCTTTATATTTTTTACAGCTTTCATTTGCTTGCCAGTCTTGTATACCTGTAGTTAAAAGACACTAATTCTGCACCCATCATCTCCTACACATACAATAACACACAGATGCACACACACATACATCTGCCTTTCTGCAGCACTCATTGGTGCTTTTGGTACCTTTCAGTTTCTCTACTCTACTGTCAAGATATATATGTAGATTTCCTTCTTTTACCCCTTATCTTCATTTACTCCCTTTCCTCAGTCTTCAGTCCTTCACTCTCTCCCCACCCCCATATTTCTAAAAATATACTTTCTTCTCATAAGTTTTTTTTCTTTATGCTTCAGTGGTTTAACCTATCATCCACAATCTCTGATACATACAGTAACTCCACACACACACACCCTGCACCCAGTATCTATACGTAAATTAATTTTGTTACAACAGTTTCTTGTTTTTTCTTCATTTATCTGATTAACTGAAGGTCAATGCAGTTTCACTGCTGAGTGAAGCTGAAACATATGAAAAAAAATCTTACAATAAATATCATTACCCGAACACCAGATAATGGAATGCTATCAGAATAACGTAACATCACAAGTTGTTAACTGCTGCCCACTGTGTGCTTTGTGTCCTCCCAGCTCCATAAACAAGTTGTTACATGTGAGAGAACATTTTGTCTCCAATCAGAGAGTAGCTACCTTATTTAAGGAGGCATTACAGGTGCATTCCTCACATAAAAGGATGCCCAGATGATTTTATTTTTAATAGTTAGAAAAGGGCATATGAAAGAATCACCAGAAAAAATGTAAATAATCCAAGAAGTGAGTAATCCCCTACTTTAATGTGTATATATAAACAATAAATTGCCTGATTTGGCATCAGGGTTAGCTTTCCTATTCTCCCCACCCTTCTAACAGGTTTGACCTGCATTCCCCAGTCAGTGACGATGGAGATACTCCATCCTTCATTATCACTCTTAGTACTAGAAATCAATATTTGTCTAATCTGTTTATGGTAAAAATAAAAAAGTCCCTTACATTTTGAACTGCAAAAACATTTTTTTTCCTTTTTCACCTTCTCTCTGACATACATCTCAACTGTTCAGAATTTTCCAGAACATCCCTGATTTCACCTCATTATGTTTGCCTTGTCCCTTGCAAACTTTTTGATTTTCTGGTAAATCACCCAGGATTACAGCCATCATCAGTAATTCCAGACATCAAGACTTTCATATTTGTTATTGTTCAGAAAGTGCATGTTTATGTGAAACCTGTTTTTCTATTAACTTTTAAAGTGATTTATAATAATATCTGAACATCTCCGATTTGTGGCCACCCCCCCCCCCCCATTATTTCTGACTTTGTCCAGAATTCTTGAATAAAGAAGTTGAGAGGTATGCTGCTCATCCTCCAGTATAGGCTATAGATCACAGCCCATATCCAAAACCACATATAACAATAACACAGAAAGGACCAGTCCTTCTGGATCAGAAACCCAAATTCAAACACTGATGAGTACTCACATCCACTAAAGTGCACCCTTTTAAACAAGGAAACATTTGTATTTAAGTCTTCTCTTCCCTAAATTAAAACAAAAACTTCCACCATAATAATTTGCATTCTCTAAAGCAATCAGCCCCCCTAGACACACACACACACACACACACACACACACACACACACACACACACACACACACACACACACACACACACACACAAAACTGCATTCATTAATATTTACCATCTAGAACTTCAGGAACACTACTTTATGGGACACATCTCTTTAGGAACATACAGTGAACCTTATTTCTCTACCCACCAGATACCTCCTGCACCCTCAACCACAAATTCATCCTTAATGCTGGTGTACGCACAAAGGAATACTGCACAAAACAATGACACACTCTTTATACCCAACATCCCTTTTTCCTCTCATGTGGATCTAATCAAGAATGGCCAGTGTCATAATAAAATAACTTTTTCTTTTATTTTTACCATAAGCACATTAGCCAAACAGTGGTTTCTAATACTAGGAGTGATAATGAAGGATGGAGTATCACGAGTGTCACTAATTGGAATGCAGTTCTATTTTTTTCTTTCCTGCAACTTTCAATAGATGATCATAGCTTGTCCTTTGCATCACATCTTAGATTGACTTTTCAACTTTCCATATATGGGACCCAACGTTGTAAAATATAAACATTCTAATAAACATTCTATGACAATAAAATCACACAGGACAAATCAGTGTAGAAAACAATAATTCTTGAAATCAAGGAGCCTGGGTAAAGTAACCATGTAAAACATTTTCTTTACAGTTGTAAGATTTTGTTTCACTTGATGAATGCAATGTTATTATTTTCAGAGTTTTCAGTATTCTCACCCTAAGTTTGTAGGATAATAATTCATTAAGGTTTTGGCAGAATTTTTAAAGGCATGAAACTTCCTTTTTAGTGATTATTAATAGCATTGGTAGATGTTTTCGCAAAATAATATCCTGTGCATATTTTTCAGAGACCAATACTGCATATCACAAATAGGTGAGCCTATGCATGCTTTAGAGATTGTGCTCATTTATGGTTTAGAGTTTTTTTTCAATTTTTTGTCCACAACCTACAATCAACAACGTTTTTACAATTATACTTATGTTACAGCTGTCACTCCTAAGTGTGAAAACTACATTTTCACGTTTTGAATCTATACTTTACATTACAATGTATATATATATATATATATATATATATATATATATATATATTTCTTGTTATTTACTTATTTTATTTTTTTTTTTATTTCATCGCTGGGTAGACTGATGCACTTTAATAGACTTATTTACTTTTTTTCTATTACAATCTGAGAGTCAAGTGTAATGAAAATTGACAAAGAAATAAAACTGAGTACTTCACAGCTAGAGGTTAACATACTTATCATGGCACATAGTTTCTAAGTCTACACATGCAGTATGCCACTTTATTTATTTATTAATTGATTGATTTATATGTCTTTGACAGGGAAAAGTCTGACTGGGTAAAACCCATTTGCAATGAAGGCCTGAGGAGAAAAGCTTCACATTTAAATTGTACATCATCTACATCTATAATTGCAGCTTAAAAAATGTCTATAAATGAGCTTATTCACATGATTTTTTAGTATTTCTTACATGAACATAGCATTTTAATACAAAAAACAAGAGACAAATTAAAATAAATTAGCTATTTATTGAGTAGAGAAATAACATACAATGTTGTTGTTGTTGTTGTTTGTTTTTCGGCTTTCTCCCGGTAAGGGGTCACCACAGCGGAACTCTGGTCCGCTAATGATTGGCAGTAGATTTTTACGAAACGCTGAGGTGCCAGCTTGACGCCCAACCTTCAATAAAGGCACGCTCATTTACACACGCATGTCTTTCGAATGCTACCCAACTGCGGGGAGGACATGCAGACTCCACACAGAAGGCACTCCCAAGCCACGCCAAGAATCGAACGGGAGAACCTCTTGCTGTGAGGTAACAATGCTACCGCCGTACCACCACTGCAGAAATAACATACAATAACAATGTATATATAGCATGATGGCTGCAGGGAAAAAATCAAACTGGGGTATTTTTGAGGTTAGTAATAATTTACAGACAGACAAGTACAATGTAGCTTAAAACTGATGAGACATACGAAAGGAGAAGTTACAGAAATGAAGTTCGGAGGGTGGCCTAATGGTTAAGGTGTTTGCCTTACAAACAGAAGGTGCAGGGTTTGAGTCTCACAAGGGATAATTGGCTAAGCTTAAAATGGCTTGCAAGGGCAGTTAGCCTAGTACTAACCTATCAACCTAAGCAGGAAGATAAATGGACAAAGGAGTTGTAGTTAGTGGTGAGGTATGTGAGGAGAAGGAAAAGTAAGACTTTAGGAAATAGGTGCAGTATAAAAAGGAGCGATAAAGTACAAAAAGAGTTAGAAGCAAAGTGGCTGTAAGGGTAACAGAAAAGTTATTGACTGGCCTGATACCTGCTGCTATTCTTAGAAACAGATATATGAAAGGAGGTCCAAGGGAGAAAGGGGTACACAAACTAATACTGAGCAGAGGGATACTATTACCCAGAAAACACAAGTCAGAGGAGATTACAGGATGAAGCATTAACAGAGAGCAATATGCAAAAGTATAAATGAAGGCATGGGTAGAAGATTTCACAATCATTATAATCAGCCATTTGCAAGAATGCTAGAGCAAGGGTGTGCATAGACATTGTTCATAGGTAAGTACTAGTCTAACTGTCACTGTGAGCCATTTCAATTCCAGCCAATTTTCATTTCAAAGGTGAGAATCAAACCCTGTACGTTGTTTGTGAGATAAACATCTTAACTATTAGCCCAACCTCAACACTTCTTATCTGGGATATTTGTTTAATTACATAATGCAGTTCAAGCACATTCCCTCTTGAAATTAGCATGTTAGACCAACCGAGAAACACATTTACAATATTTAATATTTAGTTTCACTGCAGTTTTTTTAATTTTTGTGGTAGTATTAAGTAGTATGATTTTAATTTCTGTTTTTATTTATTTTATGGTAAAACTTTTAAAATGAGTAGACTGAAGGGAATTAGAAATACTTGTATTAGAAATAGCAATAAATAATTGACACATACATGGTAGGAAAGTGTTTAATTATTGCAAAAGGGCCAACTTCACTAAGGAAATTAGAAATAAGTATAATTGAAACAATAACTAATCAATGCATGCATCGAAGGAAATGTTTAATTATTTCAAAGGGACAAACTTCACAAAGAAGGCCATGCACAATGTAATTGCTAAAACATGTATATTCATTTACTTTAGCGAAAACCAGCTGGTAAAAAACAAAGATGAGCTAGCATAGATAGCATTTTGTTAAAATGGTGATGAACTGCTAAGCTGGTAAATTCACCTGTGTTTTTATTAAAGTAAATAAATATACTTTTTTGGGCATTTGTTACTTTTATTTATTTATTTACTTTTTTTCATATCACCACTGGATACTTCATATCACAAGGATGAACTTCTGCATATCCTGTTGACATACTGGGAGTAAATGCTAGCTTGTGCATTGGCTAGGAGGAACCAGGAACCCAGGACGGGGAGGGAGAATAGGAGTGGCTTTAAACATATTCTCCCTTCTGCCTGGGCATGAGCCCTGTATTGCAGACCACACTCATTTATTACAGTAATAATAGTCATGAAAATGCACAACCTGAGGTGTCATTAAGGGTGGATTATATAGATGAAAAAAAAAAAAAAAAAATATATATATATATATATATATTGCATTATATAGACTGCCATAATGCCATGCAGGAAGTTGCATTCTATAGACTGTCATGCAGGAAGAAATTTTGGAATATCGAATTCCAAACTCTCGAGACTATATAGCCGAAACCCCAAAATACCGAAAGACCAGAAGCGCGAAATTCAAAATCCCGATGTTTGGAGATATTGAAGTAGCGCTTTTGGTGTTAAGGTTTATTGATGCATAGGTGGAACTTCAGGTAAGTATCTATGTGTAAGTGTGTTGGTTAGGGGCTTTAGTCTGTGCCAGTATGTGTTATGACTGTAATATGTGTGTGTGAGGGATTGTAAAATGTGTGGATGTGAGTTTCCCTTGTGTGTCTGTTTGAGCGATCTCGGAGTTAGTATATTTAAGTAGGGGGTGTTGGGGGCGCATGGGGCCTTGCCCCCCTGCTTATCTGTAGTGTAGGATGATATATTTGACTGTGGGGGGAAGTTGTGTGTATGTGCATGTGTGTGTGTATGCGTGTTGTATGTTCAAGATTTTGAATTTCACGCTTCTGGTCTTTTGGCATTTAGGGGTTTTGGCTATATAGTCTCGAGATTTTGAAATTCGCTATTTCAAAATTTCGAGATTATGTAGTGAACCCCATACAGTATATCAAAGTGACAAAGTACTTCTCACGTATTTATTATTTGTCAAATAAATTTTGAGATTTGCTGCTTTGCAATAATCATTGTCAGTGATGAAGTGACACCCCAATCCGAGGTCCAAATATGGGAAAAAGGGTTGTGGATGGATGGATGAAAATTCCCTATATGTTGACTAGTTTTTCATGCTGTTTTTATTAGTTATGTCGAGTCTCGGTCTTTCAAATTTTTAAAGTATAACCATAAAACATGCAGAATCCAGAAATGAGGGACATAACGGCTAAACTCCACCACCATAATCTGAGCATCTGCACTAAAATTATGAATTAAATGCCTATACATTTTAGTCTCTTCCACTCCTAGCAAGCATGCTAATTTTAAGAGGAAATTTTTTTTTGCAAAATCTTTGTATGGATACAGGAAAGTTAATGTATGATTCGATGCAGTAGGAATTAGAAATCTGGATGCCATTAAACAAGATACAGGATGGCAAACTACAGTGGTAATAGGAAAGAAATGACAGCTGTAAATCCTGTGACGCTCACAACCCTTTCAAAAGAAGTTTGGCTTGGAATATAAACTGAGCAATTAGCATAAATCTGCATACTTATTAACTACAAAACTGCATGCAAAAGTAGCTCAATGAATGTTTCAAAATGCAACCATTATAAAGCATTTTGATTCCAACAAAACTGCAGGTGATTAGTTAATAAAATGTTCACAATATATCTCGCACTGTTTTCTCTTTTCTTTTTAGGTGCATATTCTGCTAGTATCCTGTAGCAGTCTTATCACATGTATCCCAGTGTTTCTTATGCACACTGCAACAGACTACCTACAGTACTTAATACAAGTGCATCAGCAAACGATTTTGTTTTCTGTACTAATAAAAGACAAGAATTGTATTAGTTACCAAACCATGCATTGTCCCAGATCCACTATGAATAATCATATGCTGTTTAATTAACACAAGTTTAATGGCAGTGATAATAATCAGAATCCTCAATTAATCACATATCCCAAACAAAAATAAAACGTATTTTATTTTTTCTCTGAATCCTGTTAACCAAATATGAAAGAACAGCATCTGTAATGCAGACGGTCAGAAATGCTGAAACACTGACTACAAGAACATGGCTATCTTTCTGTGGAGATATTCTGTAACATGCGAAATATAATTTCATGTAATACTATGGAATAAATTTTAGATTTCCCACTTTATTTCAATAAGCTGCTCCTTTACAGTATGGTTTTCTATCCCCTGTGCCGGTTATGTCTTTGTTAATACACTGCAATAATATTTCACTTCTCTGTAGATGAAAACCTTAATTTTCTTCTTGATCCTTAGAATTAAGTTCTGTGCCTCTGGGTTTCTTGGTAGGTCCATCCTAGATAGCACTAAATACTAGATCAAACTTCCTATTTATGTATATATATATATATATATATATATATATATATATATATATATATATATATATATATATATAGGTCTACTTTTCAATCTCAAAAGTCTAAAACACCAGCTTTCAATATCTCCAGACTTAAACACCGAACACCCGCTATACCGAATTATTAATAAAATGAATGTCACTATACCGAAAATTCATAATACCAAATTTTCAGTTAAGCGACATTCAGTTTTTTAATAAAAGCTCCACCACAACATTACAAACACCACTTCACCACTAAACCCTAAGACACTAAACACACACACCTACAAAACCTATGCATAAGAAGGGGGGCAAGCCCCCCTGTGCCCCCCACACCCCCGCTACTTATATATACCAACTCTGAGGTCACACTACCACGAATTACAAAAAAAAATACCTTTACACACCCTACACTTACTTCAGACACCATCACACATACACGTGAAAAACAAACACACTACTACACAACCAAAAACCACACCGCCTTCAACACTAACACACACACAAACTCACCCATCTAACCCATCCAACTCCCAAAACTTCCCACAAAACTAAAAATCAAAAAACCCTACCCAAAACCCTTAAACACTTCCAACCTACCTGAATCTCCGTACACAGCCACACATCATCCACCATATCCAACTCCAACACCGCAATTCACTGCAAACACAACCCGCAATACACCACACCAACAGCAGATTTGATAATATAACACTCAGTAAAGTGCAGTTTCAATTAACTGCACTTTCTATATTTAAGTCTTGAGATAATGAAAGTCAATCTTTCAGTACTTCGAGATTTAAAAGAGATCCTATATATATATATATATATATATATATATATATATATATATATATATATCTCAAACTGACAGTAGCTACAAGGTATATCTTGGCATATATATATATATATATATTTGTTGTTTGTCTTTCGGCTTTTCCCGGTAAGGGGTCATCACAGCGGAATTCCGGTTAGATTTTTACAAAACGCCGAGGTGCCAGCTCGATGCCCAAACTTCAACGAAGGCATGCCCATTTACGCACGCATGTCTTTCGAAATGCTACCCAACCGCAGGGAGGACATGCAGACTCCACACAAAAGGCACTCCCAAGCCCAGCCAGGAATCGAACGGGAGAACCTCTTGCTGTGAGGTAACAATGCTACCGCCGTACCACCGCAGCAATATATATATATATATATATATATATATATATATATATATATATATATATATATATATATATATATAATATATATATATATATCAAACTGACAGTAGCTACAAGGTATATCTTGGCATGATCTTTTTACTACTGTCTGTATTGCAATTATCAGTAGGGTATGCAGACACTGAATTTTATTTTTCATCTAGGTGAATGTATTTGCCCTTCTGGACCATTTTCAGGGATGTGCAATCCAGAAAGGTGCATATAACAGACAGTGTAATGAGAATTTTACACTTACAATATGATCAATCAATCAATATCACCTCAGATTCAAAAATCAATAACTAGTAGAATTTCGTATCCCTCTTTTATGCAAAGTATATCTTGGCATGATCTTTTTACTACTGTCTGTATTGCAATTATCAGTAGGGTATGCAGACACTGAATTTTATTTTTCATCTAGGTGAATGTATTTGCCCTTCTGGACCATTTTCAGGGATGTGCAATCTAGAAAGGTGCATATAACAGACAGTGTAATGAGAATTTTACACTTACAATACAATCAATCAATCAATATAATCTCAGATTAAAAAATCAATAACTAATAGAATTTTGTATCCCTCTTTTATGCAGAAAAATACTATGATATAAGAGAAATTGTTTCATGGTATACTTTTAGTTACTGTACTATAGCAGTAAATAACACTGTTCATAATGCCTCCTTCCTTTAGCTGGCCTGATGTCATCTGGGTTGTTAGTGTAAAGTGACTGCAACCGAAGTCGGTTTCAAATATTTGGTGGGGCACAGCAAAAAGCTTTACAGATCATTAAGATCTTCATTCAGATAAGGTCTTTAAACAGTGTTTCAGACACAGAGCTAACGGCACATGTGCCACATCGGCTGTCTCGGTCCCTTCCTTATGGTTTGTTGAAGAGCAGACAGCTGTGGGACTTCAAAGAGGTTTACAACACAAACTTAAATACCTCAGGTGGTTTAGTGCTTAAGTAGGTTTTTAGTAATGCAAAAGTAAATCACAGGGCAATAGTCAAACAAAGGTGGTAAAATCCCAGGCTGATAGCTACAAAGGTGTTTTTTGTACAAGAAAACTAATTTACTTTGCAGGAGATGCCACTGCTGAACACATTGCAAAAACTGAAGAACTAAGACTTGAGCATGCATAACTCTCAACTGTCCAGATTTTCACAGAATGTCCAGATTTTTTGCCTCATATTTTGGCTTGTTCCTCATAAACGTTGTGGTTTTCTTGGAAATCAGTAAGGACTGAAGTCATTAAATGACACACATGTTTCAAGCATTACGTCCTTCAGAAAATGCATGCTAACAGAAAACCTGTCATTCTACCAAAGTTCTAAGTTTATAAGAGTAATATGTAAAAATCTGTCCCTATTTTAGGTGTTTGTCCCCATCCCCCATTATTTTAGGCATTGTCCATCTTTATTTTAGCTGTAGTACTTGTTTGACTTGTTCTCTGCTTGACTATTGTTGATCTGTGTCTGCATTTTATTTTTCCCACCCATCTTCTCTGTTGGTATTGTGCTTTTAAACTTGGTATTTTTTGAGTTGCACACCCCAACTATAAATCTGAATTTGGATACTCCTCTCAGTCATATCTCATCATCTCATTCTACGGAGAACTGAGAGATCATTGGGAAAGGCTGTCCCCTTTCGTCTCTTAAACTTGAATTATCTTCTGTTTCCTTCCTTCTCACTTAAAAAGTGCACTCTGTTCATCTGCGTATACTGAATTTGTGTTCTTGAAGTGTTCAATTGCATTTAATCTGCTGCCTTTATTACTGCTTGTTAGTAGCTTGATTAAATTGTGTTATTCTAAGCCTCTTAATTCCAATATAAGCACTTGGGCTCCAAACTAGTTATCTTACATAATGAATGTTTGTGGTCTATACTCTTGTGGTAGGAGGGTTAGCTTACACCCTTCTGAGTTGGGAATTTCAGGTTTAAGACTTATTGTGTCTGTTATCCTAAAAGTGTCTTCATTCTGGTTTAAGCACTTGGGCTCCAAACCAGTTATTTTACATTAAGAAGGTTTCTGTTCTACATTCTTGTGAGTAGAGAGGGTAGACTACACCCTTCTGAGCTGTGAACTGCTGGTGAAGGCTAATTGTAACTGTTATTCTAAGTGTCTTTCTTCTGGTTTAAGCACTTAGGCTCTAAACCAGTTATTTTACATTAGGAAGCTTTGTGGTCTTCACTTTTGTGGCAGGAGAAGATAGCCTATGCCGTTCCAAGCTGGGAATTATTGGTTGAAGGTTTATTGTGCCTGTTATTCTAAAAGTGTCTTAGTTCTGGTTTAAGCATTTGGGCTCCAAACCATTTATTTTACATTAAGAGGTTTTGTGGTCTACACTCTTGTGGGAGGAGAAGGTAGCCTCCACCCTTGTGAGCTGTGGATTGATGTGCTTCTTTGTTGAATATCTGCAATTTTTGACCTTTTTTCAGTATTTGGTTAGAACTGCTGCTCTCCGCGTAGCGGTGTCTACCAGTGATCTGTACAGTAACCAATATCTCACAGTATAATTTCCCCTTGTAATGTGTGTAGACGCTGATTTCTCTCAGTGTAAGTTTCCTTTAAAACACCCTTACTATCTAGAAAGATTTACAGATTTTTTTTAATTACTAAAGCATTTAGTTTGTGTGCTGCTGTGCTGAGCATTGCTCATCATGTTCCTTGTCTTATTGATCTATTCAATATTTAAATTTCCCACCCTCCTCCCTAGTAGATCAGTAGCCATGGACATGCGCTTCCTGACTCTCTCTGTGGCCAATCTGCTTGAGATAGGTATTCTGAGGCATTGTAGCAATTGCCTCATGTACACTGACAAACCACTCATTCTTAATAAAATAGATAAAGTATGTGAGAGGTGTAAATACACTTTAATACTGGAGGCAAAACTCTCTCATACAATGAAACCTAATCTTATAGAATTTGCCATTGATGCTTGCATCACACCTACTGCACAAGGTAAAGACCCTACACATACAACAACTTATGTTGAGGCACTTACAGGTCAGGTAACCTTCCTAAAGCACTAAGACCTCCTGCACAAGACAATCAAAAAAAGGGACTTCAGCCATCACATCAACATCACCCACAGTTATGCATAGTAACACTATATCCAATGCCTCTACTGCTAAACCCTTAAGGCAAACCAGTGCACAGCCAAATTTCCTGGTCGTTGGTGATTCCATAGTGAGGCACACTGATGCTCCCTCACCAGACTGAGTAAGGAGAGAGTCACAGTTAGCTGCCTTTCCGGGGCTAGGATCCATCATGTCACATGGGCACTTAGGTCATTGAATCACAGGTACCAGTACAACTCTGTCATAGTCTATGTAGGTGTTAATGACCTAAGACATACCTTCATTGATTATATGCAGTGAGACATGATTGAGCTCACTAATTATGTGTCTCAGGCAGGTATGGGCCTAGCACTAAACAGCATACGACCTTCTCCAAGGATGATGCCTTGTTACCAACCGAAAATGATTGATTTTAACAATTGGCTTAGCTTCTGGTGTCAGTCCAAGGGAGTGCAACATTTGTCAGCCTGGGAGGACATGACTGACAGACCACAATGTTTTGCCAGGGGATGATCTGCATTTATCCTCACTAGGATTTTGAATATTGGCAGAGACCTTTTCCACTCCCCCATAGTGCCTTTTTAGGCAATGCCAAACTGATAAACCTCCTGACTTAACTGACCCTATGAAGGAATAGCTGAAGGTGGTACTGCTCAATGCTAGAACACTTAACAAGAAACTCCACAACCTGCAATCCTTCCTCTCCCTGGAGAATGCCGACATTTGTGTAGTAATGGAGACATGGTTTAAAGTTATTGAGAGTACCTCAACAATGCAAGGTTATAATGCCTTTCACACCTTTTGACCATCTACTGCACAGGAGGGAAACAAAGGTAGAGGAATCTTAGTCTATATTAAAACCAACCTCACATCCAGGCTAGTTAATTTGTATGACCCACTGAAATGCATATGTGTGCAACTCACCATAAACAGGGTCTTGTACCATATCCTTGCAACCTATATGTCCCCCTCCGAATTCCAGGAAACCCGTATTACGTATATCAATGTATTAGAGTCCCTCATAATTCAACCCAATATGATATTCATGGGGGAGCTTCAGTACCCCTCTAAAGACTGGGAATCCTACACCACTTCTAATGCTTAAGCCCAACAATTCCTAAATTTTGTTAATACCAACTGTGATGCCCCTACACTGGACCAGTAATCAAGGACCCTCAATCCTCCCCACTGGCAACAGTGAGATATGTACATAATGGGAGGATGACAAGTACATATACAGTAAAGTACAATTTTTCTTAAGAGCACACAGAGCTCACATTCAGTCTGGGACTGGTTTCTCCCTCTTTCCCCATATCCCCAGTAAGACTCCCCACTAGCACAGCTATAGGGTTAAGATCTCAGCTGAGGGGTAAAGCCAAGACCACCAGCACCCTCTCCAGCCAGTGCTTCGTGTCCCTACCCAAGTAGCTGACACACATGCACTTTGAGATTTGATTTATATACTAACACACAAACACTCTTAGGGGATGCTGGCACAGGTTTATTAGCTATGCCCCCTTCTGCCCAGACTATAAGGTAGCTATTTCTGCCACCAACTCCTCCTTATCAGCTACTAGAAGGCCTTTACAAAGGGTCTCCAATCCTATTGTATAATGTTACTATTTATGTGTGACCAAGAGCAAGGCTATTTAGGAGTGGCATGTACAGTGTCACCAAATACATATGCCAGTACTCTAAGAGCTTAAGAGCTTAAATATGTCTCACAAATATCAGCCACAAAGATGGGTTTAAATATATTTAATAATAAATAATAAAAGATCAAGACAATACTCAAATAACACAGTAACTGCAGAGTTCAGAATCACAGGAAATATTTTAAAACAACATTCTAAGACAGTCTCAAATAAATACAGAAAACATCTAAACTAATCTGTACTATATTCCTATCTATATATGAGAGAAATTACTGTATTCTAGTTACTTACTATTGGCAAGGCAAGTGCAGATGTAGTGCAGATGACGAGTGGATGTTTTTAGGTCCAAGACAAGATACAAAATGCCCAGTCTCTCTCTGAGAAAGTTCTTAAATTACTATCACACATTATTGCTGGGTCAGCTTGGATGACATCACTCTTTGTCACCTGACTTCAGTACCCAGGCTAAATAGAAATTTAACATATCTGTGTTAGAAATACATATCTCTCAGATGTGCAGCTGCTAGGAAGCAATAAAACAATTTACATTTTCAACCAAGTAATTACTTTTCTTTCAGGACAATAGGAAGAAACTTCTAGCTCTAGACAGCCTGTCTCCTTGCTGCATTAACTAACTTTTATAGCACATCGTAAAGCACTTAATTTCAACTTATTTTCTTTAAGTTAATCTTCTATGTTCCAGCAGGGTATACTGTGGTTACATTCTTGAACCTCAGTACATAACATACAGTTTTGTATAAATCATATCAATATTCACAAATGACATAGAATTATTTACAAAATTCCAGACAGCTGGGCTGGCAGTATCACACCAACATCCTGGAACAATTGGTCCATTCTCCTACCAGGGGTACAAACATTATTGACCTTGTACTCATAAATATGGGGGACTGATGTTCCTCACCCACAGTAATGTCTTCACTCATCAGATCTGAACATAAGGCAGTATTGCTTGAAACAAAAATTAAATCTGGAGATACAATGAAACCAAAAACCTTTAGGAACTATTGCAAGCCTAACCTCTCTCTACTAAGTGACACCTTGGCTAAATTCCAAGCACTCCCAAACCCAGTAAACACCATAGCATATGTTGAGCTACTTATAAAAATCTCTGTTCAGCCATATTGAAAAAAATAGTTTCTCAGGCAAATGACAACCACAAAGCTTTCTACAGCTATGTCCGTAACCTCAAGGGAAATACTCAACAATGTACAAAACATATTGTAGATGGCATCACCCACAGTGAACCGGAGGTCATTGCCATCCTTTTGGCTGGCAGGTTCAGCTGAAATCCCCTACACCAATTCCCTCTGATAGTCCAAATGAAATACCTAATACCACATAACAAACTTAGCCATTACTAGGTCATCGATGCACTTTCTAAGGCCAAAAACACTGCACCGATGGGCCCAGATAACATCCCAGGATGCTTAATGAACAACATGAAACATGACCTCTCTGGTCCACTTGAATAATTTTTCCACTGGAGCCTACAGTCAGGTTTTGTGCCCAAGGAATTAAAAATGGCTACAGTCATTCCCCACATATAGGAGGTCCAACCACTGACCAGATAACTAGATGCCCATAAGTCTGAACAGCATCATATGTAAGGCCATTGAAAGAATCATCATGAACATGATAAATGAGGACATAGGTAACTGGCAAATGCTGGACCCATCACAGTTCAACTTTGTTAAAGTAAGGTCTTGCCTATTAAATCTTGTAGACTTTCTTGAGGGTCACCAAAGCAATGGATGAAGGCAAGACTGTGCACACAGCTTACCTTGCCCTGGCCAAGGCTTTTGATACAATACCTCATTCAGGCATTGCAGACAAGCTCACTAATTTAGGTATAAACCCTTTTATCATCCATGTTATAACCAACTGTCTCACTGATAGGACCCAGGAGGTCAAAATAGGTGAGGCCACCTCCACCAAGAGGGCAGTCATGAGCGGAGTCCACCCAAGGCTCAGTACTGGGTCTGGTACTTTTTGGCACCTATTTCTATGAAATGGAAGCAAATGCTGAAAGGTTATGGCTGAATCAGTTTTCAGATGACTACAAGCTGGGGGGGGGGGGTTATCATCAACACTCGTGAAGACACTAGCATTCCTCAAGAAGGCCTATCTCTGACTATCAAATGGTGCCATGGTCTTAAAGTCAATGCTATGAAGTGCATAATTGTAACTTTTGGGAAGTTAACCATCTCGGCTAATTACCAAGTTGATAATATGTCCATAAGAGTCATGGATCTGGGTATGCATGTAGGCAGTAGCCTTACCTTCGACCACCATGTGGCCACAGTGTTGAAGAAATCCTTTTATGTTGTGCAACTTATAAGTAAGGGCATGGCATCTAGGCCAAAAGAGGTCATTATTCTGCTGTACTCCATCCACTCTTATCAGACTAATCATAGAGTACAAGGCTCCCTTCGGTATCAGCAGCCATATGCAGCAATTGGAGTAACCTCAGAGGTTCCTTACAAAAAGAATACAAGGCATAACAACCATGCCTTATGAGGAGCACCTTAAAGCCCTTTCCCTGTACTCAGTCTCATATATATTGTTGAAGGATTATCTGTGCCTGGCTTACAAGGCATCCACAAACCCCACACAAATGAATCTCCTGCATATTTGCAAGTCAAACAGAACCAGAAATACAAGGTCTAGGGACCTGAATATTGTCTGTGAATTAAACAAAGCATGCTGGAGAGACAGATATGTGTCACAGAGACTGTCCCTCTTATGGAACAGGCTTTCTGTCCATGTGAAGCTGAGTTCATCTATTATCCAATTTAAGACACAACACATAACCCACAAAGTCAGTGTGCCAAGCAGCCACAGCCCCTAAGGCTGAATAACACACCTGATGCTCTTGTTATAGGTGACTCTTTTGTCAGACACACTGACGTCCCGCTCACCAGGCTGAATAAAGAGAAGGTCACGGTGAGCTGCCTGTCGGGTGCTAGGATCCGACACATAACGCAAGCACTCAGGTCACTCCAAAGCAAATACAAATATGACTCAGTCATTGTACATGCTGGTGTGAATGACCTGAGACGTACCTCCCTGGACTACATGAAAAGAGACATAGAGGAGCTCTCTGATCATGTAGCCCAGGCTGGTATGACCCTGACCTTGAGCAGCATCTTACCCTCACCTAGAATGATGCCACAGTACAAAGACAAAATGATCGATTTTAACAATTGGCTAAAATTTTGGTGTCATTCAAAGGGGATCCAGTGTCTGTCAACCTGGGATGACATGCTCGACAAGCCACGTTGCTTCGCTAGGGACGGCTTGCACCTGTCACCACTGGGCTTTCGGATATTGGCAAAGGCTCATGCCACCCCCATAGTGGCTTTTTTAGGCAAGGCTCAAAAGTCAAACCCACCCCCATAGACAGCACAAGGAACAAGAAACTAAGGGTAATGCTGCTAAACGCCAGAAGTCTTAACCTCAAGATGCACGCACTCGAAGCTCTCCTCAGTATGGAGAACATCGATATCTGTGCAGTGACAGAAACCTGGTTCAAGGCTCCAGACAGCACCCCAGCACTACCAGGTTATACCTCATATCATGCTTTTCGGCCCCAAAACCCGGATTGAACCACAAAAGGAGGGGGAGTTTCCATATTTATCAAGGATATCCACACCTCCAGGTTAGTGGCATTGCACAAAGTATCGGAGACCATCCATGTGCAACTAACAGTGGGCAAGACTGCTTTTCAGTTTATAGCATCCTACAGACCATCCTCTCAAAGTCAGGAATCCCATTCGGCTTTCCTGAAAACAATGGAGAATATGAAGATCTCTCCGAACACCATTATATTGGGCGACTTCAACTACCCAAACATTGACTGGGAGCACTACTCAAGCCCCAGCACCTTAGCCCAAAGATTCCTGGAAATTATAAACTCAAATGCTATGGAACAACTAGTCACCACTCCCACAAAAGGGGACAACATACTAGACCTGATCATTACCAACATGGGGACTCTATGCTCCACACCAGAAGTATATCCCTCATTGGTAAGATCAGACCATAAATTAATTTCACTGGATGTCCACGTCTCGACCCCACCCCCAGCCCAGAAAACCACAGCGAAAAAATTCTCAAAAGCGAACTTCTCACTTCTCAAAACCGAAGTGGAATCCTTCAAGGCCCCAGGGCCAGTGGAAACTACAGCCCAAACTGCAGAATCCTATATAAATGCATTCTACGGACATCTCCAGGAATGCATGGATCATGCTATCCCAAACAAAGCCAAGACCCAATCATCCAAAGGCAGGCGTCCAGTCTGGTGGACCCCTGCCATAAATAAACTGTACAATAGAAGGAGGAAGTTACTACATGATAGAGCAAAATCCCTAATAGGGAAAGCATCTCTGATCAGTACTAGCAAAAAATTACGATCCCTCATAAAATCCTCCAAGGCCAGCTTCGAGAGAAAAATTGCACAGGACACCAAATACAATCATAAGGCTTTTTTCAGTTATGTTAGAAACCTGGGATGCAACTCCCAGACTTGTTCTGAGTTGATTCTAAACGACAAAAAATACACTGAACCCACAGACATCGCCAATATCCTGGCAGACAGGTTCAGTGAAAACTTCTCCACCCCCTCCCCCCCAAAAGAGCAAGTATCTATCCCGGCAGAGGGCTGTCTTCCAAACATCTCAATGCTCAGGTGAAGGCTGCCCTCTCCAAAGCAAAAAACACTGCTTCCATGGGACCAGATGGCGTCCCAGGTTGTGTCCTACATGAACTAAAGAGGACCTAATCCCTCAAATAAAACAGCTATACAAACTCAGCCTCACTACAGGATATGCGCCCACAGAATGGCGTACAGCAACAGTGGTCCCACTCCACAAAGGTGGAGCCTCTACGGACCCTGGAAACTATCGCCCCATAAGCCTGACTAGCTTAGTCTGCAAGGCTATGGAGAGGATCATCATGGAGCTCATAAACAAAGACATTGGGGACCTACAGACACTAGATCCTACCCAGTTCGGCTTTGTCAAGGGCAGATCCTGCCTTTTGAACCTGGTTGACTTCTTTGAAACAGTCACCAAAGCCATAGATGAAGGGAAGGTAGTCCACACAGCCTATCTGGACCTTGCAAAGGCATTTGACACAATACCCCACTCGGGCATCATAGATAAGCTATCCAGCTTAAATATAAACCCCTATGTCACAAGTTGGGTCACAAACTGGCTCAAAGACAGAACCCACAGAGTGAGAGTTGCTGGAGCCATGTCAGACTCGAAACTGGTCACAAGTGGCATCCCACAGGGTTCTGTCCTGGGACCACTCTTGTTCGGTATATACTTTTCCGAGGTACAGGCAAACGTGGGAGGACTATGGCTCACCAAGTTTGCAGATGACTGCAAACTGGGCACCATAATCAACTCTCCAGCTGACACAAACATCCTTCAAAAAGGTCTCACAGAGACAGATAACTGGTGCCAGCGCCATGGTTTAAAGCTAAATGCCAAAAAATGTATAGTCATACCCTTTGGCAAAAACAATGTGCCCACAAATTACCACATAGGCGGAAACCCATTAAGTACAGAGAAAGTTATTAGGGACATGGGGACCCAAGTTGATAGCAATCTCTCCTTTGAAAACCACATTGCCAAAGTGGTTAGAAAGACCTTCTACATAGCCCACCTCATCACGAAGGGTTTCGCATCTAGATCAAGAGAGGTAATCGTGCCCCTTTATTCATTCCTCATCAGGCCCATCATAGAATACAATGCCCCTTTTGGGATGTACCTTACCCGACACCTGCAGCAATTAGAAAGACCCCAAAAGTATCTTACCAAGAGGATCAAGGGTCTCAAACAGATGCCATATGCTGCTCGGTTAAAAAAACTCCAGCTCTACTCAGTTGCATACCGCCTACTTGAGGCGATCTATGCCTGACATACAAAGCTATGTCAAATCCAGAATTAATGGACATGCTCCACCTCAGTAAATCTAAATCCCTTAGAGCCACACGCTCGAGGGACTTGAACCTCAGCACAGAAATAAAATAGAACTTGCTGGAGGGACAGGTTCATAACCCAGAGGCTCCCTTCGCTCTGGAATAGAATTCCAGTTCATGTGAGGCAGAGCACCTCACTGAATCTCTTCAAGAAGAATCTCGATAAGTGGATGGGGGATCGTAGGTTTGTCCCAGGGATTACTCCCATGTCACTATTAGACAGAGGCACAGTAAACTAAACCTTAAAAAGGGCACAGTATACTCAAATCAAGGGGTGGCGTAAGCCATACAGAATCGGGCTAGGCTTATAATTGCCCCAGGGCAGATAGCCTAGTATGAACCTATGAACCTATGAACCTAAGAGCAACCCAGACCATTTAATAGGTAATAGTAAATTTACACTGGGCCTGGCAGCCATGTCCCTTATGGACAAAGGATCCTTATAAATGCCTGGCCCTCAATGTCCTATTTGGATACAGGACATCATTATTATTTCAGGAAAACTTGGCTAGGCTTAGAAAGGCCCCCTGGGTCATTGGTCTAGTAACAATCTTCACATGGACAGAAAGCCTGTTCCATAAGAGGGGCAGTCTCTGGGACACATATCTGTCTCTCCAGCATGCTTTGTTTAATTCAGACTGTAATAGTAGCAGACTACAAATCCAGCTCCAGACAAGTGACAAGTGGAGTACCTCAGGGTTCAGTCCCGGGACCACTCTTGTTTGGCATCTACTTCTCTGAAGTACAGGCCAACACTAAGGGACTCTGGCTAACTAAGTTTGCAGATGACTGCAAACTGGGAGCCATTATTGAATCCCCAAATGATGTGGATATTCTACAAAAGGGCCTTACAGAAACAGATGCCTGGTGCCAGAGCCATGGGCTCAAAGTTAATGCCAAGAAATGTATAGTTATCCCCTTTGGAAAAAAACATGTACCCATGAACTACCACATAGGTGGCAGGACACTAAACATCGAAAGTGTGATGAGAGACTTAGGGACACAAGTGGACAGTGGTCTCAATTTCAATAACCACATCGCCACAACAGTCAGGAAATCCTTCTACATGTTACACCTCATCACTACGGACTTTTCATCCAGAAAAAAGGAGGTCATTGTCCCACTGTACTCATCCCTCATTAGAACCATTATAGAGTATAATGCCCCATTTGTTATGTACCTCACAAGACATCTGCAACAGCTGGAAAGGCCACAGAAATACCTCACTAAAAGAATCACAGGCCTAAAGCAGATGCCATATGCTGACCGTCTAAAAAAACTCCAGCTATACTCTGTGGCATATCGTCTACTCAGAGGCGATCTCTGCTTAACATACAAGGCCATGTCAAACCCTGAGCTGTTGGACATGCTCCACTTAAAGAAATCCCAATCCCTCAGAGCCACACGCTCCAGGAATCTAAACCTTATCATCACAATGAACAAAACATGCTGGAGGGATAGGTTCCTGACCCAGAGACTCCCCATACTCTGGAATAGACTGCCCATACATGTCAAGCAGAGCGCTTCATTGGCCCTCTTCAAAAGGACCCTTGATGATTGGATGGGAGATAGGAAATTCACCCCAGGGATCATGTCAGTCGCCCTGCTAGACAGGGGCCCAGAGAAGTAAATATTGTGGGAAAAATTTCCAGGGAATTGTTATGGCTAGGCTTGCATAGGCCTTAGGGCCAATAGCCTAGTACCAACCTATGAATGAATCTCTGCTTATCAACTTCTTTCACTATTTAGTCATTGAAACGTATTGTCAACATTTTATTACCCATAACCTGAAACAGAACTGGTGCTACAATTTAGAAATTAATGTGTTAAGCAGACAATATGCAAAATACATCCTGCAGATGTATAGATACCCACAGCTTTAATTTGCTTTTTGTTTAACATTGTTGAAGACAGTAAGCCATGTAATGCTTTCATGTCACCCCTGAAACTCACAGTTTGTATTCAGTGAGGTCTTCTCCAGTATTGAATATTAAAAAAAGCAAAGATGCTGAATGCATAATAAATGATGAGTATCAAGTTCTGATTATAACGCTCCCTGCATTTAACAAATATCCCACATAAACAAGGTCAAGAGCAATATTTAAGCTGAGTATCACCTTGCCATCATCTTCAAAGTCTTTCCACGGGGTCTAGAATAGTTAAATAAATTCATCGCTGACCGTCATCTAGCACAACCTTAATATGTGGATGGGAAACCAACAATTTGTCCCAGGGATTCCACCTGTGTCCCTCATTGACAGGTGCTGACTGAGGGGGATAAACTCTTGGCTAGGCTTGTAAGAGTCCCAGGGTCATTAGCCTAGTAACCTCATATGATCAGTTTTGAAATCAGCTTTAGCCTTGTGATACAGCATTGTCAAAAATCAAGTACAGATTTATCCTTGTTCGCATGGTGATGCAAACTACAGAATCTATGCAACAGAAAATTTCTGAACTCTTCTTGCTTTGGATAAATCTATTTTCTTGGAAGCAGTGCTTTCTCCTTTCATTCATTCGCTCCATGTCTCAAGCTCATTATGTTCAGAAGGGATACTGGGAATCCTGTCCATCTGCTGTAGCTTCTCATCTGTAGTAGGTCTCCTCATGTAAGATTTCCAGCATGGCTGTGTTTAAAGCACAGCAGTGGGACAATGATGTATCACAACAGTGCAAACAGAGGCTGGGTCTATATCAGAAAACCGAATGTCCAAATCAGCGAACACCTAATGAGCGACACATATACGCCGGACTACGAAAAAAGCAAAGGACCTAAATGTCGAAAACCGTAATACCAAACGCACTTTAAACTACAACAGCGCCACACAGGTAAGTAAAACACACACAAACAAACTTCATTAATCACACTTTTGCAGGGGGGCAAGCCCACCTGCACCCTCCACACCCCCCCTACTTATATATACCAACTCCGAGATCGCACTACCATGGGGGAAGGATATATTTCCTCTTCCCCGCGATCACCCTGCTAGCCACTGGAATTAGTTCGGCGTTCTGGTCTTCGACATTTAGGTCATTCGCGCTTTTCGTCCTTCAGCGTATATGTGTCGCTTATTAGGTGTTCACCGTTTTGGACAGTCAAGCATCTAATATAGACCCCAGAGGCCTGCAGGGCAGCTATTAACAGATCCACATGTTGTTAGTTAGTAAGAATTTCTTCCATTAAGAGTTCACTCAAAATGTTATGATACCAGCATATGTTATCCTAAAGTACAGTTTTGCTGTGAATTAGACAGCTATATCTTCCTGGAGAAAGGTAGGGTCATTCTGGATCTTCATTTAACTTTTTTTTAGATACTTACTGCTGAGTCGGTCTCACTGTTTATCACAAATAAGTGCTGTTATGAACAATGATGCAACTTTGGATCTGGTAAGTAAAATCAACAGTTTTCATTTTCATTGTATACATTACGCCATCCTTGTGGCACAGCATCACGATGGTTTAAGGTGTTGTGTTAAAGCAGACTAATAATGTACACTGCAGGGCATACTGGGTTATTTATATGAATTTTCTTTACGTACCCAAGATGTCTCATGTAACATGCATTTCACAACTGATTACTTGATAATAATGCAGTGTTATGCATTGTAAAGCATTGCTAAAAAAATAACTACATAAATCTTTATCTTTGTCCCTGTGCAAATGTGACATCAGAAGCTTCTGCTACAAAGACTTTTTGAAAGATCAGAACAACACTAACAAAGAGAAAAACACTCAAACGCATTGCTCAGTCAAGGACCATCAGATAAACTATCCCCTTGCAAATAGTGGGTACATTTTTTTTTTAGCAACCAACATGCACTATTAAAAAGTGGGTTATGCTTAAAAATTACTGGGTTAGCATTTAAAATTAATCTCTCTTTACTCTACTAAATATTTAACAAGGACAGTTTTCAAATAATAGCTAATGGCAGCAAAGGAATTTTGCAAACTGCATAGTTAAATCAGAAACTGTCAGAGCAAACAATGCTTTCAAGTTATAGCTGGCAAGGCAAGGAAGTCTGATCTTAGACTGAACTTTACCTTTGCATACATCTCCATGCATCTAAGCCAAGAGCAAAAACATCAGCCTGCTTATTAAAAGAGGCATGTCAGTCTTTGCAAAATCAGGGGGCCCCATGGGTCCTCTTGTTCAGTGAAGGCGCTGGGTGCTCTAATTGTGTGGGGGGGGGGTCAGTGAAGGAGCTGAGTGCTCTCAGTAGTATGTTTATCAAATGACAAACCTTACCCTACTTTCAAACAGAGGTGTGGAGTGTAAGCTCAGAAATTTGCATATGTCTCCATGTAAATCATTTAAAAATGCAAGTAAACAATCATTAAGCAAATGCTTTGCAACTTGAATACTCACAAGATGCTCAACTATGGTGGCACATGGGTTATTTACAATGAAGTTAACAACATGTTTGCTTATTTATTAATTTACATGTATTTCTTAACTGGTGTATAGCACTAATCCATATGAATGTTTTTCACACTCACGATGGGAACACTGTCTGGTTAAATGACTTGATCAAAGTCACAGAGAAAGCAGCTTGAGGTTGAGGAAATCATATCCCAGACTGTGAGAAGCAGCTCATTAACAACTCATAGCTATACCAAATAAAGCCAAAACTCACTTGCTGTTGGCATGTCCAATAAAACCAATCCACTCGTAGCTGTGGACATGCCCAATAAAGGCAGACAATCCACTTACACTGTACTGAGACCAAAAATGACATATCTACAGCTAATGGGCTTTGGCTTTGTTGGCTTGAATGTACCCATAAAGACTTAAAAAGTAAAAAGTTATGGGCATTCAAAAGCCATGTAGTTGAAACACTGATATGGCCTTAAGTGATCATTTGCATATATCCCATGGGCCTCCACTATAGGAGGTTTACATATTACACAATGAAACGTCCTGTTTCGCTCTTTCTCTCATTCTATGTTTGTGTGCATATATGTATACACACACACAAACACACACACATATTCAAAAAAAAAAAAATATATATATATATATATATATATATATATATATATATATATATATATATATATAAATGATAATGTTCTTAGTGTGTTAAAGTATGAGCTGACGGAGGAAATTATCCAAAATGTGAAAATGTGTTTACTTTTATTTGTTTTACTCATTTTTTTAGACATTCCTTGGGATTCAATAAAATCCATGTAGGTTTCACATGAAGCCTACATGGATTTTGTATGTGTGCACAGTGATGCGTTGTAAGCAACAGCGCTCTTTGCATATTCATGCCGCGCACCATGTTTAAACGTAAATAAGTGAGGTTTCATGGACGGCAACTAACTTTGTAAGGGTCACGGATAGCAATCCTGTTAAATCAGAGCACTGAAGGTCCGCAGTTTTGCCCAGAATGCCACAATGATCGGGGGGACAATGACCCAGAAATAGGGACATAGTTGACATATTTGCTCTTTAGAAATGTGCTAGAATAACCAGGGGTTTGTGTTAAGATACTTGCTCTGAAGGATTTGAAGGCTGAAACTCAAATGTGTGTATTGAGTCACATCAGTCATCAGTTCATCCCAGTAATATGGCTGAAAAGCACAAATTTGATAAGGAATACACCAAAAGATATTAAGACAAAAATCTGTACATTCTGTGAAAATCTGGACAGTTCAGAGGTATGATTGTTAAATATATGATCCAAACATTGTACAGGTCAGTGTATCTACAGAGCAGATTATTGTGAAATCTCATTCCTGGCATTCTGTACTGAAGTTGTGTAAATGATCTGTAATGGTACATTGACTGCCATGTAAAATAAACACCCAGGGGAAGTGTGTGTATTGAATAGGGACACACAGATGAGTTGTAGGCATGAACCCAGGGAAAGAGGACAGGTGAAACAACCTAATGTACAGCAGATGAATGCATGTCAATGGAAAACGGTTGTAGCACCAACACCAATCACATATTAATCTGGTACAGTAGGGATGCCACAGTGAAAATGTGTATTATGTGACTGTCCAATAAGGTGACATAACAATGGGGAGAATGTCTGTGTCAGATAAGCATCCTTACATGAATAATGCAGAGGACATCTATCAGGGATGTTGCATACATCTGGGGTAGGCTGCATATTGTGAAGCTGTGCAAATTAATTTGCCTGAATATGAGTGTAATCTCAGCAGAGGTCTCCAACAAGTGGGACACAGGTAAAGGCTCATGGACAACATTAAAAGAAGCAAGTACAATCATGGATAATATCAGAATAATACCACCAGTAATCCCATGCCTCTGATATAACAGATGTGATTTAGAGTGATCAGACATGATGCTACACAAACACACTTGTACCACTATTATGATAGCACTCTATGAGGGTAATCACGCACACTGTCCTGGCACTGTAACATCTCCTGCAGGTGTTAGGAGGGACACTGCTATACCTGTATGCAACATTATGATTAATACAGGCTACTTGACTGGTATGCATGGCATATGATATATATATATATATATATATATATATATATATATATATATATATATATATAGGTCTACTTCAACCCATCAGAATTACGCTTTATCGAATTTTAGATAACTGAGTCCACTTTAGCAAAAGTGTGTTTACATGAAAACGCACTTTTGTGAATAACACTACACCAAACCACAACAGAAAACACACACAAAAAAATACAAATGCATTTATGCAGGGGGCAAGCCCCCCCTGCACCCCCCAAAAGCCTGCTACTTAATACTATACCTCTCAACTGTACAGATTTTCACAGAATGCCCAGATTTTTGTCCTGTTTCTCAAAAACATTGTAATATTCTGGCAAATCATTGAGGTTTGAAGTCAGAAAATAATGACAGACTTTTGAGATTCAGACTTCATACCCTTCAGAAAATTCATGCTAATGCAAAATTTGTTACTCTATAATTTTCTAAGTTTGTAAGAACAATACTTTAAAAGTGTCCCTATTTTTGTGCCTTTGTCTCCCCATTATTTATGGCTTTGTCCAGATTTTCTGCTTTTAGAGGTTGAGAGGTATGCTACTTATATATACTAACTCTGAGATCACATTACAGTGGGAAAAAGGGAATAGGTTCATAGGTTCATAGGTTGGTACTAGGCTATCAGCCCTAGGGCCTATACAAGCCTAGCCATAACAATTCCCTGGCTATTTCTTCCCACATTATTTACTTTCCTGGACCCCTGTCTAGCAGGGTGAATGACGTGATCCCTGGGGTGAATTTCCTTTCTCCCATCCAATCATCAAGGTTCCTCTTGAAGAGGTCCAAAGAGGCACTCTGCTTGACATGTATGGGCAATCTATTCCAGAGTCTGGGGAGTCTCTGGGTCAGGAACCTATCCCTCCAGCATGTTTTGTTTATTGTGATGACAAGGTTTAGATCCCTGGAACGTGTAGCTCTGAGGGATTGGGATTTCTTTAAGTGTAGCATGTCCAACAGCTCTGGGTTTGACATGGCCTTGTATGTTAAGCAGAGATCGCCTCTGAGCAGACGATATGCGACAGAGTATAGCTGGAGTTTTTTAAGGCGGTCAGCGTAGGGCATCTGCTTTAGGCCTGTGATTCTTTTAGTGAGGTATTTCTGAGGCCTTTCCAGTTGTTGCAGATGTCTTGAGAGGTACATACCAAATGGGGCATTGTATTCTATAATGGGTCTAATGAGGGATGAGTACAGTGGGACAATGACCTCCTTTTTTCTGGATGAAAAGCCCTTCGTGATGAGGTGTGCCACATAGAAGGATTTCCTGACTGTTGTGGCGATGTGGTTATCGAAGGTGAGACCACTGTCCACCTGTGTCCCTAAGTCTCTTATCACACTTTCTGTGTTTAGTGTACTGCCACCTATGTGGTAATTCATGGATACATGTTTTTTCCCAAAGGGGATAACAATACATTTCTTGGCATTGAGCTTGAGCCCATGGCTCTGGCACCAAGCATCTGTTTCTGTAAGGCCCTTTTGTAGAGTATCCATATCATTTGGGGATTCAATAATGGCTCCCAGTTTGCAGTCATCTGCAAACTTTGTTAGCCAGAGTCCCTTTGTGTTGACCTGTGCTTCAGAGAAGTAGATGCCAAACAAGAGCGGCCCCAGGACTGAACCCTGAGGTACTCCACTTGTCACTTGTCTGGAGCTGGATTTGGAATCGGCTACTTTTACAGTGTGGGTTCTATCAGTAAGCCATTTAGCAACCCATTGGGTGACATAGGGATTAATGCCCAACTTAGTAAGTTTATCTATGATTCCAGAGTGGGGGATGGTGTCAAAGGCCTTGGCAAGGTCTAGATAGGCTGTGTGGACCACCTTACCCTTGTCCATGGCTCTGGAGACTGATTCAAAGAAGTCAATCAGGTTCAGGAGACAAGATCGGCCCTTCACAAACCCAAACTGGGTGGGGTCCAGTGTTTGAAGGTTGCCAATGTCTTTGTTTATAAGTTCCGTGATAATACGCTCCATGGCCTTGCAGATAAGGCTTGTCAGACTGATGGGACAGTAGTTTCCGGGATCCAAGGTGGATCCCCCCTTGTGGCTTGGGATAACTATAGCTCTGCGCCACTCAGTAGGCACGAAACCTGAGGTGAGGCTATGATTAAACATGACACTTAGGTGAGGTGCCAGTTCATATTGTAGTTCATGTAGTACACAGCCCGGGATGTCATCTGGTCCCATGGATGCTGTATTCTTGGCTTTAGAGAGTGCGTTTTGTACCTGTGTGGCCGTTATTACTGGAATTTGGCAATCTTCCGGTATTGAGATGGGCCATTTAGGGGGTGAGAGGGGGGTGAAGTTGGCACTGAATCAATCTGCCAGGATATTGGCAATATCCTTCAGATCAGTATATTTAATGCCATTCTGTTTTAGCTCAGAGCAGATCTGAGCATTGCCATTTAGATTCTTGACATAGTTATAGAATGCTTTGTGGTTGTCTTTGGAATCTTTGGCAATTTTATTTTCATAACTAGCTTTGGAGGACTTTATGAGGCATCTCAGTTTCTTACTGAGGCTAGTAAGGGAGTTTTTTGCATCCTGGGATTTTCCTCTTTCTGCAAAAGTTTCTTCCTTTTGTTGTAAAGTTTGTTTATGGCAGGGGACCACCAGATTGGCTTCCTTTTTGGATGAGAGCATTTTGGCTCTATTTGGGATGGCACGATTCATGCATGAGTGGATGTGCTCGTACAGTGCCTTAGTGTAGGATTCAGCAGTTGAACTTTCAGTTCCGTCTGCATGGGTGTCATGAAGTTTGTCACTTCTGACTTGAGTAGCATGAAGTTGGCTTTGGGGAAGTTTTTTGTGCTGGTTTCTTTACTGGGGGGTGGGGTGGGATGTGGATGTTAAGGGTGATTAGCTTATGGTCAGACCTGACTAACGAGGGGGTGACCATAGGTATGGAGCATTGATTTCCCATGTTGGTAATGACCAGGTCTAGGATATTGGAGCCCCTGGTGGGACTATGGATTAGTTGATCCAGGGCGTTGGAATTTATGAATTCCAAGAACCGTTAGCAAAGGTGTTGGGACATGAGTAGTTTTCCCAGTTAATGGCAGGGTTGTTAAAATCACCCAGTATTAGGGTGTTTGGTTCTATCTTAATATTTTCCAGTATGTTTAGAAAGGTGTAATGAGAATCTTGGGGTATGGTGGTGGATCTGTAGCAAGCTACAATTTGGATTGCAGTCTTACCTAGTGTTAGTTGCACTTGGAGAATTTCAGACACATTGTGTTGGCCAACTAGCCTGGTGGTGTGAATATCCTTGGTGAATATTGACACTCCTCCACCTTTAGTGTTTCGGTCCTGGTTTGGTGGCCAAAAAGTGTGGTAAGAGTTGTAGCCTGGTATTGCAGGGGTGCTCTCTGGAGCCTTGAACCAGGTCTCAGTTACTGCACAGATATCGATGTTCTCCATTTTTAGGAGTGCCTCGAGAGAGTGCATTTTGAGGTTTAGACTTCTAGCATTGAGCAGCATTACCTTCAGATTTTGCATGCTTGTACCTGTTACGGTGGTGGTTGTGTCCTTTGAAGTTTGCCTAAGAAAGGCACTATAGGGGTGGCAAGAGCCTTAGCCTCACTGTACCTTGATCTATAACAAATCTTCGATATAGTGTTATTTGCAAAAGTGCGTTTTCATGTAAATCCACTTTCACTAAAGTGAACTCGGTTATCTCAAATTCAATAAAGTGCAATTTCTATGGGTCGATGTAGACCTATATATATATATATATATATATATATATATATATATATATATATATATATATATATATATATATACACACTGTCATGAATGTTACCCATGCCATTAATGTTGTCAAACACCTATGTATGTACTTTGCGCATCACCAGAACAGGTAGCACACATGCATCTGGTGTAACAACGTGATGAGGGTATACCACAAAAAGAACACCTTGGCATGGCCAGTAAGATGTGTGACAACTCCCTGTGACAAATGTGGTAAACTTCAGATACACATCACTGGAAAATGTGTAGGGAGGTACATGAATAAGGGGGTATTGTACTCAGTTATTGGTGAGATCAAGGCTGTGAACTATGGAGGTATTATGGCCTCTGATGTAGATGTCCTTCACATACTCAGTAGTTGTATTACGTACAAGGGTAGTAGTCAGCACTGTGACCACATGCTGGTGGATGTTCCACTTACCAGCTACTTTAGGACACGTCACATACCTATTGGGTCTGATTATAGGGTATGATGTCTAAATTATTCTTGGGTTGTATGTTTGTTTTCCTGACATAACAAATCCCAATGTTTTCTTGACATTTCAGGTGTTGTCACAGCTGTGGCAGCAATTTTTGGTATGTGTTGATACTATCTGTATTATACTAATATCACAGTTGGACTTAATAATTGCCCACAGTCTGTAGCCTTTCAGGCACCTGTTTGGACATAGGATGTGTATGTCATCTGTGATGTCCATCACGTAAATAATGGTCAGAAAAAGGCCTAGCAGACATCCCTGATGTATGGACCTGATCACTGGACCTGAGATATAGGCCACCACAAATATCAACATATTTAGATGATATGTATATGACACACTGGACTGCCCACTTGGTGATATAAGTGTATAACCCAGTTGGTGATATAGGTGTATATGGCCACATCTGACAGTGTTGAGTGAATACCTCATTGTGGATTTGTGTCAAATTCATTGGGCTTGTCAAGTTCAAAAGGCTGATAGTGCTGTCATCATGCATGCCCTCGATGACCTCTTTGAGGACATCTAATAAATGTAACAGACATAATGTAGCATTAACACCTCACACAGGTCTATTACACATAGCCGAGATATCACTAGTGTCCATTTAGAAAAGGTCCATGATGACATGTTGGTCAACCTCACAGATGAGGAAAATCAGGATGCGTCTACACATGCATGCTTCGGGTGCTGCCCACTCCCCTAACTCACAAGGGTGCATGTTGAAAACACCCTTCTACAGCAACATAGATTGTGTGGAGGGTGTGTTGAAGTGTGTATTCAATTGTGTCAGGAAGGTGTATGTGATGAGTCACATGTTAGGCAATCTGTGATGTTATCACACCCCATCGATTCTGTGTGATAGGGATGGATGAAGGTAAAACAGTGCATACTGGCTATCCTCGAATGGCCTAGGATTTGAACACAATCCCCCACACAGGGATCTTTCAGAAGCTCTCTCAGCTGTGGATTAAACCTCATGTCACTAGATGGGCAACCATCTGGCTCACTGCCAGAATGCATACTGTGAAAGTTAGTGAATCAACCTGCACCAGTAGAGCTGTCAACATTGGTGCACCCCAGGGATTTGTGCTTGGCCCTTTACTGTTTGGAATCTATTTCACAACAGTTCAGGCTAAAGTATATGGCCTTTGGCTTACCACATTTACTGATCTTGCATACTTTGTGCAATCGAGTCCACCTATGATGATAACATACTGCATGACAGGCTAGCACAGACAAATGATTAGTGACAAAGCCACCTGGTCTGCAAATAAATGCAAAAATGTGTCTTTATTTTGGCCTTCTACAAAATGGAATTCCCTGCTAATTACAACATTGACAACAGTCCAGCTATGTTGAAACCCTGTGATGTAAGTACTGGTAACCCATGCACATACTGTAGCACTCTGAACTTCGACCACCAAGTGTCCACACTGGTCTTGACAGCCTATGTTGTGCACATCATAAGTCATGCCATTGCATTCAGATCTCAGGATTATATTACAGCACTATACTCAAACCTCATCAGAACACTCATATAGAGTGCAATGCTCTCTTTTCCATGTAGCTCACCAAAAACATGCAGCGGCTGGAGAGACCACATTGGTTACTTGCCAAGAAAACACAGTGCATACAAACCATGCCATGATGTATGTGGCTAGACTGAAATCCATGTCACTGTAATCTGTATCGTATAGGATGAGGTGACTTCTGCCTGGCCTCCAGGCCAGTCTCTGACCATGCCCTAGTGGGAATAGTGTACATCCACAAATCAGATATAGCTAATAACATCAGCAGTGTCTGATGAGGAGAATATTGCAATAACAGTGTCCCACATGCTGAAGTAAAAGGCTCTCTGTAATGTTAAGCAAGTGCATAAACACACACCTCAGTTGACTGCAGTGAGAATAAAACCCCTACCTATCTAAGTACACAGACTACAGAACTCTGTGTTTAAGGCAAACGTCACAGCTCAAGTCTGACTTGGAGTGTCTAAGACAACACTTTTTAATTGATTAAAGCAAAAACCAACAACCAAAACCAGAACTTGGGTCCACTTAAGAAGTCACAAAACACAGAAAATACACAGAAGGATCCAAGGACGACTAAAGACTTCCAAAATAAATCCGTCTTTAATGTACAAAATGTAAAAGCATAAGCACTTTCATAGCAAAGCTACTTCATCAGATGCATTTCACAACTAAAATTCTTTACTCGTTATATATACTAACTAAAACGATTGCATGACTAAAAACTTTGCCTCCTTAAAGACATATTACTAAAGAGGTTCAGTTCAATATATTTATATATAAATACTGAATAATAAACATCCAACAAGGAATAAAAAGTTACATATATATGTAAATGTACCTAAAATAATAAGAATAAATAAAAACGTACTTATATTTAACAATTGTTATTATTCAAAATAAGTAAATGCCAGATTACTTCCTATTCTGTCTGGCTTTAAGCTTCAGTCTCAATGTTATCCTGTCATTCAGGCCATGTCCATAGTCCCCATGTAGTCTAACTATCCACTTGGCTTCCAACTGTTCAGTTTGATTTCTGATGGCCCCTTTCCTTATATTTTCATGTACACATCCTATTACCATAAACTTGAACAAATGAGAGACATCAGTGTCTACAATATGTTTAGACAAAGCACTGAGTGTATCACTTTTAATTATGTGGTAATAGTGATCCTTAATTCTGTCTCTCAGTGCTCGATCAGTTTTACCAACATAGAATTTTGTACATACTGAACAGTGAGCCAGATAGACCACGTGCATACTGCTGCACGTTGCAGCAATATCAAAACTATATGTCCTACTTTGATCAGGATGATAGAATGTTCCTGTACTATCAATATATTTGCAGGCTTGACAATGCCCACATGTAGTAGTACATCCATTACTTATACTGGATGACATTCCTTTTGATAAACATAAATGTCTTTTAAGGGATTTCATGTTCTTGTATTACTACAGTAATATGAAACCATACAAGTGCTATTTGTACATTTATTATTTTTGGATGTAGTACACCAAATGATCACACAACCAGTTATGAGTATTGCTTGCAAATATGCAGTTATGTCTTCTCTCTCTGTTTGTTGCTTATTCTTCTCTTATCTGACCAATAATCTGAGGCATGCAGTCTGTAAGCCATTCTATAGCATTGTCCTTAAAATGTGTGAGGATATTAAATGGCAATAATATAATATGCAGTTCCTAACAAATGAAGGGGGTTGGATGTTAATGAACAGAACCTGTGAATTGTGTGCTGCTTACTTACATTTCCAACCTTGACAAAATTACTTCTAACACTTTGTAAGTTTAACCTGACACACCCACTGGATGTAAGGCAGTCTGCATTGCTGTTGTGCTTTTCTACTCCATACCAGTAATCATTCACAGCTGCAATCCATTAAAAACGAACACTGAGGGAGTGCCTTCACTAGGTTTACATCTGTTACACTGAGCCCAGTATTTGGGATTCAGCAGTTCTAATGAGTTCACACCTCATTTTCATCTTCACCGTGCTGACAGCCCTGAGTCTACACCATAAAAGGGCAACCGTGTAGTTAGAAAAACTGAAGCTGAGTAGACTTGTTTATGTGGAGAACAAAGAAAAGAGGCCATCATTTTGGGATATATGTGCACAGAGGATTACTGAACTTGAGAAGGCGTGCTTGCATAGTGTCAGCTATATACTGCATGTGCTGAAATGCATTTAAGAAAAATCTGTTTAATAGATTTATATATATATATATATATATATATATATATATATATATATATATATACATATTGATTAGCATATGCTTTTACACTTTTATGTGTATACATTAGTTACAAGTGTACAGATGACATGGTCATGTTTGTCAGGGCATTTCCCAGGTATACATGATTGTCAATACCTTGACATGTTTCAGGGACAGTTCATTTGCTAGCACTTTTAGCATTTCAAAGATTTTTTTTAGCAAAATGTGTCATTTGCCTGTTCTTCTTGTTACTCTCCTTTTTTGCATCTAGTCTGTTGTTCATATTTCAAATCTCTAGGCTGTTTTATGTTTCTCCAGAGGGTAATACTGAAATGCTACCTTTTCTGTTTTATCTGAGAACAGTTATTTTGTAGTTCTGTGATATGCACGTGTATTATCTTTCTGTCTTTTAGGACACCTAGGAAATATGGTACCCAGGTATCTCAGTCCCTGAAAATCATCCTTCACTGACCCTGAGAATCAGGTCATTAAGGAAGCTTTTAGGTGACATGGTGCCTTCCTGCTCGATAGGGATGTGGAGATATGTCAAGCAGAATGCAAATTTGGCAACGAATAGTTGCAGATGTTAATGCAGAGGGTGGCCACAGGACATATGACCAGGTGCACCATAGGGCCACTGACATGATCTCATCTGCACAGAGGAGAGCAGCTGCAGTGGCCCATGATCGGATGGGTACTGGGGGGGGGGGGCTGTTACAGAGCCACCACTAACAGCAAATGAAGAGGATTTTGTATCTCAAGTGCTGTTAAATACTGTTGTATACTAAAACAATTTAAATCAATACATTAGTTCTCTTTCACAAGAAAATTTTTTTTTGGGAGGGGGGATTGAAGATTGCTACAGTTAACATATTCTGTTTGATTACACATAGGCTTTGGTTGGACTTATGCTGGACTTGTCATCCAAGTTCTTCTTGAAAGAATAGTTAATGGACATATAAAGGGGGGAAAGTATTACCCCTGTGTTATCGTTAATTGTGATGATGCAGTCCTTACCTTTTGCTTAAATTCTTCCAGGACCATCCAGCATATAGAGCATGCCATCATCTGCACATAGTAAGCCAAACATTTTATGTCAGTACTGATGATCAGTTCAAAGAAATATTATAGTGTGTGATGTTGGCTGTTGTGTTTATTGCTGTACTGTCTAACAGTGGCCCCACTGTTATTTTGTTAGCATATAATGGACTGTGGTAGTGTAGGTATTACTTTTTCCTGTGTTTTTTGCTTATCATCACAGGTGATCCTGATAGTGGAAGTGTGGAACTTCTGTCACCTGATGTCAGAGTATCAGCAGACTCTGATAATGATGGTGGCCAAACAGCGGTACAATCGGGGAGTGCAGAGGTTGAATCTGACACTGAGGTTGACATAGAGCCATCCACTGAAATTCCATCAGACACAGCTAGTAGACCTATGTCTACCCATTCCAGTGAGACCTCAGATATTTGACAGGTGGAGGGTGAGACAATTAATCAGGAAAATGTGGTTACTGGGGCTTCAGTGCCTGTTGACTCTGGTCATACCCAAAGTGTGAGTGAGGTGCCACATAGGAAGGTTGCTACAGGTGCTTGGAGGTCTGCTGTCCATCTTCCACCCAATCCAGGTGTCTCTTCCCATGGAACTCAGCATATGTTTAGGATCATCATGGAGGCACAGGCACATTCCCATAGGTGCTCCAGAGAAATACTTAGAGTTGTAGCTGTGGCATAGGCTGACATGCGTGACTGCCTCCACCATGTTGCTGATTCAATGGATTGGATAAATGCCACATTGGAATGAGCAGTGTCTGTGGTGGAACATCTGCTGCGAGGGTGACAGCATCCTCGTGGGTGTAGGTCAGCCACATCATATGTTGTTACCCAATGTATCTGTGCCAGATCATGCTCCCATAGTGGCAGTACTTCCACTGCTCTGTCAGCATTTGAGCTGCCCACACCCAGATGTGACAGGCCATGTGGTGGTGATCCTGAGCACACATTCAAGATGATTCCCTTGGCATTACACATGACTTGGCAGTTAATAGAGTGGAAGCCCTTACTATTAATGTAGAGCCTTCCCTATTTCTTGGGTGGTGCTTTAATTTCTAAATGTGTGCAGTCTATGGCATCCAGTACTTCAGGGTAGTGTGCTACAGGGTAGAACTCCTGAATATTTCTGGCTCTATCCTCAGGAGTATGAGGAAAATATATATGGTCACTGGCATATTGGAGCACAGCATTCAAGAACTGATGGAGGATCCTGGATGCTGATGCCTATGACACCCCCAGAATGTCCCCTGTTGATCTCTGAAAGGTACCTATAGCTAAGATTCCAAGTACTACACATACCTTTGTCTCCACTGGGATGTGTTCTCTTCACTTTTCCCTGGCTCTGAGTTGAGGACGACAGAAGTTGCAGAGTTCCTGTAGTGTGTCTCTATCCACTATCCACCCTGTATCACTCTACAATTTCCATATCATGTAGTTTGTAATAAGTTACCCGGGGTCTGAAAAACTCTTCTTCTTGGCCTTCGTCTTTTAGCAGCAGCAGAAGCATAGACTTCAGTCTGTTGTACATACACATGAATTAAAGCAACAACAGCCCATAACATTGTTTCTTTGTACACTCTTTTCGATGGCTGTATTCCAATTGGTTTTGGAATTCGCAGGGAAAACCAGCATTGAGTCTACCCATTTGCTTTATAGCTTGTTGGACAGCTCCTGCATATTGGATTGATTGATTAGCATACAATTCAGCTGCTTATGCACGCCACAATATTTACCTTGTTTGCGCGACTGTGTAGAGCTGCTTACTGAATCCAGAATACTGCACTGCGAAGTGCACACAGTGGAAACAGACCATGTAGGCTTTATTGAATCTGGCTGAGTGTGAATTCTTTTGTTTGTTTACACTTCACATAATTTTCTGTATTGGGGGCATATCTACAAATTACTGCAATCAACAATAGAAGTAATCCCAGAACACGGAAGTCATCTGCATAAGATGGGATTCTAAGTGTAAAACCCGATCATTTCAGCATTGATGAGATGCTAATGGCTATTGAAATTGAGAACTGTTGGGCCTTCTTTATGCTGCAAAACAATTGCATTGGTGCTCTGCATAGGCTTACAGCAGCCAAGGAAAACACCAACATTGGTGTGGAAACTACATACTGGAGGCAGGCAGGGGTGGGCTGATCACCAATCTACTTGCATGATTTTATTCATAAAGTACTGGATTACTTCTATTGAAAGTTAATAGAATGAACTGTATCATATGTAGAAGGTTCAGGTTAAGAAAAATCACAGTGGGTAGTTCAACAGCTCAGTAAAATCTGCTGAATGATAACAATTAGTGATAAGGCATGGGCTCAATAAATCCCGTCACTGCTGACTTGGGCCCAATAAAAACCCTGCTGTCCCTGCTGACTATATGCAGAAATATTGCATATATACTAAACCTGAAAGGCAGATTGTCTAAATTTACTTGATTTATAATCTAGAGAAGTGGTCTCAAACTCAAATGACAACGGATGCTGTATGAGGACTAGCAAACTCAGGCAAGGGCCACTGTCTCCAAGACAAACAGAAATGTAGGTAGTGCAGCTAGAAAAGTAGTGCAGTCACTTCCCTCATCTGTATTTATACTGGTCTGAGGGCTTATTAAGGTACAAGGGCCACAATCTCCAAGACAAACAGAAATGTAGGTAGTGCAGCTAGAAAAGTAGTGCAGTCACTTCCCTCATCTGTATTTATACTGGTCTGAGGGCTTATTAAGGTACAAGGGCCACAATCTCCAAGACAAACAGAAATGTAGGTAGTGCAGCTATCAAAGTAGTGCAGTCACTTCCCTCATCTGTATTTATACTGGTCTGAGGGCTTATTAAGGTACAAGGGCCATAAGATTTAGACCACTTTTCTACAGGTTAGTATTCATTTGAATACCAGAACTTTCTGGAGCAAGCTTTCAGGATTGACAAAAGGTACACATACTCCATTTATAACTGATAAGGGGACGGCTAATGAAAGTGCCCTAGCTAATAATCAATACTATTTGTTCTGCTTCCATTTAATCTTCATTTCTCCAGATAATGGTTCTGTAAGACATCACCCACATCCAAGGTGTGACTCTTCCCTGCAAAGGTATGTCAAATTCAAAAAGTACTAGAATAGCCTGCCTTTAAACTAGTGCCACACAAAATGTTATATACACCTAAAAGTGTCTGCATCTAGTCATTCTCTGCACAGGAATCAGTTTGTAAACTAGTGTACCTCACCCTGAACTCTGAATAATCTGTAAGCAGCCACTTATTGGATTGTAATAGAATTTACAACTCCTTTGGTAATACTGCTTTTAAAAACTACATCAGTAGCATTTGCAGTTATCTTCCCTGCAATACCATGAACTGCAATAACAATGCCACCTTCAAAAAAAGCAATTCACTCCTACTCCATTTTGAAGTGCAAGCATGCCTGCAGCAAAGGCATCATAAGAGATGAAGGCTGAAACAATATATTCTTACTTAAAAAATGGAATTAAATTTTGAACTGGCACTCCAGTTTCAACTTGCTAATTCAGTTGAATGTACTTGTACATTACATTATGAAGCATCGTTCTAGTGAAAGTGCCCTTGTAATGCACTCTGCTATTTTACTACATTGCACCTACCCCTTTGTTACGTACCAGTGGTTAACTTCTATACCCCGTTATTACTACAAAAGTATTTATGACTGATTCTATGGCATTCTGTACAAACAGATAACTTCTGAATCTGATGGTAATTGCAAAACTTTTTGGGAGTGACTCAACAATGTAATCCTTAGTTACAAACTAGGTTGTGATTGTAACACAGGTACTATTCAAGCATACTCACCTTAATAGGAAGCATCTGTACATAACAAGTGCAACAGATACATATTGTGATTACTGACAGAGGTAGCCTTAAATAACTGCTACTGTTCTCATATTTAAGCTTGCTCATTTAATGTGTGAAAAAAATATTCTCTAATTACTGTGGAGCTTTTATCTCAAATCTCCTCTGAGAATGGGCCTCAACCCCAATAGGACAACATGGTTAACAAGACTTAAATGCAGACATAAATAAATAAAAATAACAACACAGTAAGCAAATTGTGTCTCAGTAGCATCCTGGGCTAAGCTGTAACATTCATTAGTTTCATAACTCTCAACCTCTTAGAGCAAGAAATCTGGACAAAGCTATAAGAAAAAGTGGAACAAATGCCCAAAATTAGGTACAATGTTTAAATACGGCTCTTACAAACTTAGAAAGTTAATAGAATAACAGGTTTTGCATTAGCATGAATTTTCTGAAGGGTATGAAGTATGAAACTCAAATGTCATTATTTTCTAACTTCAGTCTTTAATGATTTGCCACTAATTTTCCAGAAAAACTATAATTTTATGAAAAACTGACCAAAAAGATGCAGCAAAAATATGGATATTCAGTGAAACTACGTACAGTTGAGAGGTATGATTATTTTACCTGATCTGCAGACAGGTTCTTGCTTCTAAACATATTTGTTTAATTAATATTTTAAGTCACTGCCACCTGCAGGGAATTTGTTTGACCTGGTAAAAGCTTGCTGTACTAACAACTATAATTACTCAGTAGAAGAGTATTTTGGGAGCCATGAAGTGTCATCTTGGGATTGTATTGCAGCAGCATGTGGCCTCCTCCTAGAGGGTTATGTTCAGTTCTCCAATTGTAATCATGTTCTTATGTGTTCGAGCTATGAATGCCAATAAAATCACCTCGGGGGTGAAACTCAAGAGGTGAGATTTAGCATCTATGTTGAGACCGGATCATAACTCTTTGTAATGTATGGAGTTTTATATACTTCATGTACTATCAGTTACAAAAGAAAAAAATAAGCCCAATGTGTTTTACTGGCTTTGAAAGACAGTAGAGCTCTTAGTGACTGCCATCTAGTAGGCAACAAATAAATATAATTGGAGGAAAAAGTCATGGACAGTTGTTAATTACTGCTCTAATTTACCACAACTTACTGACTCATGTCTGCAAACTTCTGTGGACAAAAAAAAAGAAAAAGATGAGGCAAGATATTCAGGGACAATTTGGAATGGAGAAATGCCCCTTCCATGAGATTTAACCATAACAGCACTTAGTAGGTGTTTAACAATTGTTACACACCTCTGAAAGTGCTGTTATGGTCAGGTCTCGCACTGCAGAAGTGCTTTACAAGTTTGTTGGTTTTTCCAATTTTGGAGTGTAATCACCATGCTCTGTGTGCTACAACTTATTTACAAATACGAAGATCAACAGCGAACCTAACCATGTATCTAATGGCAGTCCTCTGTTTATTATTTTTGAGTAGACAATAAGCCTTTTGATTCTAAATTTTTGAAGCCAGCCTTCTGGTTAGAAAGCCCAGTATTCAAATTAATGCTCCTAACAGGGCAGCTTCAGTCAGTTTAGGAAGGAGATGATTATGGTTTAGCATTTGAAATGTTTTAAGAGATCTAAAAACATATATGTAAGTACCTGTCAATCATTCATTATGATGATTCAGATTTATAAGTGCTGACCCACGTTCCATGACCTATTGTGAACCCCTAGTAGGCATTATCAGAGACTCCATAGTTATCCTGATAAGCAAGTCAGAGTAAACTATATTCTCTAGTTTTTGCAACAGGTGGAAATAAAAAGAATGACCAGACCATAAGAAATACAGATTTCCCTGATGTTTCCACATTTCCATCTAGTGAGCCCACTGCAGTGCAGTGGTGCAATGGTTAATATTGTCATCTCACAGCAAGAAGTTCTCTGGTTCAATTCTCGGTTGGGGTGCCTTCTGTGAGGAGTCTGCATGTCATCCCTGCATTCGAGTGGGTTTCCTCTGGGTACTTGGGTACTTCAGTTTCCTCCCACATTCCAAAGACATGTATCTGGAGCATTTCTGCCAAGGCATCCACTGAAAATAGGTTCTGTCCTAGTCGGACTTTCCCAGTCAGCAAATGTGAAATAAATAATAAATAAATAACAGACATATTTATGTGCAAATGATAGTATGTGCAATGGCTGTGACTGTCATTGCTAGGTACTTGGGAGGGAGGGGATACAGTCCTGATTTAGTAACTCTGCTTTATCTGCTTCTTTGGATCTTGAAGATATTCCCTTGGAAACTAACTGGGTCAGACTGAAGGATTTCCTGACCTAGTTAGAAGCATGATGAACAAATGAGAGAGTTGAACATATAACTACCCAGATCTCTAATTACCGTATTTATTTGAAGAGGAGTACCATTTATAACAAATGAAGTGAGAGCAGCTTTTGTGCCAAACATTACTCTGCTGTACCTTTTTCATTTAGTTTGTGAATGCTTTAAGTACACCAGGCATGTGCATATTCCAACTCATGTTATAGCAGTTTAATATAAGTGGTTGAGATGACAAACCTGATCAAGCCTACTTTATGGTTATTGGATGGGATGTCTGTAGAATAAATGCCAAAGAGAAGAGGCAGAAGTGTAGCCAGAGTGAGGTGAGAGGGCCAATCACCCTGGGCACAAAGTGTTTTTTTTTTGCTCTTCATTGGAAGAGCTAGCTGGTGGGGGATATAACTGTAATAACCCGATGGTTAGAGGTTACTACATCAGGTTACTACAGTGAAGCACTTTTTTTTTCTTTTTTGCTCTTCAGTTAAAGAGCTACATGGGGTGGAGCGCTGCCTTGTGGTATTGGTCCAGGGTGCTGATTGTGCCAGCTACACCTCTAGGAAGAGGGCCCAAAACTCATCCTTTTAGTACCCCACTAGTTAAAATTTTATGTTCAGAGAGGGTGCTAGCAACTTTTGTTGGTTAGCTAGTTTGCAATCCAGCAGACAATGTAGGATTTTACGTTACATTTGTGTTTGTCTAACTTTTCAATAATATCAGCATGGGGAACAGTGACAAAAGATAAACAGAATACAGAGAGTAACCACTGTCCAGAGCCTCTGTAAACTTTTCAAAGAAATTTACTAGGTTCAGGAGACAAGACCAGACCTTCGTAAAGCAAACTGAGGGGTGTCTAGATGAGTTAAGTTGCCCATGTCTTGTATAAATGAGTTCTATTATGGCACATTCCATTGCTGTGCATATAAGGTTGATGACACTGATAAGGCTGTAATTACCTGGATCTGCAGAAGGACCACCCTCGTCTAGGGGAGTCACAGTGGCTGTTCTCCACTCATCGAGGGCAAACCCTGTAGACAGGCTGAGCTTGAACAGCGTAAGCAGGGGCTCAGAAAGTGAACACCTGGCACTGATGAGAAGTTAGCCTGGTATGATGTCTGGTGCCATAGAAACATTATTTTTCCCTTTGGCAGGGATTCTAAGACTTGTTGCAAGGTGATTATAGAGGAAGCTATATTTTCCATGATAGTGGGTGCAACAATGTGGGTAGATGGAGTAAAGTTAGCACTAAATATGTCTGAGAGTATATTGGCTACATCCTTGGGATTCAATGTGTGATGTTATTATTGATGAGTTCACTGCATTGTTGAACAGTATTCCTTAATTTCCTGACTTCACTGAAGAAACATTTGTAGTTTCCTTTTATATCTGGAGCAATCTTAAGTTTATATTTTGCTTTACATTTTCTAATAGTGCTCTTACGTTTCATGCTGGCATCTTTCAATATGGTCTTGAGGTAAGCTGAATAAGGAATTCTTACAATGGCTATTTTCCTTCTTTTGTTATAAAGTTTATTAGTGCAAGAGTTTCACCAGAAGGGTTTATTCCTAAATATACCATTATATGATTCTATCATGCCAATATGACTTACTTATCTGTTGATGAAGCTTTAGGTCTTTTAACTGGGCATTTGAGGAACCATCTTTCTCTGCAAAGGAATAGGAGATAAAGAGGAGTATGGTCTTTAATGGCTTCAAAGGCCAGCACGCAGCACTGTAGAGGAATGTATAAGAGACTGAGTACAGAGAGAGGGTTGTCAGTCTGTCTGAATAACTCAGGATGTTATGGCCATTGATCTGCCTAGTGAGGAATCTCTGAGAATTTCCATGAAATGTTTCAGTAAATACATGCCAAAAGGGACATTGTGTTTAACAATGTTTCTAGTAAAATAAACTGGGAATTAATACTTTTTTGGATCTAAAGGAGATGCCTTTTGGAGAGGGCTGGGAGGACTTGTTTAAAAGCAATTACATGGGGTGGCTGGTTACTGTGAAATCTGTGGAACGGCTATAACAGTGGGTGGAGTAAATATTGCACTAAATTTCTTAGCTGGGTATTAGCTGTTTCCTTTGGGCTAGAGGGGCTGCATTATTGTAGACTATCTTCATGACATTAGGTCTGACCCTGATATTGCTATGATACACAACACTGACACATGTGAGTGCAAGTTAATGCTGTAAGCACAATCAGAAAGCTTTCTGAAATGCTTCAAAGGCACAATAGCTAAAAGATGAGGAATTATCAACAACGGTGCCTAAATACTTTACAATGCTGTCAGATTCTTTAAACTATGATGTGGAAACATTTTGTCTTTCAAAATTAGCTATACATTTTATAACATTTAGTTTGAGAACATTCTTATTGCAAAAATAATAAAATGGAAGGCAGTGAATACCAAGCAGAACAGTTTAATAACAGTCATTACGTGCTTTTGTCCAAGTGTATAAAGAACTTCTTCAGAATGACTAACACATGCCAAATCGCTGTTTAAATAGGAAATGGAATCATCACATGACAGACATACCTATTGCCTTAAAGAAACGAGTACCATCACATGGCAAACATACCTGAATATTATTAAACTGTCCTGTTTGGTATTCACCACCTTCCGTTTTACTATTAATTTTTTTGTCACATTTATTTTGGCGGGCATTCTCCCATTTTGTTGGAACATTGTTAGTGCATCAGTTGTTAACATAGTCTAATCCATGCTCTAGCAATTGTGAGTCAGTGAAGGAATTAATACCAGCACCCAGGATACAGCCCCTGTCAGAGTTAGATAACTATAGGTCAGGAATGTTGGCTTGAGGTCTGAAAAATAAATGATGAATAGAAGATGACCCAACACTGAGCCATGTGTTACACTACTGCTAAGAGAGGACTTGTTACATAATAATTGAAGAGGGTGGTTGGGATTGTGGAATCTGTAAAATAGCCATAACAGTGGGTGGAGTAAAATCTGTACTAAATTTCTCATCTGGGATATTAGCTATTTCCTTTGGGCCAGAGGGGGCTGTATCATTGGTAACTATTTCTAAACATTGCTGGGTGATTGCTCTTAAATTCTTGACATGGTTAAAGAAAGACTTTTAGCTATTTTTAGTGTCAGTGGCTGTATTCTGTATTAAGTTCACATTTAGCTTTGGACCTCTAAATGGTACCCTTTGCTAGTTTGCATAAAAATGTTATTAAAGCACATACAACACCACCTTTTATAAACATTAAAACCAAAGAGTAAAAGGGTCCCACAGACAAACCATTTAGTAAAAGCTATAAGAAAGACCCAGCAAAGCTAGTGTCTTCACTTGTAATACCTTAAATTTCCTGTAGTAGACACCCATGGGATATATGCAAATAACAGGCTGTGGTAAGATGCAGGGGGTTGAATCTCCATGCAACAGGTCTGACCCTTGCATGGCTTGGATATGTAGATTTAACAGACAGAAGTGATCCAGGCATAGACAGCTGCTGCATTGTGGTGAGCATGCTCTGTGGCTTGTGGAGTGACATGCACCAACTGTGCAATAACAGTGCGTATAGGGATAGGAACAAATAGTGCTGCTGAGGTCACTGCTGGAAAATGTTGCCCCCACAAGGGCCTCCCCAAGGCCTATTGCAACTGCCTTCCAGCCTGGTTTTATTAGCCATGCAGTCCATAGACAAGGAAGTGTCCAGGCAAAGGTTTTCCTATCTCAGAGTATAGAAACCATCACTGAGACTGTGTCAATGTCACTTGTGCCAACATGGCCTGCCTCCCCTGTCTGTAGGCATCCTCCAGGTCATGGGTAGCACTACTCCTCTGGCTCAGCATCTGTGACATCTCATCAGGCTGTTCATATGTAGTCACATAGTCCTATCTCCTCTCTGTCACCTTTTTACCCCCCCTTAACTCTGGCCACCTGGTCATCCATCCCTGTCCACGGACATCATCCTCATCATGTACATGCACATAGTCTCATACTTTTACCTCTTCCTGCCATGGGCTGCATTGAGCCCTGACACCACTATCCAACACAGGGGACACTGTCAATGATCATATCAAGTCTGGTTCACCCCACTGTTGTGGAATGTGATTCCTGACTCCCCACAACCACACAGAATACATGGCTACCATGTTTACCTCCCATCCTCCCATGAACCCTACCACATTTCATAGTGTTGAAATATCCTGTCTCTGTGTCCCCTCGACCTGTGCATGTGATGAAAATTGTGCAGTGCTTTCCACATAAAGTGTGTGGTGATGTCTAATGCACATTGTGACCCATCCATTTTCAGCTCTGCATACCCTAGGTGTGATATCACAAACATCATTTTACTCTGGGTTGTCCATGTCATGGCACGTGATACCACATGCATAATTTTTCTCTGGTTTGAGTGTGGTATTCCCCTTTTACAGCATCTGTTTGCACATTACTATGTTGTACAGCCATGACACACATAGCAAAAATCTTACTGCAGATGTCTAGACTGTACTGCAGTACCCTTTACAAGATGTCTAGACATTGGAAGCATTTCTGCAGTAGTTTCAACAAATATTCAACTGTATTTCATGTTTCTGTATGATCTCGGTATTGTGTATTTGGTCACCAACCAGGGCAGTGGGTATATCCTGCATCACCTGCAATACACAGAACATAAGATATTATATGTGGTCTATTCCCTCCTTGCATGGTACATGTGTGTACAGACTTGTCTGTTTACCATGTGTGTGTGCACCTACTAACCAGATAACTCTGTGGGGAAGTCCATCTGCCATATGTGAGAATGATGTCAGCTACCTAGGTGGTGCACAGGCACATTATAAATAATACCCTGGGCTTAACAAACTACCTGGTTGTTCAATGAGTGGTACCTAATACTATGAGGTGTCACAAGTACAATTCTTGATGGCCCTTGGACTGCAAGCATAGTATAACCCTATGAACCAATCAACCCTTTAGAGAAAAAACTAATTAAATGATTTATTTAATACTTCACAGAGCCCCAGACTGGGTGATGGTGAGAGGGATGGACAAGTTCAAGGGGAAGATGTTAGGATGACACTGACCTATTCCAGTAATGTAAAAGTTATTCTTGACATCATTAGAAATAATTGGGCAATATTATGCTCAGATGATAGAGTGGGTCAGCTAGTTAAGAATGCACCAAGGTTTAGATATAGGAATCGTATGTCACAGAAGAGGCTGCTTTGCTATATAAAAATATGAAAGATTTTATATATATATATATATATATATATATATATATTCATGTTGAAAGCAACTTTGTACACCCTACAGAGGGTTTTGTAATTGAGACCGCTCTATATGCTGATTGTATGATGAAAGATTTGGTTTATTTTGCCTTTTGTAAAGAATGTTATGTATATTGTGTAGGTAAAACAAATAGGCATTTTAAAGAGAGGATTTTAGAAAGTTAATGACATTAAGAATAAGAAAACTAGTAATGCATTAGCACAGCATGGTTTGGATTCTGGTCAGTGTCATAGTTTTAAGTTTTTAGTAGATGAGGTTTTAACACCGAATATTAGAGGAGGAGATTTTAAGAATTTTACAGAGATAAGGGAACAGAGTTGGGTACATCTTTGAGCTGATAGGCTACCTGGTATTAATGAGCAGGTGTCTTTGAAACCTTTGTTGAAAGCTCGACCACTCCCACATTAATGTTTTTTTGAATGTTTTTGTATTTTTCATTTTCATGTATATGTTAGGTTTATGAGTTTTATAGTTTTGAGGTTTTTGTAATTTTATTATATAAATACTTAATATACTATAGATTAGGTATTTAAATATATTAAATGTATATTTATGTTCTATATTTTTTATTATAACGTTTTAATTGATATAATGGTGGTGATTTAGGTGAAATAAGCATCTGATTGACAGCTGGCTATTTATCTAGAGAGGGAAGTTGTTTATTAGTAGGTCTGAAGAAGCAGTCTCATGACCGTGAAAGCGCTTACCTTTTTGTTTGGTTAACGTGTTTTAGCCCTACCCATGCAGTTTGCTTATCTTTTTTCGAATTATATTCTCTCTATGATTTACAGTGACTTTTACCAGTTTGTGGACCTTATATTTTACATAATGGTTAGAATGTTTAACTCACAAAGTACAGGGTTTGATTCTCACCTTCGACAGGGAAATTAGCTTGACTTAAAATGACCCTCAAATGCAGCTAGACTTGTACTCACATATAAACCTATGGATACATAAAGTTCTTTCTTCAGTGTGCCTGGGTTTCAGTGCTACTAAACAAATAAATAAATTTCTAATTCAACGACGTATCCATTTTTTTGTAATTAAAATGTATTTTTTCATTTGCTTATAAAGGAAAATGCACCACAAGGTGGGACTAGTTATTTTTCATATGTTAAGTCTTTGTAATTATAATACTGGCACAATGTGAGTTTGTTCTACTTTTTTCATGACCATACCTGAAGCAATCAAAGTGACACCCCATGGGGAATAACAGCAGGGAATGAAATCTGATGAGCTGAAATCTCATCCACTTAGCCAATTCAGTAACTTGATAGCAAGTAACAATTCAATGCTTTAAAAACAAGCTAAAACAGAACAATTCCATTCAAAAGAATAAATTATAAAAGGAAAATCACAAATAGGTAATTACTAACTATATTTTACATGTACATGTTTGTGCAGGTGTGCACACGTGTATATGTGTGTATGTGTGAATATATAGATAGACATGTTTTCTTTTTTGTCATTGTGTACAAATGGGATTGAATTACCTGAGATACAAGGACTGATGATGGGCCTAGGTATGTGATAAATTCTATGGATGTAAGTAGTTGGGGTTTTTTTTGTTAATATCTATTCTCTGTCTCAGATAACTGTTCTTATATACACACACAGACACATCATATACAATATACACATATTTGTTTTATTATTTATTTTATTTATTTTACATTTGTTACTGGGATGGTCCGACTGGGACAGTGCTCATTTTCAGCACAGGCCCAGGGAGAAAAGTTCCAGTCTAAGCTTACATACAAATTATCACAATAAGTAATAGAAATTGTAAACAAAATTGACAAAAAAATGAGTGTTGATGCATTTACAGGATAATGTAAAAATATATGCATAGTATCAAATAGAACAAGACTTTAAACACTTGAATATTGAGAAATATATGGTTGAATTTATTTATGTGGAAGAACATAACATTAGTTAGGAAATTAAGCAGGGAGAATCACTTAGGCAAAGTAGTGCATGGTTAGTAATACTTCCGTGGTGACAGTTGCAGCTAGGAATGTAACTACTTCTAGAGAAGTAGTGTTGTTAGAAGGGATATGTTAACAGAGTTAGTACACACACACACACACACACATATATATATATATATATATATATATATATATATATATATATACACACACACACAATTATACATACACGCATACATATACCCTTGCATATACATACACAAGACATATTTATAACCAGCAGAGTTGAAAAAAAATTCTCCCCCAGATCTAATGTTCTCTACAAGGGCTCCCTCTAGTGGACACAGTACAGAGAACACTAAAGTACTTTGAGTGCAAAAGTAGAAATATGTGACTGAGATGTGGGTGTGTTTACCTGTGTGAAAATAACTGCTAACAGGTTTAACAGATTCCTTTTATCTCTAAAACAGTTGTCCCATGCTTCCTTTGGATTACAAGTTTTCTTCAGCAACTTCTAATTCTCATCTATTTGAACAGAAGAATTTTTCAGGATAAATTGCTCCTTCAGCGGGACGCACAATTATGCAGGATAGAGGAACTAATGTAGTGCTGAGAAGCTTCAGTTTTGTTGCATGTTTTGATGTATGGCTATTTCACATAAAATAAAACAGAAAAATGCCTGCCAAAAGCCATTTTCTATATTTACTGTCATTGTCAAACTCGGATATGTGCTATCTTATTTTACTTTGTAAAAAAAATAAATGAAACCTTAAAAAGCACCATGCCTTAAGTAAAAGGTACAATTTATTGAATTTAGAAGCAAAGGGCAGCTAGCTGAAATAACTTTATATCTAGTTTTGTGTCAGGTCTTAATCCTCAGCTGAGAAATGAGGCAGTAAAGTTTCTCTCCTTCTTTTCCATTTTACCACGGAACAACAAACAGAATTTTTTATGTGGTATTCTGCTGTAAAATGTTGCAGGTTTTATAGTATTATGACATATTTCCTGTGAGGAACTTCAGTAGAAGAATTCCAGTACTGATCTTGTAGACCAAGCATTTTCATTGCAGATATTATTCACATACCTATAAATATTTTATTTTATTATTTTCATTTATTTTATTTTGCTTTCATTTATCAGGTTTGTCCATCTGGATTTAGTCAAAAACATCTTTCCAGTAGTGACCCAGAGAGAAAGGCTCCAACATATTGCAAACATTATTAAACAGACATTCGGTAATACATATGAACAGACATTAAGCCATACACTAACTATTACACATTCATTTGTTAATTAGATTACATTCAAATTAAATAAGGGCAACTATTACAGCATACAAGATGCTTATGCATTGGTATATGTTGAAGATTGAACATTTGAAAAGGTATATTGGAGGGCTGTCAAATATACAACAGATCATGTAATTAGTGCTTAGAAATTCAACAAAATAGAAGTGAGGGAAGGAAGATAGGCAGAATATTTTAAAATTGCAGTTAAGAGTTTGGGTGTAAAGCATACGCATACACACACACACACACACACACATATATATATATATATATATATATATATATACATATGTGTGTGTGTGTGTGTAAAGTGTATGTGTGTATATATATCTATATATATATATATATATATATATATATATATATATATATATATATATATATATATAGATCCCTATCAGTTGATTGAAGTTTCAAAACTTCGAAGACCATATGTTCAAAGTTTTGAAACTTTGAAATAAAAATAAAAGCAGTAAAATAAAACAACTTACCTGTACATTTTTGCAGGGGGAGCAAGTCGCCCCGCTCCTCCCACACCCCCTGCTACTTAAATATACCAACTCCGAGATCGCACTACAGTGAGGAAAGGGGAAAATCCCAAGTTGTGCGCTGTACGGCGATCTCAATACAAAGTGTTTGGTGTTTCAAAACTTCAAACATATGGTCTTGGCCATATGGTCTTTATTTTTTGAAACTTTGTTCAAGTGATAGGGAGATATATATATACACACACACACATAGATATACACATACATGTGGTTATCATAATGTAAACATCAGAAGTATGGAAGTGGGGTGATCAGTGGTACAAAACAATATATATAGTTGGGAGTTGCTGCTAAAACTTTTCATATACTGGTGCAACATTACTCATTTGCTGTTAATTTAAAATAAATGAATAATACACTAACAGAATATACAAGGATATTTGAATTGTCCATTTCATGAAAAGAGTTCTATAGTTATATGCAATGCCAGCCTTTTATTTTAAGAGCTGTCACTGTTTTACATTGTATTTCTAGGAGGTGGTTTGGTAGGAACACTGTGTAGCTCTGTTTCTATATTCATGAGAAGGTGTGGCTGAAACAGAAATGAGTAACATGCTGCATGGTATTTACATGGTGGTAATGCTGTGGAATCAGTCTCTACATTTATTAAGTAATGGCTTAGAAACTTTTCTTTTTTTTTTAATTACCAGATCAAACCGCAGCATAACAATTGTTCCAGAAATACAGGATTTGAAAAAGTTCACTACCCTATTAATACAGATAAACATACATAAAAAAGAGGCTAAGTATGCAGTTTGCTGTATCCATAACCGTAAATTTCATAATGTCAAAATGCAAAACCTGAAAAAGTAAAATACATTGATTAGAATGTAATCAGCTATCTGTGATACTTGCAGGGTAACTACTATATCTGATTTGGTCTTACAGGACAAATCAAACTTGTTGAACTGCCTGTTGAGGTACAGGTTCTTCTTTTCTTATCCCAGATGCTAACAGATAGGAAAGTACTGGATGCTAGCCTTACATTAGATTCATATTTAAGGGCGATTTAGCTAACACTGTCTGAGCAGCAACTGAGAAATATTGTTTTCCTATTGTTTTGATGCTAAGGTTGGTGGCCGTGGTGGTGCAGTGGTTAGCTTTGTTGCCTCACAGCAAGAGGTTCTCCAGTTTGATTCTCGGCTAGGGTGCCTTCTGTGTGGAGTCCACATGCCTTCCCTGCGTTCATGTGGGTGGATTTCCTCCGGGTGCTCTGGTTTCCTCCCACATTGCAAAGACATGCAGTAGGTGGATTGGATACTTTAACTTGGCTGTAGGTGAGAGTGTGTGTGCAAGTGAGTGGTACAAATGAACTACAATGGCAAGGCTAGCTACCCGGTGGTGTAAACCTTGGCTCGAGATGATTGTCACTGTCGCAGTGACACCCTCAGCCCATGTGCAAAATGGGAAAAGAGGTTGAGGATGGATTTGTCTACACACTGCTGAAAGACATAGGAATGGATATCTGTTTTATACTCATCCCACCTCAGCTGTATAAATATAAGAGTTTATTAAAATAGGCAATTAATGAAATGCTTTTAAGTAATGAAACTGTGAATATCACATGACTCACAGGGCATGCGTAAATGATACAATGTATTTGTGGCAGATTATGCCATATATGGGTTATTCAATAATAACTGCACTTGTGTGAGGTAAATGCAGTGCTATAGTAACTATTCCAGTTAGAGCTTAATATAAGCTTTTATAACATGGGCATGCAGTGCAAAAACATCATCAGACACTGCCCATTTCTTAGTAACCTGTTTGTTTTTTCTGAACTAAAATCAAAATAAGAAAAATATTCTTGCTGTTGATCCACAGATTAACACTATCACCAACTTTCTATAATTTTGAATCACTGGTATAGAAATGTAATGTTTTCCTGTTACTGACTATATTCTAACATATCACAAAGTTATTTTCCATAATAAGGCACCCCATATGATTTAACAGATCTAATTATTTCTTTACTAGGATCTTTGGAAACAAATGTCAGTGAAAAATGTATCTTTAGAACTTTTATGACTGCTAGCATATCTTCACTTGTTTTGAAGCCCGTCTAAAACGTACACTAAGATCATGTTTGCTCCTGTACAATGATCTTCATTTACACAAGTGCTGACCAGTCCTTCTGCATGTGCTTTCCCAGATTCTCAGAATGTAGAAGCATGTCACAAAACATTACCCTTCTAACAGTTAGCCTAAGCAGTAACAGGACTTTGAAACATTCTTTCTTGCTTTGTTTTGTGTAACAGAAAATGACACAGATGATATATTGTGCATTCCCGAAGGAAAAGAATATGAACATATGTTGAACTTTTTGCCTTCCTCTGCTGCATAGCATTAGAGTTTTGTGGGAGTATGCACAAGAAAAAAAAATCACTGCTTGTTTAAATTCCTGAACCCCTTTGACGAAGAAAAATGATACTGCACAGTAGTATTTCTACAGAATGAAATACTGCACTACATTGAGACAGGTTAGGTCTAAGCAGCTAGAGATGATTTGTCACATAACCCAACTCAAAACAGTGGAAGATGCCTTTATGCTGCAGCTAACAGCCAGTGAAGATGGCTAGCCATTCCAGCATAATAGTGCACCTCTTAGAAATAGATGACTACCAACAACTATGCCAAACAGTTTTGCTTCTGAATGGTAGCTTCTGCTGCTGGCCACACCTGCTGGCAATAGTGTTGAAAGCTCCATCAATGACTGCGTAAAGTCAGTTCTAGTTAACAGCATTATTCCCATTAAAAGTGCTGCATTTCCTGTTATCTATACTACAATGACTTCTGTTTGCAGTACCACTTCTGTTAGTAACACTATTAAATGTAATTCATGCTACAGGCATGCCTGCAGCTCCTGTTTGTAGCAGTGTTTCTGTTCTCACGGTATGTAGCACCAAGTTGTTAAGATACTACTGTTACAGGGTTCTAATATGGTAGTCCTTACGGTTTCCTCTGCTGTTGTTTCCATGGAAGCTACAGCACCTAGGAATATAGAACAGTTTGTCTGACTGGCATTCTAATGGTGATTCTTTCCACTCCTCATTCTCCTCCTGTTCATGACTTTGCACACACGGTTCCTGCTATCACTCAAAAGCTCAGCTGTAATGCGTACTGTACAGATGCTGTGATTAAAAGCTCAGTCAGTAACACAGAGTTAACATCATGCATACTGTACAGACGCTGTGATTAAAACTCAGTTACTAACACAGAGTTAATGTAATGCGTACTGTACAGATGCTGTGATTAAAAGCTCGGTTACTAACACAGAGTTAATGTAATGTTTACTGTACAGACGCTGTGATTAAAAGCTCGGTTACTAACACAGAGTTAATGTGTACTGTACAGACGCTATGATTAAAAGCCTGGTTACTAGCACAGAGTTAATGTAATGTTTACTGTACAGACACTGTAATTAAAAGCTCGGTTACTAACACAGAGTTAATGTAATGCGTACTGTACAAATGCTGTGATTAAAAGCTCGGTTACTAACACAGAGTTAATGTAATGTTTACTGTACAGATGCTGTGATTAAAAGCTCGGTTACTAACACAGAGTTAATGTAATGCGTACTGTACAAATGCTGTGATTAGCACACCTGTAGCTGTAAATGTACGCCATTTGCTAACATTGCAGATGCTGCTGCTGACACTTCCGCTCCCACTCCTGATGCCTCTGATCCAGCTGCTGACATGGCAGCTCCTTTGACTGGCATACCGATTCCCATCCCTGACAATGCTGCTCTTATCGGCAAAACATTTTTTACTGAAATAGAAGCTTCTAGACTGGCATTGCCACTCCCAGTCCTGAAACTGCAGTTCCTGTTATTCATACTTTAATACTTGTTATTAACCTTACATGTTTTTATGCAGTTTATTAACATTAAGCCTTGTTATAAACACTGCACATGTACTATAACCGCTTATAATGCCTACATTTATGTTAATGATGTTTTAATCCCCATCACATCTTTAACTTAGGAAGGTGACTACTGTTCCCAAAAATCCTGGCAGGGATTCAGATAGAACACTACTCGTGGTATGCCCTTTTTACCACCAGCCATAACCATTTCTGAGTCTTACGTAACCCTACTGCAGTGCTTACATAGAAGAGATGCAGTAACATGGTGGGCTTTCTCTCCAGCCACCAGAAATGCTAATGTGGCATTCTGGGGGAGCAACATATAGTAATTAGCCATGTGATCTTCCCCCAGAAATGCCTGCTTTAAGTGCTTTACATAGCCGAGATATTCTTAGAACCACTCGACTGCATAAATGCTTTCCACTTGCACTACTACACTCAGGCAAAAAGTCTGCATTCACCCATTACTTTCAGTGGATGGAATCATATTAGAGGTAAATGCCAGGGAGTTTACTGGATAGGTAGTACTGAGGGTGAACTTGTGTGTGTATATATATATATATATATATATATATATATATATATATATATATATATATACACATACATGTGTGGCTGCATGTGTGAGTGATGTAAGGTGAGTGCGTGTGTGTATATATACAGGGGTGGTGAGGGCTGCCATACCTCTCAACACCTCCCTAGACTAATGTACAATGGATATAATGGAAGGGACAATATACAACAAGGAAATTTCCAGAAAAACAATTTTAAAATACATAAAGAGTCAGTACAGCACACGATTTTGCAGCACAAAAGATGTATCAAGGTGGGGCACTAGATACCAGGGAAGATTTTTTTTCCTATCACTATAATCCATTTAAAACATTAATCCAGCTACACATCTTGCATCTGAACAATAAGAAGTATGGAACTCTAATGTCTATAATTATTGACTGATCGTAAGGGCACTTGATGTGCAAGGACCATGATCAAGATTCTCAAAGTCGGGGGAGTAACACTAGATGATGAAGTTTTCTATATTACACTAATCCACTTAAAGAGTTAATAGTGCAGCAGGTCTTGCATCATGATGCATTTCTGAACAAAAACAAGAATGAAACTCTAATGACTGGCGTTATTGACAGAAAGAGACTACCTCAGGGACATTCTGTAAACTCAGGGATAGATAAGACGTATGTTGTGTGTGAGTGTGTATGTGATTGTGTGTGGGGTTGCATGCATGCATGTGTTTGGAGGTCTGTATTTGTATAGAGGAATGACTGAGTGGGTGCCTGGGCTAATATAATGTATCAGATGCAGCAGGAGATTACCACAAGTGCAGCAGAAAAAGGAGCTATTAATGTTTGTGGTAATCACCATGTGATTTAGTCACATGCAAATCAGCTCATATTGAGGAGGTCTTTCCTCATTGCAGCTAATGTGTCACTGAATTTCTAGCTTTTGATATCAAGCTAACAGGCCCTTTTTGCCACTGCCTTACAGTTTGTGGCTGGGCCTATCCCTGAATCTTGTGCAGTCTTACCTTTCTCTTCGCCTTGTTTACCCTGTCTCAATTATCTGTTGCTTGGTAAGCCAAGCCAGATATTTGTACTATTTCACGGGGTTATGGAGGTGGTAGGTATAGACAGAATTTAAACAAACAAAACAAATCCATGCCTTTAAGTGATTCCCTCACAACTACACCGTGCACAAAGTCTAGTACTGTGTTCTTTCTGTCTTCTTCTCTTTACAAGTCACCTATCATTATGGGTAACTGGGTAATGACTGATGCATATTTATTATTTATTTATTTCCCCATATGTGGCATTCCTCCTACACTAACATGTAGTCTTGCTTCTTTGTACCAAATCTCATATGAGTATCCCCAGATAGTAGTGACCACCAATGAAATCTGAAATCTGTTTATGGTCATCATGAACACAATAGCTGGTGTGTTAAAAACTTCTCCTGTACAACAGAACAGTGCCTGTTCCAGATAATAAAGCACCACATACCAACTTAATAGGCAACACTAAATCCAAGTGAATATGCATTTTATTCAGTGGGATCATTGTTTTTATTTCTGGAAGGTGTATTTGCAGCCCTCCATCATTTTTCATTCAGGCTTATATTGTAACAATGAACATAATAACTGCAGCACCACTAAGACATTCAGCACAAACTCCTGGTAGTACCTAGCCAGTTCCAAATATTTACGTACTTATTTATTTACTTATTGCATTTGTTGACCGGGAAAGTCCACTGGGCCTAGGAAGCGCCCATTTTCAGTGGAGGCCTGGGGAGAAAAGCTCCACAATATTACATATAAAGTAATTAAAACAAATTAAAGACAATGTCAATACATGATAAAGTTGTACACAGAAATTACAAATGTAAACTCAGGAATTACAACAATATGCCATCAGTTGTTACTTTTTCTAAGAGTTATATGGCTACAGCATGGCCTCTGTGTTCTCCCATGATCAACCCATTTTACTAAATACATGCCTATAGTATGAAATTTCTTTTTCTACAGAATTCACTTATGACATATCTACTTTGAGTGCATCTTCAAATGACTTGTGTTGGGCTCTTTTTCTTTGTTCGATGCCTTGCTGGCTAGTTTTCTTTTTATTTTTCATATTTTGGTTAAGTCTATCCTTTATGGGGTTGGAGGGGGATACACTTGTTGGGGAGGAGGGATACATTCTGGAAGCTCTCATACAATTCCAAGAATCATAGCTATGCTCATGTCTCCAGATATCCTCTGATTTGTTTCTTTTGAGAAGTGATACTAAGGGAGTGATCCATGAAAATCTGGGATTGCATTTGGTTCTAACTCATTCTCTTCCACAATGTCATTAAACATCACCATGTATTTAATGAAAACTTGCTTAGCATTTGTCAGTAACAATGATGACTTTCCATATACCGGGTTTACTATTGTGTGGTTAATTGTCATATTTAGTTTCTTAACAAAACACAATTCTGTACCAAGCATCATTATCCATTCCTTACCACACAACTCTGTTCCATCTAAGTGACATACATGTGAGTTTTACTTTTGTATTTTGTTGACATACACCTTGGGTAATGTTATTTTTTCCCTATGGTGACAACTTTAACCTGACTAAATCTCTAACATCATTTCTGCTAAGCACTTCTTTTTGATAGAAATATTCTCTGCTACATTTATATATATATATATATGTCACACACAAGCATCTAATCTATGCAGCTCTATCATTTTACTCTAAAATATTTTCATGTGTCATCTGACTTCCATTATGAAAAATGAAACATTTTGCTGCGCTGAATGGTTTGAGCTCATGTGCTTCCGTAAAATGTCAACAATTTTATTAAATTATTTGATCAGATGATTTCTTGTGTGTTACCACACTATGGAACAACCTGCAAGTTTGGTGCCCATTAAATTTCACAACAATGGGAATATTTTTAAACATCATTTGCTATTTGATAAAAGTGCTCCTCTTTCAAAATAAGTTATCCATTCTTCTCTAATAGCATAAAAGGCAGTCATATGCCCATGTTGCTCAGTTATTTTTAAATTATATCCATATTCAGCAATATTTCTTCTGCTTAGGACTCTTGCTAGGCCAAGGCCTGTTTGCTCATAGCATACATAAGATAACAGTGGTTACTGGATTAGAATACAGCCTTAGGAAATGTACTCTCAATTCAAAACAATCATTATTCGCATTTTATACTCTTTAACAACCATTATTTACTTTAAATATTATGTGATTTTGTTAAAAAATAAGTGCATTTTCTGCACTGAAACACATGCATTTTCAATGTTAAGTTGAGATTCAAAATTCTGATTGCCCTTTTCTACGTGTTGAAGTAGCTACAAATAACTTGAAATATTATTGCACGTCCTTATTCAGTAACAGTTGTGAACTGATTATAACTAGCTTTATACAACTTAAGAAGTCTACTGAAATCAAAAAGCACTGACTGACCCTTTTGATTTTGATAACAAATGTTTTTGAATAATTTTAATTCCTCACAAAGCATTCTATAGCTATGTCAAGAATCTAAATGGGAACACTCAGATCTGCTCTGAGTTACAGCATAATGGCACTAAATATACAGAACCAACTGATATTGCCAACATCCTAGCAGATAGGTTCAGTGCTAACTTTACCCCCCCCCTCACCCCCTAGAGGGCCCATCTCTATACCGGAAGAATGCAAAGTTCCTATAATCACGGCTGCACAGGTAAAAAAACACACTCTCCAAAGCCAAGAACACAGCATCCATGGGACCTGACAATATCCCAGGCTGCGTTCTACACGAACTACAGAATGAACTGGCACCCTACCTAAGTACCATGTTCAATCATAGCCTCACCTCAGGCTTTGTGCCCACTGAATGGTGCACTGCGGCAGTTATCCCACTCCACAAAGGGGGAGCCACGACAGACCCCGGGAACTACCGCCCCATTAGCCTGACGAGCCTGGTCTGCAAGGCCATGGAACGTATCATCGTGGAACTCATAAACAAAGACATTGGTAATCTCCAAACTCTGGACCCTACTCAGTTTGGATTTGTAAAAGGCAGATCATGTCTCCTAAATCTGATTGACTTTTTTGAAGCAGTCACCAAATCCATAGATGAGGGTAAAATGGTTCACACAGCTTATCTAGATCTCGCCAAGGCTTTCAACACCATCCCCCACTCTGGAATTATAGATAAGCTCACTAAACTAGGTATAAATCCCTATGTCACAAGATGGGTTGCCAACTGGCTCACGGACAGAACCCATACTGTGAAAGTAGCGGATTCCAAATCCGGCATCAGACCAGTGACAAGTGGAATACCACAGGGTTCAGTCCTGGGTCCTCTTCTGTTTGGTATCTACTTCTCTGAAGTGCAGGCCAACACAGAAGGTCTTTATTAACAAAGTTTGCAGATGACTGCAAACTAGGAGCCATAATCAAAACTCCTAACGATGTGGACAAACTACAAAAGGGCCTCACTGAGACAGATACCTGGTGTCAAAGCCATGGCCTGAAGCTCAATGCCAAAAAGTGTATTGTCATCCCCTTTGGTAAAAACTCTGTAACCATGAACTACCACATAGCTGGTAGTCTACTTAATGCCGAAAATGTGATAAGAGACCTTGGGACACAGGTGTGACAGTAGTCTCTCCTTTGATAATCACATCGCCACAGTGGTCAGGAAATCCTTCTACGTGGCTCATCTCATCACAAAAGGATTCTCATCTAGAAAAAAAGAGGTCATTGTTCCCCTCTACTCATCACTCATTAGACCCATTATAGAGTACAACACCCCTTTTGGTATGTACCTCACAAGACATCTACAACAACTGGAAAGACCACAGAAATACCTCACAAAGAGGATTAATAGCCTCAAACAGATGCCCTATGCAGACCGTCTCAAAAAACTACAGCTTTACTCCATTGCCTACTCAGGGGCGATCTCTGCCTAACATACAAAGCTATGACAAACCCAGAGCTGTTGGACATGCTCCACTTAAAGAAATCCCAATCCCTCCGAGCTACATGCTCTAGGGACCTTAACTTTGTCACCACAATAAACAGAACATGCTGGAGGGATAGATTCCTGTCCCAGAGACTTCCCATACTCTGGAACAGACTACCTATCTATGTCAAACAGAGCTCCTCATTAGCACTCTTCAAGAAAAATCTTGATGATTGGATGGGAACTCGACAGGGGCACAGGAAAATAATTTTCTTGGGTGGCGAAAGCCAGGGTACATTTTTTGACTAGGCTTGTATGGGCCCTAGGGCCGATAGCCTAGTACCTACCTATGTAAAAATAACTACACTTCTCTTTAACAGTTTGTTTCTACTTTCAATTACTATTTGCCCACAAATGAAGACTTCACCAAAATTTACTCTATTTATTTGTTTCAAAATTCAGGCATTCAATTGTTTCCTTCCTAACAGTTTAACAGCTTTTATATCTATCTATCTATATATATATATATATATATATATATATATATATATATATATATATGTATATATATATATATATATATATATGTGTGTGTGTGTGTATATATATACACACACACACACACACACATATATATATATATATATATATATATATATATATATATATATATAAACATAGCTATAGTTAGAGTGGGCCAAAAGGGGCAGGGATGCAAGCTGTTAGGGGGAGTGACTGGCACTATAGGACAGGTGGCAATCAATCCCTGTAATTTACTGGTATGACTGTTGCATCACTGTTAATGGGCAGCTGGGCACAGATGCCTATCGCTAATTGATGCTTGAAAGCACAATGATTAACAGATGAGCTGGCCTTCTTGGAATTTGCAGTATGTTTGCCCTAAACCTACATCTTTACATAACATAATAAAGACATGAAATTAAATTGTGCTTTAAGACTTTACAAACTCATACAGAGTGATATACCCAGCTGGTACACTTCACCTCATATTAATCCTGCATCTACACAGGAGTACATATGCCACAGGTAGACTTCAGTACTGAAACCCAGCAGTTGTACTGAGTAATATTTTCTGGCCTTGTCTGTCACCACTCAGGTTGCAACTCATTCCTTTGCTTTTTTTAAGGGAAAGGATTATGACACATTTAGGAAGAGGCATATAAAATAAGACGACTAACAGACAGCAAATTTTGTAGAACCATAACCAATGTAGTAAAAATGTGTTAATTTTATTCAGTACACCTGAAGAAGCCTATCTGGTGAAAGCGTTTGTGTTCTGTGTCTTTGGAAAATAAATTGTTAAAGCCTGGAGCCTTACCTCAGTGCTTTTTTTGCTGTTTCTATGAGTTTTACTTTTTTTCTGAGGTACCTGGTTACATTTGGAATTTTTGTACTTGCTGTGTTAATTTTATTGTTAATTGCTAATCAGTTACAGTAACTATAAGCATGTTAAATTTATTGTTAATTGCTAATTAGTTACACTGACCAGTTATTGATTACATTTTATGTTTCTAAAGTATTCAATTATAATGTTTGATCTAGACAAATCATTTAGAGACTCCAGATTCAAGGCTTAATGTTTACTGTGGGAGTGAAAAGATTTTAAATGGAACTGTAATGGTGAATATCAGATGACTTACTAAATGCATGATAAACCACATGAAAGTCTGTCAAGGAAATGGGGACTGTGAGCAGGTATGACAAAACATTATGAGTACCTCAAGAAAACCCAAGACCAAAAGGAGAGCACGTTTTGCAGAGATTTATTTGCAAGCTCCCCCCCCCCCACCAAAAAAAAAAAAAGCTGTTAGTCTAAATTTGTAAAATATTTCAGGTTAACATAGTTCCTTCCATACCATCTCAAGCAAATTATCTTAACAAAAACATGTCTTTTTTTGGTGCATTTATATTCCTGTATTCAAATGACATGCAAAAGTTTAATAAAAGAAATTAAAAAAAAAAAACACGTCATTTGAACAGAGGTCAGAAATACAAGGGAAGCACAATTTGAAGGCAAGTAAAGATGATTTAGTGGTAGCATTTAATAATTTGCTTCTCATGGAAAAAGTGGCAAATAGAAGGAAAAGCCATTCAGAGGGGAATGTGGGTTCAAAACTATAGATGAATAAAAGAATGTAAAGATAAAACAAACTTCTAAAAATTCTATCCGAAACAGATTTCAGTGACTGCTAAACCTGCAAAAGTACAGACAGCTCCTTCCCATAGTCTTGCAGTTGCCCCATATGCTTTTCCCTTCTTATGCTTTACCACACTGCTCTTTCATTTGCTTCACTCTTCAAGTCATTGATTGTAAATCTTTGAAGCACTGCCTTTTCTCATAGCATGAATTAACTGCTTACAACCCTTTCTGTGAAAAAATGCATCCTTCCTAAATCCTTTTGTCTCCCACATGACACTATATTCTTCTGTTTCTATCACTACCATAACTTTCTTATTTGAATGATATTAATGAACTTAAGTCTCAGTCTAACTTCATCTCATTATCATTGCCTCTTTCTATGTATATCTATATCGACAGATAAAGATATGTAGGAACAGAGAAGAGATATAGATATATGTAGAAACATTTGCAGAACATTATGTCAACAAGTACAAATAGTGACCTTTTTGGCTTTCTATTGGTCTTGGAATTTTGATGTCATCATCTCATTACAGTTGATGCTTATTTATTAACACATTATTTGTATTTTTAAACATTCTGAAGTAGTCCAGTGCATTAAACCTGGATGAAAGCGCTAATTATTGGCTCTCTGACTTTTATTTGAATTTTTATTTTATTTGTTTTCTTCTAGTTATTACGTTGAAGTTTTGTTATATATAATCTATTTCTTCAATATTTAACTGAGTTTTTTGGCATATATTATATATACACATCTCAAAAGGCAGGTATAGATACAGGTAGAGACAGATATATAAACAGAGTTAAGATGCATCTGCTATACATACTAGTTGATGGAAGAAAAGGAATCACACAAATGTTACAGTTACACACACACTACAGTCATACATATTCAAACAGACTATCACCATCTGTGTGCGTGCATGTGGACACAGATGAACTTTCAAAGGGTTACTGGTAGTCAACATACAGCTTCCATAAGTAGAGAAGAAGATATCCTCATAAGTAACAGGTCAGTCACCTAAGTGGCATGAAGTTATAACTTTTCTCTTCTGCCCACTATCATCTGTGGAATTGTCTATAACTAGGCATCATGTTCTTTGAGGGAGCATTATGGAATTCTACAAATATGTATACAGATATAATTATATACAGATAGTAGATCTAGATGTACACACACACACACATATATATATATATATATATATATATGTAGTCAATAAATTATATAAATTGAATATATTGAATAGCAACTGACCGAGTACCCATGGTTGATTAGCAACTGATCGAAGAAAAAAAAAAAAGTAAAACATTTTTTGCAGGGGAGCAAGCCCCTTCTGCACCCCCACAATCCTTGTTAACTAAATATACTAACTCCGAGATTGCAATGCAGTGGGGATAGGGCAAATTCCGCAATCCCCACTGTGCCAAAATTTCACACAGAAAAAAATCTGATGCATTAGATTACCTGATTTTTAATCAACTGTACCAGCATTATATTCTGTTCAAAAACTTCAGTTGTCAATAATTTGTCAGTAATCCATATCTATATGTCTTTCTCTCTTTTATATATAGATACACACACACACACACACATGCAATATATACTACAAAAAAAACCTAGCCAAGCTGGAGTTTTCACTGTGTGATACCTTACATCTCCTGTAATAGAGGCCCATGGGATAGATGCAAATGACCACTTAAGGACATGAAGTGTTTCAGCTATATGACTTATGAATGTCCATGACTTTTTACTTTTTCTTTTTAAGTCTTTGTGGATACACACACCAATAATGCCAAACCCCACTAGCTGTGGACATGCATGTTTCAGCTTTCTTATTATGTATCCACAAAGACTTAAAAAGAAAAAGTAAAAAGTCATGGACATTCACAAGCCATATAACTGAAACACTTGGATGTCCTTAAGGGGTCATTTGCATATAGCCCATGGACCTCTATCACAGGAGGTTTAAGGCATCACACTGTGAAAACTCTAGCTTGGCTAGGTTTTCCTTGTATTTTTTACTAATTCGTTTATCTGTGTCACCTTTTTACTTTTTTGGTTCAAACATATAATATATGCATATATGTATGTGTTGTTGTTGTGTCTTTCGGCTTTTCCCAGTTAGGGGTCGCCACACTGCGGTCCACTAATGATTGGCAGTAGATTTTTTTACGTGCCGAGTTGCCGGCCGGCCCTGACGCACAACCTTCAACGAAGGTACGCCCATTCACGCATGTCTCCACACAGAAGACGCTCTAGCTGAGAATCGAACAGGACAACATCTTACTGTGAGGCAACAACGCTACCGCAGCACCACCACCGTATGTGTGTGTGTATACAGATATATATATATATATATGTGTGTATATATATATATATATATATATGTATATGTATATAGATAGATATATAGATCTAGACATGCATAGACACACACACATATTTTATATATATATATATATATATATATATATATATATATATATATATATATACAAGCATGTGTATGTATATACACAGTCACACACACACAGCTTATTCAATGTTTTTCATTCATTTTCTCATTACTGCTTGCACTTCTGTTGTGCATAACCTATAATAATTTAACTGCTTTTAATGTTTTTTTTTTTTTATGGGAGACCACACCAGAAGAAAGAAAATGCATACTAATTAAGATTTCCATCCTACTAAGATAAATAAGAAACTGTTTGACTCAAGTGTTTTTTTTTTTTTTGGAACGTCTATGATGATCCTTTCTTAAACTGTGCCAAATTTGTTAAATTCCTTTTCTTGTTTAGGTTAGTCTGAAAAGAAAGATATTCACATGGACAGTAGGTGGTGCTGCTGCACTGCAAATGTTTTCTGTCTTTTTAATTTCTGTTTTTTTTTCCTATCACTTTGCTTTTATAGGGAAGACTTAAGCAATCTCACGCAGATTCTTGTTTGGCATGCTGTAGGAAAAAATGTGTTGCAGTTAACAGCCATAATAATCAAGTCTGGACGATCTATCTTTTCTTCAGTGTTAAAAGATTTCAATGCTCTGGAAAGATACAGGTAAAAGAACTATGACGTAATTGCCAAAAATCCAAGCTTACAAAGTCAGTATTACAGAAATAAAATACTATGTATAGCTTTACAAAAATCCCAGAAAACAGAAATATGTTGCATTCACCCAAATGTAGAGTCAGCAGCACTGTAATAAGAAATGCATGCTTATAAAAATCCCAGGAAGTAGAAATGCATTATGCCCAGCAGTTGTAGATATGGCTAATTTTATAAGTTCTAAAGTTTGCAAGATTTCACTCTGAAACATTTTTGTAAGTCATTTCATAAGTGGTGAACATTCCATGTGCTTACTATAACTATATATGGTCATATATTTGCTGGGATACAGAAGAACGTTCTGTGTTTCACACAGTGATTGACAATGGATTACTGACCAACACGCTGCAAGTATTTCCGGGCTTACATTACACACTTACACATCCCATTCTTTCAGTGTATTTATAAATGTATCTGTCTCATTGTCTTAGTCATGTCACCTCAAAGCTGCTGTTGTATCTGTTAGTCTGATGCCCACTTTGCATCATTCTCTGTATGGCACATACAGTTATTTATGAATAATTTCAATATTCCCCTTTTAGTAGTTTATTTTTGGGAGGAGGGGGGCAAACGACTACAATACAGTATATTCAGTATCAAACCTGCTGCATTGCTCTGTCTGACTAAGGCAGCACCAAAGGACAGTGGAAGAACATGAAGGATGAATTTATAATGAATTCAACAAGTATGAAAAAATATATTTTTGCCAGTAATAAATAATAGGTCAGTCACTTAAATGGCACTGCATTCTAAGTTTCCTTTGCAGGTTACTGCAAAGGGTAGGTCATCCATAACACAACTTCATATTCTTCTAAGATATTTGTAGAAACACATGCTATACTTGAAGGGCATGCATTGTACATTTCCAGCATGGTCAGTTTCTCCAGCTTCAAATGAAGTAAAAACAATTAGAAATACATTATTCCAGTCATGAGTGATGTGATCAGTGTGGTAAGCAGGTGGATCTAAGCTTCTTACATTTTGAACTTTAAGCAGGATTTAGTCTGGGACTGGGTCTACAACATAGCTCCAAGAAATGTCAGTGCTTCGTGACCATCTGTCCTCAATCTCATAGCTATCCTATGTAAAACATGCTCTGTCCTGGTCACTATCCTATATAAAGGGAAAGTGCACAGCAATACAGAATAGATAAAAGTAAATTATCTGACAACATCCATGCCAGCATGTACTCCTGAAACCACTGAAAGCCAAATGCATGGCTTTTCAACCCATGTGAATAAACGTGTGTGACTTGAGCTTTAGTTTGTATGACATTATATAATTTTCAGCTGTGTTTCTACTTTTTTGCACATACATATTTATTTGAACTTTTGTAATTTTATTTATACTTTAAAAGTTTCAGAAAGCTTCAGTGTGATGTCACATTTCTCTATCGGTGCTTTTGTACCACATTATTGTAGTGAAAGTTATATATGTTTATGGTTAGAAGGTTTACCAAAACCAGGTTTATTTGTTGGTAATTTTTGATATGCTACATTTTTTGGACCTGACCTTGCCTGCTTGATTATAGGTATACAGACACACACACACACACACACACACACACACACACACACACACACACACACACACACACACACACACACACAAAATCAGATACATAGATACAGAGTTATAGTTTACTATCAAAATGTTGAAACTGAAAGCAGTTTTCAACAAAATTTCCAACTTGTTTATCTTACTTTGGTAATACCAAATTACCAAAAATGTCAGAAATGGTAACTATGGCAATTGACATTTGAACACTGGAAGTTCCAATGTCGAAAGTCCGTGCTACCGTTAAGGTTTTTGCAAGGGGTCAAGCCCCCCTGCATCACCCCGACACACACACACACCCTGCATATTATATATACCAACTCTGAGATCACACTACAGTGAGAAAAAAGGAACCTTTCCCAATGTGCACTGTACTGCGATCTCAATTCAAAACATTGACTTCATATTAGTGAATGTGTATTCACTTTCACTAATATAGTCGGATATTTTCAGTTCGAAATTACGGGTTTGGTAGAACACACGTTCGCCCAACCCATTTTCGTTGAACTGCATTTCTACATTTTGTTTGTAAACCTAGATTTATACATAGATATAGATGATAGATAGAAACAGTCATTAGCACTGTGACATAATATTTTTTTTTTCCAGAAGCAGTGGTCTCCTTTCATTTATTTATTTGAATTTTTGATACTGCAGTTTGTTTGTGAGCATTTTTCTATGCATTAAAATATTTCCTTGGAATACAGTCTAACTTTCTGAACTCATGAATGGAATCTCCTAATATCAATTTATTAAAAGGAAGAATTATTGCTGATACTTTTGAAACCCATGCAATGCCTTCATTGTAATTTTCAGCTCCTTGTCAACACAGTTACAGAATTCTGGTCTCTTGTTACACTTTGCCAAAACCAAATCCACGCTATTGAGTAACTAAGCATGGAAACTCTGAATATCCTCCACTAAATATCTCAACACTTAAATAACGGACAAATGAACCTCTTGACATTTTAATATTTTAAGCACACATAGTTGAATGTGTGCTTCACAATCCTCTGCAATACTTCAACCACCAAAGCCAATCAACTGCAAGGAAGATTTTACAGACTGCACTATTACCTAACTGTTGAGCCAGCAGAAATAGCAGGCACCACTTCTGTGATCTGCAGCTGTTTGTTGAATCTGTCATTTTTACAAATATCCCAAAGTATGCTATATTTACATCCTCCTATAAAAGCACACATGCTTCAGTCTTAATCATTGTTTCAAAATCACTGCTGTCCTCATAGCCTCAGCTGGCTGCACCATGAAAATTAAAGTAAATCATCTCAGCTTAATCTAGTATGTGTAGTCCTGTGCTCATCAAAATGTCCGTCATTAACCACTCTCTAATTAAATGGTGCATGCCTAGAAGGCCAAAGTAATCCTCAAACACTCCATTTACTGCAAGTCAAATAAGCTAACAGCAAACATGGATATGCACTGCTATCTGCTACAGCTACATTTCCCAACACATATCAATTCTGCAGTCACAGGAGTCTCTTGGACTGCACAGAGAAAAGACGAAGAATTAACAAAGTAAAAAATAGAGCAGGTGTGGCAACCAATGGCACTCATTTGGGTTACAGTTTCCCTGATTAACCATACATCTGTGACTGTACTGCTAACTTATGGTTTATTTTCTTCTAACTATGCACTGCTTTAACAAATGGCCTATGATAAATTAACATATATTATATGAATGTGAGTTTGCTTTATACCAACATAATATAGCATACTTTGGCCAAGTTTCTTACTTTATTTCTTTATGTTCTCCTTATAGTCATTACTAATGTATGCCTTATTGTGCTTGAAGCCCTAGAGTCCTTGTTCCAGGATAAACTATGTTGTCACAATTTAACTATATCACTTACTAGCTTTTTTTACAGTGCTCATCTTCTGCTTCTGTTGTCCGTACTATGTATGCACTTTCACCACTGTTTAAATTAAATATGCACATTTATATTCTTCTTTTCAAAGAATCACCTTATTCTTTGCACAATATATTTGCAAATCCTATACGTTTTTATTCAAGCACTTTTTTTTCTTACAGTGTATATTATATTCAAACAATTTTCTTCTTGCCTGCATGTTCTGCCCCTCTGCACAACATATACAGAATAATTGACTAATGTCTGCCTCGGGTGGAATGTAAAAAGCACCAATAGGTAAAGAGCTGTATGAATAAATGATGTAAATTGTACCTTGTTGTGCACAGTTGTGTGAATAAATTAAACTGCACTACATGGTACTGAGTTGTATGAATAAATGAAATGTACTGAAAAAGGATGCCGCTATTTCCTCAAAAACTCAAGTTTGACAGTTTCAAGTACTGATTTTTAAACTGCCATTCTCTTGTTCTGAATTTACCATAAACAAAGAAAGGAAAATTCTTGACTTCATCCAAAAATCCAGCTATTTCCCTTTTCTCTGACCACTTGCAACCTTGGAGTAAGTTAACTACTTTAATAAGGTATTTTCCCTACATAAAAGGAAAAAAAATGTCCGATGTATATGTGTGTCTGCAATTTTATTATTACTATTTTCTGTTTTTAGCACTATATCTTCAGAACTTTGCTCAAGACTTGAGGAAAAGTACACGACTTTCATGCTGGAAATAATTTTCCTTTAATATGTAAAATATTCCTTATTTATTTTAAAAAAAATAATAAAATAAAAAGGTATATTCCCACAATCTTTGTGTTGCAATGGAATATAATCACACAGCTTATACCCCACAGCTTCTGAAATTCATTTAACACAGTCCAGCTTCATGAACAGCATTGACTACATCCACAGTAATTTATATCTGTAAACATTGCACTGTCTTGTGAATATGGCCATGTTAAGCAAAAATACAACTATAAAGTAAAATATATTTTAGCATTCCATTAAGTAATTAGTGAAAGAAAAATCAATTTAAATAAATCCATCTGAACAGTGTTAAAAGTAAAAAATAGTGTGCTTCAGCACAAAAGTTGCTCAAAACTTGCAAATATGTGTTTTTATACAATTTAAATGTTTTCTTTTAAATGAAAAATCATATTCATATTTATTTATATAAATGGTAACTTTAAAAAAAGAAAAAAAACATTGAATCACTGGTAACAAGAAATGTTATACAGAAATGTCTGTAAAATTAGAGATGTTTCATTTGTAGACACCTTTTGGTTATTTGAATGAACAAAGAAGATAGAAAGCTATTTTCTGTTTTTTTAATAACTGGATGATTAAGTAGAAACTGGTGGCACAGTACTACAGTGACAAAATATATTCAACAAAAAGGAATCGATGTAATGACTGTTTTGTTTTCTTAAATTATTTTCTTATATTTTTAGTTAGCAAAACAGAAGAAAATCACATTTTAATTTAATATATTTATCCAAAGTCCTATCCAGTCATTTTACAGCTTTAACCATTGTGTAAAGGAAAAATACAACAGCCAGCTGTGAAAAGAATTATTTATCTGCTACTTGCTTGTGTTGCATAACTCTTGTAGCTTTGATGGTATATGAGGTCATAGACATTTGCCATAAATGGCTACATACCTCATACATGAACTGGACATTGAATGTCCTTGTTTAAAAAAAAATGCCTTCAGAAAGTTATCTTGTACAAGGGCTCTATCCTGGAAGCATGCAGTGGCCAGGTTACTTCAAAATGATAGCAAAAAAAAATGACTAAGTAGCTAGATCTATTTCTAAGGGCTGTTTCAACATAATGATAACATAAATAATTGATGCTGACAATCAACAAGAGGGCATGAAAGACCCAGTAATACTGTTACACATTATCCTCCAAAAAGCCAGGACACATGTCATACAGACCACAAGGGGGAGCGAGGAGACCTTTGTGTGGAACCCTTTCCACAGAAGATATAACATGCTCAATTCTGCAGGTTCCATCAACCATGCTTTCCTCTATACTGCGTTCAGGTTCCAAGCACTGCCTAACATCTTCATGTGACTATGATGAACTTGTAATGCAGTGCTTCAGCAGAGTTGGTAAGTTGTGTACAGGTATTATATGAATGCTCTGGAACACGGAAAAATCACAGGATGTTTTTACTGTATGAGCCGCCACAAAATTTAACTGCCACTGAATACAACTGAGACTTTGGTCAGTTTTATATTCATAAACACCCCTAGATATGCTCATGAATTCATAAAGACTTCATACTTTAAGTTCATAATCTGAGCCTAAGCAGCTGTTGCAAATATTCTGCTCATTTGTGTCAAGTTTGCAAATAATACTAGAAAGGCATTTTGGGTCACTAGGCAGGAAGAAAACATAAAGCAAAAATGACACTTCCATAAAATAAAGCAACTGTTATTCCTAGGGCAAGGAAAGGTGACAGATGTATAGAAATCAAATAAGTTATCAGAGTCTGAGCTATAAACCTTTATGACGGGAAAGGAACAATGGTTCCAAAGTATCTGTGATTAAGAACATTAATGTAAGTTGTCCTTACTGTCTGAGAGACAAAGAACTTTCCATGACTACTTCATGCCTGGTGCCTTGCCTCAATAGGCAGATTCTTTACGAGGCGTCTTTTGTCATTATGTAGTAAGCTGCATACATTAGGTAAAATTATAAAACAATACAAAAGACAACAGATAAACTGAGGTACAGGCAATGCTTCCATCCTATTGGCTAACTTAATTAGCAAACTATAATCAATAAAAATATTTTGTGAAAAAATAAATTCTGGTTATTTACTGTAGCGTTCAAAGCACTTATATTGAGAAAAATAAATTCTAAAAACTTGTTTACAGACTTCCACAGATGTGTCTTCTCTTAAATAATTGACAAGAGATTTTCATGCAGCAAGATACACTCATCGCTCATTTCTATCAGCAGAGTACCACAGCCTACTGCTGTTAGGTCATGTTCAAATCAATGCAGATTAGAGTCAGTTAGCTAATGGGGTAGGGTTATTGCCCCTCCCAAAACACCTGTCTTTTCCCACCTATCTCTAGCACCCCTCATCTCCATGCTAAGACCCACTTGTTGCTTAATCATGCATGCTTGAAGCCAGCTATTGTTTTAACTCGCTGTTTTCTCTGCAGTGGCATACAGGGTGCTCATCACACTGTCCAGTGCAGAAAGTGTCATGACATCTGTTGTGCATTGCCATTTTACATTCACTTCTTATTTCATAGGTAAGTACAAAGCTTGCTGGCCTTGTCAGACATTTTTAGCCTAGTCAATTTCCCCTTCAAAGGTAAGATTCAAACCAGGTACCTTGTATCTGCAAGGCAAAGACCTTTACAATTATACCAACAACTCTTAGCTTCATGTTATCTACACTTAGTACAGCATATCCAATGTCACAGGTAAGAGTAAAGTTACTGAACAGCACAGAAACACAAAGGAATGTACTTCTGTCTCCTCTGACACCTTTCGCCAGTGTATAAGACTGAAATGCTCCACAGTCAGAATAAGAGTAAAAGATCTTACAAAACAAGACAGTGCTGCTTCTACTACAAACCTTTACAATGTAACCATTGTGTCACAGCCACATGTCCTTTTTAATTTTGCTTTTTGGGGCAAATATACATGCTTGTATACCTTAGCATTTCCCCCCCAATATGTCAGGAACTGACAATGTGCCATTTTGTTTCTTTTGTCCCTGGATGCCCCCAGACAAATGATGGTACTAGATGGACTATTCTGTTCATCAATTTACAACCCAACATAGATATGAACAGCTTTCTGTGCAGTTAAGTGGATAACTAAATCGGATTCACGTTCTTGATAAATAAATAAAGTATAGCTGTCTCTTTACACTGCCCATGAGTGTTGTGAAGCATCCAGCAGTAACAACTAAGCCTAGAGCATTTTTAGATATTTTCAATTGATTTGTGAAATACATGCACAGAATGAATGCTGAAAAAGAACAGATAGAGAATAAGAACAGCTTTTGGCATGGATGATAGGTTCATGGGTGCACACAAGGAAATCAGTTTCAAAGATCATAAGGAGAATAGTCACAGCAGTTTACTTACAACTCCTGTCTATACAGGACTGTGGGGCCTAGCCATAGCAGTTTATTTACCATACCCATGTCCAAACAAGACTGTGGGGCCTAGCCACATCAGTTTACTTACCAGAGCATACAGAAGTTGAGAGGCTTAACCTCAACAGTTTATTTACTACCCTGTCCACACAGAACTGAGGGGCCTAGCCACTGTAGTTTACTTACCACCCCTGTCTATATAGCACTGAGGGAGCAAGTGACAATAGTTTACTCACCACCACCACCTATACAGGACTAGACACCAGGCAAGGGTGAGAGTATGGTTGGGTAAATAAACTTAACATGACAGTAGATGTTTAGATGATCACTGCTTCAGTAGCCTTAGCTGTATGGGTTATATCCAGCCAAGGATGTAACAGCCAGCCAGTTTCTAAACCTTCAGGACACCTTTCACATTCCAAACCATCAATCAGCTCAAGCTGAGCTGACTAAAAAGATCAGGTTGGGTAACAAGGCCTTCAGTGTTTTTATGGCAATAGAGAGGGGGGGGTGAGCCCTGAAAGGACAATGAACAACAAAAATAAATGTCCACACCCAGGCATAAAAACACACCAAAAAACAAGGAGGATGGAGGAAGGGAAGGAGTAGCTACTGCAGCAGTGATCATTCAAACATCTACTACTATGGTACATTAACCTAACTGTACTATGTTCATAATATTGATGACTGCTGCCGTAGCCTTAGTTATATGAATAGATTAACCTAGCTTACTACATTTGGGAGATGGAAGGAGAAAGGTCCTGGAGCCCCTAGAGAAAAGCCTTAGCAAAGTCTGATCTAGAAATAGAAAAGGAATCACGATTGTAATGCCTTGTAAACATATGTAAGGTGGATTGAGTTGCTGTTTCTAGAATAACCCTTTCCTAATACCCATAGATGACGACAAGGCTCTGGTAGAGTAGGCTTTGACCCTGCCAGGAATAGTTTTGCTTTTTTGAGTATAACAAAAGGTAATATCCTCAGATAGCCATAATAGTCTGTTTTGACACAGGTTGTCCCTTCTTCCCACCTTCACAAGAAATGAACAATTGATCCGAAGATCTGAAAGATTTAGCTCTGTCAATTTAGTACATGAGCCATCTGTGGGCATCCAAAGTATGGAGTATCCTTTCTCCCTCATTTTTAGGTTAAGGAAAGAAAATGCGGAAATAAATAGTCTGGCTTAAAGTAAACTCAGATATCTACTTTAGGCATAAAGTAAGGATTAGTGCTCAAAGAAACTGTCCCTGTGGAACATGACATAGGCTTGACTGACCATAAGAGCTTGCAGCTCAGATACCCTTCTTGCAGAAGTCAGAGTAGTCAGTAAAACTGTCTTCCATGTTAACAGCCTCAAGTCAGTCATGTTATCTGCTTTGAATGGAGCAAGCGTTAGCTTCTGTGGGTGACTCTTGAGTAGGTTCCGAATCTTTCCTGGTCTGGTGGGACCTCTTGGATGACTCGCTTGTCTAGCAGCTTTTTTATTTCTACGGCTACTGCTTCCCTTTCAGAGGGTGGAACATTGAGAAGTATCCTGTTTAATGGAGGTGGGCAAAGAAAGGGAATGTAGTAGCCTCTGGTAATAATTGTTTGCACCCAGATATCTGTGGTGATAGATGTCCAGGCATTTGGATGATTAGAAAAGTGTCCCCTGACTGCAGCAGTCAGGCAACTATTCAGGAGCACTGAAAAGGCCTCTCAGAGAATGGATCCCTGAAGCCTTTGTTCTGCAGGTCCCTTCTGCCATGTGTGAGATTTCCATCATTACCCTCTGCCTTGGGGGAGTCTATCTCCAGAAGTGTCTTGAAAAATCCCCTGTGATTTCCTGAACCACAGTTTCTTATCTCCCTTTCTAATTTCTAGAGAAGGTCCTCTGAGGGGTAGAAAATGTATGCTTACAGCAGAAAGGATTTTCCCATCTTGTTCACTTCTGGAAAGTGTGTTTTGACAATGGGTTCAAACAAAGTTGACCCATCAAGGGGGAATTTATAAAGGATGTTTTAAAAGGCTCCACAAATTCTCAAAAGTGCATCTAGACATGACTCCTTGAAACACCCTCCATAGCATTGGAGAACAGATGCATGGAGTCATTCAATAGGGACTGTAGGGTAGCCAGTTGTGAGTCCACTGACTTCTTGTCCTCTGGAGACTAGGACCCTGAGAGAGATTTGGGAAGCTGCTTACTCAAATCTCTCTGATACCTAGTCATGTGTGCCAAATAAATCAGTGACCTCAGTTCAAAGGTAGCCGAAGCATAAATTCATTTCCCAAATCTATCCAAAATCCAAGATTCTCAGTTGGAGGATGGACAGATGAGTTCTCCCAGCAAGCTATTTCTAAGTGGCCACTGCTACTACCATGACATCCTCTGTAGGGCCCTTACTCCAGAGGGCATGATTCTTAGGAGCTACAGGGTAGTTGTCTGTTTTTTTAGGTATCAGGTCCATAACATCTGTCTCCTTTCATGCCTGCTGAGAACTGAGGTCCACCATCTCATCGGCTGGGGGAAACACTCAAGAAGTAGCTGAGCTGGTTCCAAAAGCCTTAGAGAACACAGATTCTTCCTAGGAAAGGGCTTCAGAAAACCAACCTCCTTTCTGTCTCAAAAGTTCAAGGATCTCCCTGAATGAGAGGTCCTCAAGTGGTGATCTGGGGGACCCCTTCTTTTCATCAGAATCAGTTATTTCCATGAGCGTCTCCTGGGAGGGGTGGGGAGTCATTGTGTCTCCTCTTACACATGTGCTTCCAAGGAGACTCAATAGGGCTGTTCCAGAGAGAACTCAGAAGACTGTAGGGTATCCTGAGAAAGTACATCCTTGAGGCTAATAGGAACCAGCTGTCCAGGTGGGAACGTGTGAAGGTACAGAACCCAGGGCTGTTCACAGTGGGGTAGGAGGACCAGATAGAGGGGAATAATCCCACACACCAACACTGGAGAGAGCTTTCTCAACCATCTCAAAGGCAAAAGCTGAGGAGGAAACCAAGACCACCCGGCATGCACCAAGGCAACCACACCAAAGTGATCAATGGGGTTTCCTCAACATTGCTATGAGCTGGAGGCTGGAGCTGAGCTAACACCAAGGCTCTAAGAGGAAGAGATGGTGTCAACAACTTTAGAGTTGACCCCCTCCCTGCCAGATCTGTCACTGAAGCTTTGGCTCAGAGATCCCTCCAAATCTGATATAGTCGGGGCCAGTGGGATCAGAGCAGAAGCCGGAATCAAGAATGACCACATTCTTGAATCTGACACAGATGACTCTGGGTGACATCTCAGGTCCTGAATCCCTGAAGCCAAGGCTCCAAATCTGTGTAGGAGCAGCCATAGGTGAGGAGGAAGTTCCAAAGCTCATGGATCCAATGTGAGATGGCTCCAGGAGCAGCAGTAGCTGAATTTGTGTCTTGAGGAACTTCACCATCAATCTATCCATGTCAACCTCTGATTGCCCTCAAGTAGAAAGAGGAAGAAGGTGGCCAAGATGATGTTTGGGCAGGACTCTGCTGTAGAAAAGGAGAATGCAGTCTAGAGGAGACACTGGTCCTGGTCAGAACTTTGGCTGCAGGAAGTTTTGGATCGCCTTAAGGACAGATCCAAAGGGGTGGCAGGATCTGATGATTTTGGTTTCTTGGAGACCGGCGCTGAAGATGAAGCCAAAGAAGGAGAATGGTCAGGGGATCGCTTCCTCGTGTCCTTAGGCTTATAACTCTTCTCCTTCCTTTGCTATCTGATGATTTTGTGCCAGAAGGGGAGGCTCCAGAAGCAGACTTTGAAGAATCTCCCACAGAAGCAGGGAGAAGACCCTTTTAAAACTAATTTGTTCTTACACTCACTAATAGCCCAGTGTCCAAAGGACGTACAAACTGAGCAGTCATTGTCCAAGTGTGTGGCTCCTAATCAGTAGTCACACTTTTCATGGGTGCCTGAATTAGGTATTTTGTGGCTACATGCCATACATTTCTTAAAATGCCAAGGCTTATCAGATACAATGAGACAAAAAGAGGTACCAACAATAGTACCAATAACAGCATTTCTAAAAGAAAGGGATGGGATTATAAATACTATCCCAAGGAGAGTATGAAAAGGGAAAGGTGAGAAGAAAGGGTGGCAATGGCATGAGATAAGTATAAAAATTTGGTAAGGGAAGGTAGAATGTAAAATATACCAGAATATGATAGACACAAGGGAAAGAACATTTCCAATATAGGTTCAAGAAATAACAACTGATAGACAAAAAAGCAACTTAGTTGAAGTAAGTCCGGGCCACTGAATCACATCTGAGCTCAATGAGTGGCAAAACAGATCTGAGGTTACTCAGGAGGAGATTATGGGTTAGGAAAGAGCCTGAGCTGTGGATCCAAAGGTCTGAGGTGGCCAAAGTCAGATCCAAGGTCAGATTTGAAGACCCATTAATTGAGGAAAGGATGGAAAAAACATCAGATCATACCATTTACACTCCAGTATGCGCAGCCTGTTGTACCTGCCTTATAATAAGCTGTTTATTAATATCTTCTTTCATCAAATAATTTCATTTTCATGAAATAGTTAAATGTCCTTGTAAAGTTTCACTAAAACAGTAAACTGATTGATAGACAGATAGATGGATATCTAGATAGATAAACAGATAATGGGTTCACAGGTAAGTACTAGGATGATCTGTGTGGCTCTTCCTATGGTAGTTTATTAGCCCTTATGTTTAAGTATACATAAGATAAACAGATAATGGGTTCATAGTAAGTACTAGGATGATCTGTGTGGCTGTTCCTATGGTAGTTTATTAGCCCTTATGTTTAAGTATACATAAGATAAACAGATAATGGGTTCATAGGTAGGTACTAGGATGATCTGTGTGGCTCTTCCTATGGTAGTTTATTAGCCCTTATGTTTAAGTATACATAAGATAAACAGATAATGGGTTCATAGGTAAGTACTAGGATGATCTGTGTGGCTGTTCCTATGGTAGTTTATTAGCCCTTATGTTTAAGTATACATAAGATAAACAGATAATGGGTTCATAGGTAGGTACTAGGATGATCTGTGTGGCTGTTCCTATGGTAGTTTATTAGCCCTTATGTTTAAGTATACATAAGATAAACAGATAATGGGTTCATAGGTAAGTACTAGGATGATCTGTGTGGCTCTTCCTATGGTAGTTTATTAGTCCTTATGTTTAAGTATACATAAGATAAACAGATAATGGGTTCATAGGTAAGTACTAGGATGATCTGTGTGGCTCTTCCTATGGTAGTTTATTAGCCCTTATGTTTAAGTATACATAAGATAAACAGATAATGGGTTCATAGGTAGGTACTAGGATGATCTGTGTGGCTCTTCCTATGGTAGTTTATTAGCCCTTATGTTTAAGTATACATAAGATAAACAGATAATGGGTTCATAGGTAGGTACTAGGATGATCTGTGTGGCTGTTCCTATGGTAGTTTATTACCCTATGTTTTAAGTATACATAAGATAAACAGATAATGGGTTCATAGGTAGGTACTAGGATGATCTGTGTGGCTGTTCCGATGGTAGTTTATTACCCTTATGTTTTAAGTATACATAACCAAGAGGTGGACACAAAAAAGCTATGCTGGAACATTTACTTGATGCTCCTATCCATGAGGGACATGGATGCTAAACCAGGAGTAAATGTATAGTTTCTCATCCAGTCATTCAGATTAGATAAGTAGCTTTTCCTTCAAGCTCTGAGGGATTAAGCAAGAGTACTGGAATGCTACCCACTGATTCTAGGTATCCTGGGAACTATTTTACTGTCCCTTTATCTTCCACTTTTATGTGGCACTGCCATATGACTGCCACCCATGCTTACAGATAAATATTTTCAACAGGTGTGCACTTCTTTACTGAACTATAATGTCACCTATCAAGCAGCATATAGACAAGAATGAGGATGTAAATGTGAAGTTCTACCATCAGTAAATCCCGGTGCAGAAGTATAAAAGTTGCCTAATAATTAAAATACTGAAATATCAGTCATATGCAAATTCAGTTTTGTTATTAATTCCCAGTATCGGAATGCTGCGATCTGCAGTTCAGGCAACAAGAATAAAGCGTGGAAAAAAGCTGTTTGACTTTGTCTTACTGTCTGTCAGGTTTACTGTTGAATTCTCAACATTCAGAAGGTCGACTCAAGCACTCTCAGAAACCCGAAAGTTGGCATGCCAAATACCGACAAGCCTGAAAACTGTTTTGAATGTCAAAACTCCCTACTGCTCTGGACCTAGAATCAAAAGCTAACATGGGTCCAGAAGGGTAGAAAGTACGGACAGTCAGTAATGTCAGTATTCAACATTCTGACAGAGCATTGAGCATGTGATTGTAAACCATCTGTCATATGCACATGCACATAAGTTAAAATGGAGTGAGTACATAAATACCGTATATTCTAGATCTGGCCCATAATTTGGACAATCTGAATGCATTGCTGCAGAGTCCTACTCACAATAGTGTGTGTGAATGTTTCCACTTGTAGAAAGACTACTCTTTCTGCAGCAGCAGACTGCCCCTTGTGCAGAGAGATGTATGTCTGTCCAGTGTGTTCTTAAAACCCTTCACTGTTTGCTCTCTGCTTCTTCAATGAGTTATTCATTACTTGTAATAGCCCTCATTAGTAATGATATTAAACAGGGAATGAAAAGGTCCTACATGCTGTGCCTTTGAACTATTCATCATATCCCCTGTGATGATGTACTGTAGTGCCAGTTATGCCAGAGACAGTAGTACAGTGCATGTGTAACATTTGCCAGCATAGCTAGCTGGAGTTTTATAAAGAATTTTATGTCACTGGTATACCAAACTGCTTTGTACAGATGCTTGTGTTAAGAATGTATTCGTAAGCTGCTTTTGTTAAAAATGTATCAACAGTGGGTCCTGCTAGACAGAAAAGAAATATACATGTATGTGTTGTATTGTGGTAACTGCTGAAATGTTTATATGTTAACAGAGTATGCTGGAAGGGAAGGGGTTTAGCTCAGCCCAGCTTACCTTAGGAAAACAGTCTGAAATTAAATTTCTTGGTTTAGGCTATAAAGATTTTATGTCACAGACCTGAATGCAGCCAGAGATGCAATGTCTGGTCTGGGAATCTCACTTTTATTGTCCTTAGTGGCGAATTAACTCCTACGCTGGGATGCCAGAGTGTGATGAGTTAGTCTCTACAAGAAGGATGAAAGTATTGGAATTGTTTTACAGTCTCCAGATGCCTTAACAAAGCTCTAGGTCTGTATTGTAACACATCTGTGCTAGATGCTGGTTCAGCTTCTAGTCAGGGGGGTAGTGTGAGAACAACAGAATCAGGTGACCAGATGTGATTTCATTCTATAGCCAGCACTGAAATTATTTTAGATATTAGCGAGAGATGTGATAGCACACTCAGCACTGTTTTTGGGAACCTGACAACAAAGACCACTCACCCACTTTATCTTGCCTTGCTTTAGTAAGTAACCAGGGAATTGCAATTCTTCAGTCTGTTAGGGAAATAGTGAGATTAACTAAAGGCATTGTTTTTCTGTATTTGTGTGAGTCTTTGCATCTGTGTTTGTTGTTATATTTCATGTGAACCGAATATCTGGTGTTTACTGTAAATATATATTCAGTCATTTCATGTTTTCTATTTTACTATTTATTATTAAAAAGATCTATAACTTTCATTGTGGCTGGTCTTTTAGAAAACAGTTTAATCTGTGAGATAATTGCATTTATTTGGTGACACTGTGGGCTTCATGCTCCTGAAAGTCTTGCTGCTTGGCTTGCAAACATTACCATTTGTATAAGTATTACTTGTAGTGAGAGTAATTGGGTACCCTGGTAAAGGCCTTACAGTTGCTGGCTGGTGGCAGTGAATCTACCTTATAGGGTGTGTGCGTGCGCGTGTGTGTGTGTGTGTGTCAGCTACTTGGAACAAGGACACAGAGCACTGTTTTCTGCAGAGAGAAAGGTGAAGTCTTATTTGGGGCCTGGAGGAAGAAGTCCAACCCCAGGACTGACTGTGCTCCCTGTGTGCTCTTAAGGTAAATTGTACTTGGTCTAGAGAGCTACATCTGAAATTACTGTGTGTATCCATTTCTGTTCTAAGTGAATGCTCCCCACTGGTGTCAGTTGTGAGGATTTAGGCTCCTTGATTACTGGCCAAAAGGAGGGATGTCACATATTGGTGGGTTATTAATTGAACTTCTGAAGCCTATAAGCAGTTGTCACTGAAGGTGTGTGTTCTCTCAGCAGCTACAAGGTAAAGATATAGAGTTTCATTTTCACAACAGTTTTATTTATTTTTGTTAGTTTAGTTTAGTCAAAGAAAGCAGGCAAAGATGTCAGCAGAGGTTTCTGGCAAGCTGACAGTGAGCCAGTTGGCTAAGGTGTGCAAATCCAAAAGACTGGTGCATGTTAACCTGACTAAAGAAGAAATTATTTCATCTTTAATTCCACCAGTCTGGTGATGGAGATGTACAACCCCAGGAAATAGGACAGTTCACAGTTTTCTCAGGGAATTTAAAAACCCATCTGGAGTTAGATATTTGAACTGGAGGCTAAATGTTTGGAATTAGAATTGGCAGAGAGACTGTAGTGTTAGCAGGGTGAAGAAAATGAGAAGCAATGTCAACATGAGGGGGACATCCTGACTCTTCTATAGGAATATGGAAGTAATGGAGGGGAGATAACTGAATCCCAGAAGCAACAAATGTCAATAAATTTCTTCCACGGTATAAAGAAGGTGATTGTTTTATTTATATATTTGAAAGAGTATGTAGACAATATGATACTGACCAAGAGCAATGGGTACAGTTCCTGACTCCCTTACTGTATGGTAAAGCTGCAACTGCTGTTTCTAAATTGTCTGATATTGATTGTTTAAATTATGACAAGGTTAAACAACGTTTCTTGGAATGTTTAACTTAACACCTGACACTTAGAGGAAAAAGATTCATGTGCATAGACGTAAGGCAAATGAAAGTGTGATTATATTACTGAGCTAAGTACTTATTTTCATAGGTGGGTGAGTTGATGTCAAGTCACCACTTTTGAAAGACTGGCAGACCTTTTGGTGAGGGAACAAGCCCTTAGCACTTTGCCTGTGGACATGAGAATCTGATTGGCAAACAGGGAGTATAACTCTGCTGATGAACTGGGGAGAAAAGGGTATCCCTACTTAGTAAGCAGGGCACCACTGCACAAGAAGGGGATACCCGATGCTGCACTTGAATATAAGGGCACCCATGGTGGGCAGGATAAACCACCTTAGCAGAGTCCACCAGTAACAGGGGAAGCCACTAGTTTAGGTACATGGCCAGGATCAATGTTTAGATGTTTTAAATGTAATCAGAGGTGCCATGTAGCATAGGAAACAAAAGGCGGGGGAACCAGCAAGTGGGAATAATAGCATGCCAGTGGTAAGTTGTCTGGAGACAATAGGGGTACCAAACTATCATCAGAGCTTGTATCCTATCTTACTGGATGGAAAACAGGTCAATGCTAAGACAGAGACAGCCTCTGACATAACCATTGTGAATCCTGCAGTGGTTAAAGAGGAGCAGTACTTGCTTGGGCAGTCCATTCCACTCAGAGCTTTAGGAGGGACCCCATCCCAAATGCCTTTGGCCAAGGGTCACCTTGACTGGGAGGGTGGTAAAAGAAGCAAGCAAGTAGGTGTGTTTGAAGATATCCCTGCAGATGTCTCGACAGGGAATGACTTTGATAATGTAGTACCTTGTGTGCATGCAGTTATATGTAGACAGGCCTGGGGGTATACCCAGACAGAACCCACACATGAAGTCAGGGCCGGTGAGGTGGCTATTTCAGGGAGGGAGCTACCCTGTAGCAGTGATCCTGAAGGTGAGCCACAGATACTGGTAGGTACTGATGTTCCCTTGGACAGGGTTACTGCAAGGGCAGAGGTGAGTGGTAGCACCCAGGCTGACAGTGAGGCACCGCTGTCAGAGGATACCAGACTTCCTGTGGAAGGAGAACTAGCAAGGGCCACAAAGGTAGAGTTGAGACAGGCTCAGGTCTCGGACCCTACATTACAGGGCTTGAGGGAGACAGCTAAGAAGGCACCTGATTCCCAAGGAAAAGGGAAGTTTGTATACTGGAAGAAAGGGTTACTGTATAGAGAGTGGACCCCTCAGGGAGGGCTAGAGGGTGAGGTAGTACAGCAGTTGGTAGTGCCTAGAGCCTGTCTGCCACTTCTAGCCATAGCCCATGACATTCCTTATGCAGGTCACATGGGCATAAAGCATACCAAGAAACATATTATGCAGAACTTTTATTGGCCTGGAATTGCAAGGGATGTAACAGGGTACCACGGGACCTGTGAGCAGTGCCAAAAAGTAGGCAAGGCAGGAGAGAAAGTCAAAGCTCCTTTGATGCCTTTGCCTGTGATTGAGGAGCCATTTCAGAGGGTAGCTATGGATATTGTGGGGCCTCTGAATATCCCAAGTTCCACAGGGAAGAAATATATCCTAGTGGTAGTAGATTATGCTACTAGATACCCTGAGGCAGTGTCTCAGTCCTCCACTGAGGCAGAGAAGGTGGCAAATGCTTTGTTAGATATTTTCAGCAAGGTAGGTTTCCTGAGAGAAATACTGACTGACAGAGGTGCTAATTTCATGTCAGACCTGCTGGCTTGTGTGTGGGAGGGCTGTGGGGTAAACCACCTAAGGACCACCCCCTACCACCCGCAGACTAATGGTCTTGTGAAGAGGTTAAACTCTACACTAAAGACCATGCTAGGGGCATTTTCAGACCAGTTTAGGAGAGAGAGAGAGGGGCAAATATTTGCCCCTTCTGCTGTTTTCATACAGAGAGGTACCCCAGGAATCCACAGGTTTGCCACCCTTTGAGTTACTGTATTGGCATAGGGTGAGGGACACCTTGGATTTGATTCATGATAAGTGGAAGGGTGAGTGTGAATCCCACAAGGAGTCTGTTGTGAGATATGTCCTAAACATCAGGACAAGGCTTAGCGAGCTCATGGACTTGGCCCAGGAAAACCTGGCAGGAACCCAATAGCAGAAAAATATCTGGTATGACAGGAATGCTAGAGCCCGTGAGTATTCTGTGGGTAGCAAGTTATGGTGCTCATTCCTGTCAAACACAATAAGCTGTAGGCAGCTTGGGAAGGACCCTCCAAAGTGGCAAGGAAAGTCATTGCTATTAACTACATGGTAGAACTGCTAGGCAAGAGGCAGAGGCACAAACTGTAACATGTTAACATGATGAAGCCTTACCATGATAGGGAGACACTTGTTATTTGCAGTGGTTGGCAGGAAGAGTCTGAGGGGAAAGTTGTGACTGATCTCCTCAGTGAGGCTCAGACTGACACCTCAGTGGAAGGGGTAGCAATGTCCCAGTGGCTATCCCCTACCCAGGTTTGAGAAATCTGAGCAGTGCTACAGGGGTTTGGGGGCATGTTTACTAGGAAACCTGGCTGCACCCACCTGGTGCAGCACCATGTGGATACAGAACCCCAAAAATCTATTAAGTGGGCCCCTTACAGGGTGCCCAAGTGAGTCAGACAGACCCTGAAGGAGGATTTATGGGAAATGTTGGAACTGGGAGTAATGCAGGAGTCCCTGGGCCTCCCCACTGGTGGCTGGTATCAAAGAAGGATGGCAGCACCAGGTTCTGTGTGGACTACAAAAACTAAACAGTCACACAGAGTCAGATGCTTACCCCATGCTTAGAACAGATGAAGCCTTAGAGCAGCTGGGTGGGGATAAATTTCTGATTACTATTGAGCTGACCCAGGGCTACTGCCAGGTGCCCTTGACTCCCACCGCTAGAGAGACTCCTTTCAAATTATACAAGTTCACAAAGATGCCCTTTGGGATGAAAAATGCCCTGGCAAGCTTCCACAGGCTGGCAGATCATATTCTAGCAGGAACAGGAGATTATGCCTTTACTTACCAGGATGATATTACCATACAGGTATGGCCTGCCCCTGTTACCAAAAAACAGGTGAGGGCATTCTTGGGGACAGAGGAGTATTATAGAAAGTTTGTTCTTAATTATAGTACAATAGCTGCTCCCCTCACAGACCTGATGAAGAAAAACAGGCCAGATAAGGTAGTGCAAACCCTAGCCTGTGAGCAGGCATTCCAAAACCTTAAAGGGACTTTGGGAGAACTTCCTATGTTAGCCAGTCCAGATTACAGCAAATAATTTGTTGAGAAGGTGGATGCTTCAAACCATGGGGTGAGGCTATACTCAGCCAGGTTTCCTCAGAGGGCGAAGAGTACCCAGTTGTATATCTCAGCCATAGACTCCAACCTAGGGAGGAATGTTATGCAGCTGTAGAAAAAGAATGTCTAGCCATAGTATGGGCACTGCAAAAACTTCAGCCCTGTCCGTATGGAAGGAAATTCACTGTGACAGACCATAATCCCTTAACATGGCTATATTGAGCCAGCCACCAAAATGCCAAGTTACTAAGGTGGAGCATAGGGTTTCAGGCATATGACATGACAGTGCAGCACATCAGTGGGGTCAGCAATGCCAATGCAGATGATCTGTCCAGACAGGGTATGAGCTAATGTATTCCCATACAGGCTCATTCCTCTCAAGCTATATTTCTCCAGAGTCACTTGAGGAACTAGCTTGAGTCTTCAAAGAGGGAGAAATGTGACAATGTGAGGTAGTGGCAGCTATGGTTCATAGGTTGGTACTAGGCTATCAGCCCTAGGGCCTATACAAGCCTAGCCATAACAATTCCCTGGCTATTTCTTCCCACATTATTTACTTTCCTGGACCCCTGTCTAGCAGGGCGACTGACGTGATCCCTGGGGTGAATTTCCTTTCTCCCATCCAATCGTCAAGGTTCCTCTTGAAGAGGTCCAAAGAGGCACTCTGCTTGACATGTATGGGCAATCTATTCCAGAGTCTGGGGAGTCTCTGGGTCAGGAACCTATCCCTCCAGCATGTTTTGTTTATTGTGATGACAAGGTTTAGATCCCTGGAGCGTGTAGCTCTGAGGGATTGGGATTTCTTTAAGTGTAGCATGTCCAACAGCTCTGGGTTTGACATGGCCTTGTATGTTAAGCAGAGATCGCCTCTGAGTAGACGATATGCGACAGAGTATAGCTGGAGTTTTTTAAGGCGGTCAGTGTAGGGCATCTGCTTTAGGCCTGTGATTCTTTTAGTGAGGTATTTCTGAGGCCTTTCCAGTTGTTGCAGATGTCTTGAGAGGTACATTGTATTCTATAATGGGTCTAATGAGGGATGAGTACAGTGGGACAATGACCTCCTTTTTTCTGGATGAAAAGCCCTTCGTGATGAGGTGTGCCACATAGAAGGATTTCCTGACTGTTGTGGCGATGTGGTTATCGAAGGTGAGACCACTGTCCACCTGTGTCCCTAAGTCTCTTATCACACTTTCTGTGTTTAGTGTACTGCCACCTATATGGTAATTCATGGATACATGTTTTTTCCCAAAGGGGATAACAATACATTTCTTGGCATTGAGCTTGAGCCCATGGCTCTGGCACCAAGCATCTGTTTCTGTAAGGCCCTTTTGTAGAGTATCCACATCATTTGGGATTCAATAATGGCTCCCAGTTTGCAGTCATCTGCAAACTTTGTTAGCCAGAGTCCCTTTGTGTTGACCTGTACTTCAGAGAAGTAGATGCCAAACAAGAGCGCCCCAGGACTGAACCCTGAGGTACTCCACTTGTCACTTGTCTGGAGCTGGATTTGGAGTCGGCTACTTTTACAGTGTGGGTTCTATCAGTAAGCCATTTAGCAACCCATTGGGTGACATAGGGATTAATGCCCAACTTAGTAAGTTTATCTATGATTCCAGAGTGGGGATGGTGTCAAAGGCCTTGGCAAGGTCTAGATAGGCTGTGTGGACCACCTTACCCTTGTCCATGGCTCTGGAGACTGATTCAAAGAAGTCAATCAGGTTCAGGAGACAAGATCGGCCCTTCACAAACCCAAACTGGGTGGGGTCCAGTGTTTGAAGGTTGCCAATGTCTTTGTTTATAAGTTCCATGATAATACGCTCCATGGCCTTGCAGATAAGGCTTGTCAGACTGATGGGATGGTAGTTTCCGGGATCCAAGGTGGATCCCCTTGTGGATTGGGATAACTGTAGCTCTGCGCCACTCAGTGGGCACGAAACCTGAGATGAGGCTATGATTAAACATGACACTTAGGTGAGGTGCCAGTTCATATTGTAGTTCATGTAGTACACAGCCCGGGATGTCATCTGGTCCCATGGATGCTGTATTCTTGGCTTTAGAGAGTGCGTTTTGTACCTGTGTGGCCGTTATTACTGGAATTTGGCAATCTTCTGGTATTGAGATGGGCCATTTAGGGGTGAGAGGGGGTGAAGTTGGCACTGAATCGATCTGCCAGGATATTGGCAATATCCTTTGGATCAGTATATTTAATGCCATTCTGTTTTAGCTCAGAGCAGATCTGAGCATTGCCATTTAGATTCTTGACATAGTTATAGAATGCTTTGTGGTTGTCTTTGGAATCTTTGGCAATTTTATTTTTGTAACTAGCTTTGGAGGATTTTATGAGGCATCTCAGTTTCTTACTGAGGCTAGTAAGGGAGTTTTTGCATCCTGGGATTTTCCTCTTTTCTGCAAAAGTTTCTTCCTTTTGTTGTAAAGTTTGTTTATGGCAGGGGACCACCAGATTGGCTTCCTTTTTTTGGATGAATGCATTTTGGTTCTATTTGGGATGGCACGATTCATGCATGAGTGGATGTGCTCGTACAGTGCCTTAGTGTAGGATTCAGCAGTTGAACTTTCAGTTCCCGTCTGCATGGGTGTTATGAAGTTTGTCACTTCTGACTTGAGTAGCATGAAGTTGGCTTTGGAGAAGTTTTTTATGGTGGTTTCTTTACTGGGGGGTGGGGGTGGGATGTGGATGTTAAGGGAGATTAGCTTATGGTCAGACCTGACTAACGAGGGGGTGACCATAGGTATGGAGCATTGATTTCCCATGTTGGTAATGACCAGGTCTAGGATATTGGAGCCCCTGGTGGGACTATGGATTAGTTGATCCAGGGCATTGGAATTTATGAATTCCAAGAACTGTTGTGCAAAGGTGTTGGGACATGAGTAGTTTTCCCAGTTAATGGCAGGGTAGTTAAAATCACCCAGTATTATGGTGTTTGGTTCTATCTTAATATTTTCCAGTATGTTTAGAAAGGTGTAGTGAGAATCTTGGGGTATGGTGGGGGATCTGTAGCAAGCTACAATTTGGATTGCAGTCTTACCTAGTGTTAGTTGCACTTGGAGAATTTCAGACACATTGTGTTGGCCAACTAGCCTGGTGGTGTGAATATCCTTGGTGAATATTGACACTCCTCCACCTTTAGTGTTTCGGTCCTGGTTTGGTGGCCGAAAAGTGTGGTAAGAGTTGTAGCCTGGTATTGCAGGGGTGCTCTCTGGAGCTTTGAACCAGGTCTCAGTTACTGCACAGATATCGATGTTCTCCATTTTTAGGAGTGCCTCGAGAGAGTGCATTTTGAGGTTTAGACTTCTAGCATTGAGTAGCATTACCTTCAGATTTTGCATGCTTGTACCTGTTACGGTGGTGGTTTTGTCCTTTGAAGTTTGCCTAAAAAGGCACTATAGGGGTGGCAAGAGCCTTAGCCAGTAACCTGAGTAGCCAGAGAGAGAGAGAGTAGGGCAGTACATGTGTAGCTATATGCCAGCATAGCTAGCTGGAGTTTTGTAAAGAATTTTATATCATTTGCATACCAAACTGGTTTGTACAGATGCTTGTGTTAAGAATGCATTTGTAAAGCTGCTTGTATTAAAATGTATCAACATTGGGTCCTGCTGGACAAAAAAGAAATATACATGTCTGTCAGGCTGTATTGTGGTAACTGCTGAAATGTATATATGTTAACAGAGGATGCTTGAAGGGAAGAGGTTAATTGCAGCCCTGCTTACCTTAGGAAATTACTTGGTATAGGCCATAAAGATTTTATCTCACAGGCTTAAATGCAGCCAGAGATGCAATGTCTAGTCTGGGATCCTGCTGTTATTGTCCTTATTGATGAATTAATTCCTACCATGGAGTGCCAGAGAATGGCTAATTAGTCTCTACAAAAAGGATGAAAGTATTGGAATTGTTTGACAGTCTACAAATGCCTTAGCAAAGCTCTAGGTGTGTATTGTAATACATTTGTGCTAGATGCTGGTTCAGCTTCTAGTCAGGGGGTAGTGTGGGAACCACAGAATCATGTTACCAGATGTGAGGTCATTCTATAGCCAGCACTGAAATTATTTTAGATATTAGTGAAAGATGTGATACTGCACTCAGCACTTCGTTTTTGGGAACCTGACAACAAAGACCACTCACCCACTTCATCTTGCCTTGCTTTAGTAAGTAACCAGGGAATTGTAATTCTTCAGTGAGTTAGGAAAATAGTGAGATTAATTAAAAGTATTGCTTTTTCTTTATCTGTCAGAGTGTTTCCATTTGTGTTATTTTTTATATTTCCTGTGAATTGGAACTCTGGCATTTTATTGTAAATAGATATTCAGTATTTTCATGGTTTCTATTTTATTTATTATTAAATATATCTGTACCTTTCATTGTGGACGGTCTTTTAGGAAATGGCTTAACCTTTGAGAGAATTGCATTTATTTGGTGACACTGTGGGCTTCATGCTCCTGAAAGGCTTGGCTTGCAGACATTACCGTTTGTAGAAGTATTAATTTTACTGAGAGTAATTTGGTACCCTGGTAAGAGCCTTAGAGTAGCTGGCTGGTGGCAGTGAATCTATCTTATAGTCTGGGTGAAGGTGTTTTAGCAGGTAAATCTGAGTCAAACTTTCCCAGGTGTGTGTGAAAATCAAATCTAAGACAGCATGTGTGTCAGCTACTTGGAACAGGGACACAGTGCACTGGTTTCTGCCGAGAGAAAGGTGAAGTCTTATTTGGGGCCTGGAGGTGGAAGTCCAGCCCCAGGACTGGGTGTGCTCCCTGTGTGCTCTTAAGGGAAATTGTGCTTGGTGCAGACAGCTGCATCAAAAATTACTGTGTGCATCCATTTTTGTTGTCAGTGTTGAGGATTGAAGGTCCTTGATTACTGGCCCAGAAGAGGGATGTCACATCCCGCAACACAGATTTTTCTATAGTTAATGTACATAGGCTACTTTCATCTGAATAAAGTATGTGATTCTTAGCATAAGCCCTTGCAAACTGCCTCCTGTTGGCTCGTAACCATGTTCCCAGATACTGACAATTAATGAGCCACCTGAAATATGGACTGTCCCATACATTCAGATGCAATATATGGTAGAAAAGAACTAGTGACAGTTACTGTGCCTGGGAACTACCGCCACCAGTAATGTACTTAGCAGTAGAGATTTTTAGTCAGTTTTCTCATATTCACAATCTTCTTCTCTTCTCCTTCCTTCCACTACAGTTTCAAATATTCACATCGGTGCCTCCCATCCTCAGAAATGTTCCAGCTCTATTAGTCACATGGTATGGAATCATTAGCACAAACTTCACCCATTCCTTCTTCACTTCAGAGATTTGAACATGTCAAGGATACATACCGCAATGCAGTAGAATATGGCAGGGTTCATACATACTTGTTTTACTGCCCAGTTAGTTACTGCTTTCAAGTGGAGGGGCAGGATATCATTTAGTAGTGTGTCCTTACAGTACTAATTAATGAGGTTATCAAAATGCAATGCCTTTGCAGCCTTACACTTCACAAGACTATTGTATTTTGATGACTAAGTACTTCCCTGAAGAATGTGTTTCATATACAGAGTTTATACCCATATTCACATAAGAACCAATGTACAACTATTACATTTTTGAAGTTGGTTTTATTTTGGTACTTTAGGGGAAAAGTACTTACAAAACTACGCATTGCTATCCTTATTTATAACAATACCGCACATAATATTCAAAACCAGGAAGTAGAAGAAATATAATTCCAAGAATAAGCACAAATAGAAAAGCACAGTTAGGGGTCCGAACTTTATAACAGTGCCATGTTATTAAGGTCTGTGTAGTTTTTGAAAACAAGGTATAGCTAATTGCTGTAGCAGAAAAAATATACTTTATGGTCATACATCCAGAGTATGTTACCATGCATAGGAGAAAGGGAGTACCAAAGTTATAACAAGATGAAGAGTATGTGTATAACAATGAAGTGCTAACATTTTTGAGTGAACTTCCATTACTGGCACTGCAGTGGAATACAGAGGGGTGCACATATTTCATTCATGAGGTAATGTCATATGGATGGGACAATAAACTGAGGGCTCATCTGCCTGAGATGGTGGTAGCAACACAGATGGATGTAAAAGATCTCATGGAACCTAATTAATAAATGTAAGCAAGTTAGAAATTAAATAAATAATGATTTAAAATTAATGTTAAAGTCGCTGTGGTTCTTAAAAGTCAAAACAGAGTCAGGATTGAAGTCCCTAGTACTCATTTACTTTTAAATTCATCCATCCATTCATAACCCCCTTTTTCCCATTTTTGCACATGGGGTTGGGGTGTCACATCAACAGTGACAAGCATCTAGAGCCAATGTGCAGACCACTGGGTGGCTAGCCCTGCCACTGATGTTCTTCCATGCTATATACATGCAGACACATGCTTACAACTAGGGTAGCTAGCCCTGCCACATTTGTTCTTCCATAACTGACACACACACACACACACACACACACACACATACACGCATGCACACACACACACACACACACACACACACACACACACACACACACACACACACACACACACACACACACACACACACACACACACGGCCAATTTAGTGTAATACCTCATCCTATTTTATCACAACAAGCAGTCACATAGCAGGATCATAAGCTACTGAAAGACTGAAATGGTATGATAAAATGAAAGGCAGATGATTATTTCAAAGTATAGACAAATTAATATAAAAATATGATTTTATCTGTAATTTAATTTCAGAACTTCTCAGACATTTCAGAATGCTGATATTTTCTTTATTGAATGTGACTTTCATTCAGACAGCTTGTTCCAATGTGCTTTTGCTCCACATTAGTAGTTTCACAGAAAATAGATGCCTACAAATACTTTGCATATGCCAAATCTGCAATCATGCATCAAAGCAACTGCAGAAGTATTCTGCTAATGCCATTATAATGTTATAGCACACTACTACTCTGCTTGTTTGCATGAATGACTGCCATAAACAAATTCTACAACAGAAGAAAGAAGCTGTTGCAAAAGAGAGTAAAATCCCATGATTGGAGGAGCTCCCTGGTCAGCCTAAGCAAGAAGCTGAGATCCCTCATAAAACCTTCCAAAGCTAGTTACAAAAACAAAATTGCCACTAATTCTAAGGACAACCACAAAGCATTCTATAGCTATATCAAGAATCTCAATGGCAACACCCAGATCTGCTATAACGTACAGCACAATGGCACAAAATTTACAGAACCAACTGATATTGGCAACATCCTGGCAGATAGGTTCAGTGCTAACTTTACCCCCATCTCATTCCCTAATGGGCCCATATCTATGCTGGAAGAATGCAGAGTCCCTGTAATCACAACTACGCAGGTAAAAACCACACTCTCTAAAGCCAAGAACACAGCATCCATGGGACCGGACAACACCCCAGGCTGCGTTTTTCATGAACTCCAGAACGAACTGGCTCCCCACCTAAGTACCATGTTCAGTCATAGCCTCACCTCAGGCTTTGTGCCCACTGAATGGTGCACAGCAACAGTTATCCCACTTCACAAAGGGGGAGCCACTACAGACCCTTGGAACTATCGCCCTATAAGTCTGACAAGCCTGGTCTGCAAGGCCATGGAAAGTATCATCATGGAACTTATAAGCAAAGACATTGGTAACCTTCAAACTCTGGACCGCACCCAGTTCAGGTTTGTAAAAGGCAGATCATGTCTCCTAAACCTGATAGATTTCTTTGAAGCAGTCACCAAAGCCATAGATGAGGGTAAGGAGGTTCACACAGCCTATCTTGACCTTGCCAAGGCTTTTGACACCACCCCCCACTCTGGAATTATAGATAAACTCACTAAACTGGGTATAAATCCTTACGTCACAAGATGGGTTGCCAACTGGCTCACTGACAGAACTCACACCGTGAAAGTTTAGACTCCAAATCTGTCCTCAAACCAGTGACAAGTGGAGTACCACAGGGTTCAGTCCTGGGTCTTCTCCTGTTTGGTATCTTCTTCTCTGAAGTACAGGCTAACACAGAAGGTCTCTGGCTAATGAAGTTCACAGTTAACTGCAAACTAGGAGCCATAATCGAATCCCCAAACGATGTGGGCATCCTACGAAAGGGCCTCACTGAGAAAGATGCCTGTTGTCAGAGCCATGGCCTCAAGCTCAATGCCAAAAAATGCATTGTCATCCCCTTTGGTAAAAACTCTGTGCCCATGAACCACCACAGAGGTGGCAGTCTACTTAAAACCGAAAGTTTGACAAGAGAACTTGGGACCCAGGTAGACAGTAGTCTCTTCTTTGATAATCACATCTCCACAGTGGTCAGGCATTCCTTCTATGTGGCACACCTCATCACAAAAGGGTTCTCATCCAGGAAAAAAAGAGGTCATTGTTCCCCTCTACTCGTCACTCATTAGACCCATTGTAGAGTACAACACCCCTTTTGGTATGTACCTCACAAGATATCTACAACAACTGGAAAGGCCGCAGAAATACCTCACAAAGAGGATTACTGGCCTCAAACAGTTGCCCTATGCTGACCGTCTTAAAAACCTCCAGCTTTACTCCGTCACATATCTCCTACTCTGAGGTGATCACTGCCTAACATACAAAGCTATGTCCAACCCAGAGCTGCTGGACATGCTCCACCTAAAGAAATCTCAATCCCCCCGAGCTACACACTCTAGGGACTTAAACCTGGTCACCACAATAAAAAGAACATGCTGGAAGGATAGATTCCTGTCCCAGAGACTTCCCATACTCTGGAACAAGCTACCCATCTATATCAAACAGAGCTCCTCATTAGCACTCTTCAAGAAAAATCTTGATGAGTGGATGGAAAATAGGAAATTCACCCCAGGGATCACTTCTGTAGCTCTGCTCGATAGGGGCACAGGAAAATAATTTTCATGGGGGCGAAAGCCAGGGAACCTTTTTGGCTAGGCTTAATAAGGCCCTTGGGCCGATAGCCTAGTACCTACCTATGAATTGAAAAGAATGCTGCAGTACTGAGTAAGAGCACTAGATGGCAGTACAACATACATACTATTAACAGATGATGAACTACATGCTAGCCATCAATTTTATTTTTGTTGGGAAAAGACAAATGATGAGATGAAAATATTTATATAGGACTGTCCCAAATATGATTAACTGCACTAAATACTTGAGCCATGTTTGAAAGACTGACTCATCTCCTGCTCTTGGGCCTCTCTTGCAGCCATTTCAGTTAATTTCATGGTTTCTGAAGCATACTATATACATGCAGTCATATTATCATGGTTTTAGTTCTTGATAACTCCTTGCATTTCATTCATAATATTAGCCTTATTTGAAGCTATGTGAAGTTTTCAAAATCTGCATCAGATGGATTGTCTGAATTTAGTGCAATGTTTAAAAGATTGTGAAACTCGTATTTAAACTCTGAGCTTGTAATCTGCAATAACCTGTAAAACAGTGTTCTGAAATGCTTCCTAAATGTTGGGCCAAATATCCAAAAACTGAGGCATGTTCATAATTTTTCACTAACCACTGAACAGGATTTGGTAAACAGTAATAGAGATTACTTACCTATTTTGTTAGCTATCTTACCATTAAACAATAATCCACAATTGTGCATCGGTATATCAGAATTTACCTATGGTTGGAGTAGTTTGATCATGACAGTGGGGCCATACGTATGGGACTTAACATTCCCAGGCTTCCCAGGACATCACTGATGGAAAAGAGATGGCGAAAACAGAATGTCCATTGCTGTTTTTTTTTTTTTTTAACTACAAAAAAAAAAAAAATAGAGATTTACGAGGGACAGCACATAAGTAAAATCTGGTAAGTTTCTGTTTGTTTAGTTTTGCAGAATGTACTTGATTTTTTCTTATATTTTGCTCTGTCTCAAAGTATACGTCAATAGAAAATCTGGTTACTCAATGGTACTTCAATGACTGGACTTTTTTCTACTGGTATATGTTCAATTTACAACAAGCACGCTGTTTGGACTATCCAGTCAGCATGCTCGTTTTTAAATAGTAATGAGCATTTATTGTAAATTTCCTTTATTTACCAATTCTGTTTCAGCACCATCCGAATTTGAGAGATATGCCACCTGCATGAGCTGTTCCCGTAGTTGTACATATTACACAGATAATCTGTAACAACTGTTGTACTGCTTATTTAACTGGTATTTTGTATTCTGAGTGTATTTTCTAATATGTTTTTCCCTCCATGCCTGCTGAATTTCAAGCTAGTCTTATCAGTCTTAAGCCTTCTTTTTTCCCTCCCTACAGGGGATTCTCCAGTGGTAAGGTGAGAGATGAATGGACAGCCATGGAGGTAGTTCATACTCTCCCCGGCATCCCTGCAATGAGGCTACTTTGTATTTAGCTAGCAGTTAGTACACAGAATTAAAGCTATGAGTTTTAATAAGCTGCTTCCCAAGGTGTATGGGGTTTGAGTCCCTCAGCCTTCCTTTGCCTACTTTGTGACTCTAAGCAAGTCACTTAACCAGAAAATGTTCCAAGGCTGAGTCTAAAATGGGTCATATGGATCAGTGCTGTACCCTGATTAACAGATAAATAAATACATTACACTTTAGGTCTTAATCTTTTCCCTGGTGGATCATGTGAGCATATACATTACTGTGCGGTGTGTGTGTGTATTACAGCCTCCATGCTAATAAGTGGTACCATCACCAGCTTGGGCCTGGCCATTTCAGTTTCTAGCAAAACTCCACTTGCCTGGTTGCGCTCATCCAAACAGTTGTTAGTCAAATGCAGGTCATCTAGGTCACAATCAGAGTTTCACCCCCTGTGCCACACAGGGCAGTTTCCATGAATAAAAACATAGAGGTGCAGAAAGTAGTCTGTATAAACAAAAGTCTATAAATCATTGCTTTAGTTCGTTCAACAAATACAGTCGGCAAAGGCCAATGAAACTACTGTAGCACTTAGCTACAGAATATAGCTACTTCAAAACTGTATAGCTAACAGCCTTCTCTTGATACATTTATTCACTTACTGATTTGCTCAAGTTCATTCTTTCTTTCATTTATTCACAGCTTACGTCATATTATTCAGGATTAATAAACCATTGTATAAATGGGTATATTTTCTTGATACATGAATGCAGCAAAAATTCTACTGAAATTCAGAGGAAAACATCCTCTTAGTTACAGAACAGTGCAAGCTATTCAATATATTCACGTGATATTATATTGTATCTTTATTTTTATGCTTGCACACATATAAGCATTGACCTTTATTTGATGTGAAAAACAGACAGCATACTTCCAAAGATTTGTCTTTTTTTTTTTTTTAAATCTACGTTTGTTGTGCATTTACCTCTATGTCAGTCATTTTATGTTGGTAGCATGACCAGACAGTTTTACAAGAGAAAATATGAGCACAAATATGGAATATTTGCTGGCAATGGCAAAAATGGTTTAAGCAAGCATTATAGTTCATCCAAATGTAAAGTGGATTTTAAATTTATTGTATTAGATTAAGTTGCAAGTTATGACAATATGTCTGACGCTGAGGAAGAATTAGGGTTGAAAGAATATTTATGGCAAGTTAAACTTAATGCTTGTTATTCACCAGGATTAAACAGCAGAAAAGATTTTGTTGCTTACCTGAAACACGAAGGGTTAAAGCACTGAATTATTTTAATCACAAGACTAAGTATTATATAAATGCTTGGTAATGCTAAATGTATTCAGTCTGAAGAAGTCTCAAGGTTAGAGATGAAAGCTCTGACTGGATACTTGTTATTTTATTGTTTTTATGCGGTGGTGGTGCTGCGGTAGCGTTGTCGCCTCATAGCAAGACGTCCCGTTCGATTCTCAGCTAGAGCGTCTTCTGTGTGGAGGCATACGTGAATGGGGCGTGCCTTTGTTGAAGGTTGTGCGTCGGGGCTGGTAACCCGGTACGTAAAAATCCACTACCAATCATTAGCGGACCGGAGTTCCGCTGTGGCGACCCCTAACCGGGAAAAGCCGAAAGACACAAACAAACATTTTTTTGACTATTAAATAAGTTCTGGATTTTCCTATTCAGCTTTTTTTTGTTTTTCTGTTTTGGATATAACAGCTTCACCTTTGACTGAACTGTTTTCTTTAAAAAAAAATAAGGTTAATAAACACAAAAATAAAAAAAATTTCCCCCATCTTCACCTTCTAAGTTTACACTTTAAACAGTATATTCATGTTAAACAACAAAACAGGAAAACAGGAACTGCTGATAGTGCAGAGGATTGAAATATTAGATACAGTATCTTCAAATATAGCAACATTTTGCTAAATACATAGCAGGAACTAAAACAAGAAAAAAACATATCTAAAAGTGTACTGTACTCATAACAGACATTTAAAGATGCTATTAGTGAATTTGGAAATGAAACTGGAAATACATTTCCATTTGAATTCCTCTAAGCAATATCCCAGAACTCAGTAAATTAAAGATTTATAAAATGTTACTGGTACTCATAGTCACTTAGCATACTGCTACCAGATGCTGTTTTATTCTTCTTTCATACTTTAGCCTAACACGGGCAGATATGTACCTCAAATAAATGTTTTTGTACTAATGTTTATACGAGATGCATATCTAGCCACATCACAATCAATTAAATAACTAAGTTATGTATTTATGTGTGTATTTATTTATTTAAATTTGTATTTGTTAATTAGTGTGAAGAAGTCTCAAGGTTAGAGGGAACCTCTTTCAAGTTCAGCCCAGAAAAAAATAATGTGATAATTAAAATAACATTCCATGTAGGAGCAAACTTCTGAACAACTGAAAAAAATTACAATAGCATACATCAGAAGACAAACACAAATTAAATTAATGGTTTCTTAACACATCGATATCATGCAACTTCAAATACTGGTCAGCAGTGATTCATTTTGTTTTTCTTTGGCTAGTCAAAAAAAGTAATTTTGTCAAATTTTAATCTATGCTTCTGTTATAATCTTTATGTTATCTAAATTAACGAATTTGCTGCATTGTATTGTTCTTGCTCATAGCTAATTTTAGCTTATTTATATCTTTTGTGCTTTTATTTTTAATTTTATTGTATTTTATTCTATTTCTTTAATATCCGTTTTACTTATGGAGCTATACTATGTGTAGATATAAACATGTGAGTAAATTATATTCTACACAAATAGAAAAGGCTAATTTATTATTTAATGGCATAAATGTTCTTTTATTGACATTCGACTAAATTATAAGTATGTTGTTTCTGTTTCCAGTCAGCTGGAATCTGCATAACCAGATTGGTATTACAATGTAAAATGTTTATCTTCGGTGTTCAGTGTATGTCTCACTTACATTGCAAGACAAATACTACAGCACAGGTAAAATGCATACTGCAGTTTAGTAGGATATGTTCAAGATGTTGGAGAATTTATCTACAAAGTTGTTTGAGACTGAAATGTCGAAATCTCTGCCCAAACTCCATCTACTAACATTATACCTTGGACAATATATTCATTTTAAAAAATAGTCACCTTTAATATTTTTCCACTTTTATATTAAACATGTCAGATTATTTCCTTCATTATATTATACTATGCATAAGAAACAATGTAATATCAGACACTGCTGAGGCGTCTCAATGAAAAAATTATATTTCCTAAAGGCAGAATACACAATTTTCTACTTCTCACAAATTTACTGCAATATATAACATGGACTTACATAACTATGTGTTATACTTCTTTAATGCACATGTAACACAATAACAGAGTCAGTTCTAAACGTTTACAGTTGAAGGATCTTGAACTTTTAAATGAATGTGATGCTTGGTGTTTTAAAATGTTCATTGCTTTACACTGTATGCTATTTCAATGTTTAATTTCAACATTTCGTTTTCCTCGGAGCACCAACCTGTATATATCTGTGCAATACCCAGCATAAGAAAGTATAATCAAAACTGAAATACAGCGCTAACTTGCAATGGGAAACCCAACAAATTTTATATAAAACCACCATTTCCTGCCTGGAACCATAACTATTAAGCCCAAGATGTATCAATAAAATCCATTTTGTCGTCATGGGAGGTAAAATAATAAATTAACATGTAAATCAAGTTAAATATATTGTACAATTGTACAAGCAGTGAATAGGTACAGTTAATTGTGCACTTAACAGCCAAAACTTCTGCCAGCAGTTTAACATCTCATCTAACTTCTTGGGCATGTAGCCGAACAGTACACAGCTCACAAATGGCCCTGATTTTAAAACAAAGTCTACCAGATTTTGACTTAAATTTTTGTTTTCTGGCAAATCATTGGGTGTTGTAGTAACTAAATAAGACATTCATTTGAGTTTCAGACTTCATAACCTTCAGAAAATGCATGCTAATGCAAAACCTGCTATTCTAGCAACTGTCTATATATGTTAAACCAGTATTTAAAAATCTGCCCTTGATTTTGGGCTTCTAGTTCTTATTATTATTATTATATTTTCTTTTTATATATTCATAGATTAGTACTAGACTAGCTGCTCCTGTAGGTGATTTTAAGCCTAGCCAATTATCCCATGTGAGAATCAAACCCTACATTTTGTGTCTATAAGGTAAACACCTTAACCATTATGCCACTTTCTTCCACTTGATTGTTGTACTACAAGGTTCAGCAGTACTTTATTTACCCATGTAAAACTTAAGAAACATAACTAAAGAAGCAACAAGAAAGACCGAGAAGGCATACTAACACAAGAGAATCTGTTTTTAACCTTTTTTGGCATTTGACATGATAGGAAAAAGCCATAGTTAGTTCTTATGTTACAAAATATAAAACTCAACAATAATCAGTTTTATATAATGTCTCGTACTGACTTTATGATATACACAGAAAGAACTTGTTGAATAATTTCACTGAGCACTTCAAGAAGTTATGTTATAAGATACTTTGTGTTTACATTACAGTCTTTCAGGATTAAAACCTCGGAAAACCACATACCGACTCTTGTGCAAACAGAAATATATAAAAGCCCTTTGTCATCATCCATTCAAGAACAGAACATAAGGCCTTGACTTCCACAATGGTTTGCACATATGACGGTGCATATTACACAGACTCATTTTGGATGATAGTTGTCATTGTGGTTTTCATTTTGTCACCATAATAATAAGTTTATTTAATTGTGACACAAAGAAAAGCAGCAACTGTGGTGCTGGTATCTTTTTAGTATTATCTAGTTTGCTGCAAATTTCTCCGCTGAAGCTATTATCCCATTTCCAAACACCTCCAAGTTAGTTTCCTCCATACCATCTCAAAGGATCATATCCTTAAAGCACTCTCCAAAACCAAAAGCAATTCTTTAGTGGGTCACAACTGTAGTATACTGCGTTGCTTAAAAAATAGCGTGAAGCAGGCACTTGCTGATCCACTGCTTACAGTGTTCAACCTAAGCCTTACCATAGAATATATCCCCAAAGCATGGCACAATGCAGTGATGATGCCCCTCCATACAAGTGACCCCAGTACTGACTCAGGTAAATACATACCTATTATCCTTGGTAGTCTTTTCATCAAATCCATGGACTGTATCATCATAAACCAGGACATTAAAAATATGATCAAGGTCAACCCACAGCAGTTCAGATTTGGTAAGGGTAGGTCATTCCTGCTAACTCTTGTGTACTTCTTTGAAAATGTCACTCATTTGTTAGACAGTGGTTGCACTGTTTACATTGCCTTCTTGGATCTAGCAAAGGCATATGACAATATATGATGGGATTGTTTCTAAGCTAATGGTCTTAAACAGTGATCTCCATGTGGTACGATGGACTGCAAACTGGGTGAAGAACAGAATGTATGCTGCCAGGGTCAATGATGCCTTTTCGGTTAAGGAAAAGATAACCAGTGGCATTCCCCAGCATTCTGTAATAGGCCCCTTCTTTTTTGGTATTCATTTCTCTTATTTAAACACTGACAACAAGGATCTCTGCCTGACTAAGTCCACTGATGACTGTAAGCTGAGTATAGTTGCTAAATCAACCAAAGATCCTAACCCCCTTTAAATGCAGCTAACCCACATTAAATCCTGCTGCACTGAAAAAGGGCTGCACCTAAATTCTAAGAAATACGGTATCATCTCATTCATAAAACAGCAAATTCCTACCACCTACTATATAAATGATACCTCAGCCTTCATTAAGTCTATGATCAGTGACTTAGGTACCTAGGTGAATGGCTCCCCCTCCTTTAATCACTATGTCTCACAATTAATCACAAAGGACATATCATCTAAAGTCAAGGAATTTATTTTTCCACCTTTTCTGCCCTGGTTATACCCATTATAGAATATAATGTACCCTTTGGCATGTATCTCATTAGACCCAACCATTTAAAAACTCAAAAAAAAAAATCTTGGCTTTCTAACAAAAATGATATCAGGCTTCAAAAATCTTAAGTTATCAGGAAAAGCTGGAATCACTGTCCCTGTACTCTGTCTTGTATAGACTCTTGAGGGGAGACCTGTGCCTGGCTTCCCATGCCTTGAGGGGACCCCTATTATCTAAGACCTCCACATTCTCAATGTATCAAATAGTGTAGCAAACACTAGAACAACAGATCTCAGTTTATATCAGGTAATAAACAAAACTAAATGTACAGATAAGTTCATTACCCAGGGCTCCTCCTTGCTCTGCAACAGACTCCCATTGCATGTCAAGCAATGAGATTCCATGCTGGCCTTCAAACATAACTTAGACAAACTGACTGGTGGCCTAAAATATACTCTGGGATTTAAAGGCCTTATATTTCTTGAAAAGGTTGGTAGAGTCTAGAGTGTGGCTATTGACATAGCACACATGGCCTCTGGTCAAATAGCATCATATCCTATGATCTTGTATCAATACATTATATTAAATACTCTGTTTAGCTACTTAGCATTCAATGAATAGGAAACTGCATAGCAGATTTTAATTAACATTGCAGAAGAGTTGTTACAGTTCTTAACATGATCTCATACAGAATCATAGGTCATAAGAGCCGTGAAGTAAGGATAAAGGGATCTGTTACCTTACAGGGCCCTAGTTTTAGAACTAAGTGGTATGGCACCACAAAGGAGAACACCCTACCTTACAGGGCCCTAGTTTTAGAACTAAGTGGTATGGCATCACAAAGGGGGAAACCCAAAGGAGAAGGATGGACCAATGTAGCACCCCTCCTAGGTCTGTGTTGCCCCACTAGGTGGTAAATTAATTATATTAAAAAAATTCAGCAAGGCAGCAGGAAGTGCTTTGTACTCAATACAATGAATTTGAGGGAGGGACACTAGTGGAGTACCAGTCCCTGGAAAAGAATGCTGATCTAAAGATTAGTCATAATCTTTCCTGTGCATTTGAAAATAAGTTAATTATGTGGCTGAGTGCATAGGATCATAGGAGGTTACTAGGCTAATGACCCTGGGGCCTTTACAATCCTAGCCAAGAGTTTATCCCCAAAAATGAATCCGCAGTTAGCACCTGTTGCCTCTGTCACTGAGGGATGAAAGGTGGAACCCCTCTGAAAGAATCTGTGGTTTCCCATCCACTCATCAAGGTTGTGCTTGAAGAGGATCAGAGAGGTACTCTGTTTGACATGTATGGGACGTCTATTTCGGAGATAGGGCAGCTTCTGGGAGACAAACCTGTCTCTCCAGCATGTTGCATATTAGATTTAGGCCTACTGAGTGAGTAATGCACGAGGAGTTAGACTTATGGATATGGAGCATCTCTAGTAGGGCAGGGTCCGATATTGCCTTGTAGGCGAGACACAGATCACCTCTGAGCAATCTGTATGTTACCGAGTAGAGTGATAGTGATTTGAGCCTGTCCGCATAGGACAGATGTTGGAGGCCATAGATTCTCTTTGTGAGGTATTTCTGTGGCTTTTCCAGTTGGTGCATGTGTTTGGAGAGGTACATACCAAACAGGGCATTATACTCAATTATAGGCCTAATGAGGGAGGAGTACAGAGAGGTAATAACCTCTTTTTTTCTGGATACAATCCCTTTACTTATGAGATGAACCAAGTAAAAGGCTTTTCTAACCACCACCGCCACAAGATGGTCGAATGTGAGATTGTTGTCAACCTGAGTACCCAGGTGTCTCACCGCAGACTGTGTACGTACTGACTTTCTCTCATCCAAGGCCTTGGTGACAGTCTCAAAGAAGTCAACCAGGTTCAATATGCAAGATCTGCCCCAAATGAATCCGAATTGGGTGGGGTCAAGTGCTTGGAAATTGCCTATGTCCTTGTTTATAAGATTCATAATAATATGTTCCATGGTTTTACAGATCAGACTTGTCAAGCTAATGGCACAATAGTTTCCTGGGTCAGTAGTGGCACCACCTTTGTGCAAGGGGATGACAATGGCAGTTCTCCACTCAACCTATCTTGTCCCTGGAGGAGTGGTTCCAGCCCAGAAGTTAGTAGTTTATTGGCCATTTTAGGCTAATTTCTATCTCTTTAATTTCCCTACTATAAAAACCGCATTTGCATGGTTTTGCGCACTGGGCAGTGCCGGTTAGCTACAGTTAAATTATTCCCAGCTCCACTAAGTCTCCTCTTCAGTTTTTCCCTTGAAACTAGTCTAACTCTCAGCCTAAGCACTCAAAAAGCATCTTACAGCCCAGCACTTGCTCAGACCTAATAGCAAGCACTAATATACCCTGACACTGATTGCCCAGCAGGGCAAGGCTCTTTGTTCACCCCTCACCAACCAAGTGACTTGGTACTATTCAGGCATGACCAAAGGGCAACTTCAGGTGCACTCTCCAGTCCAGCTGGTGAATCTGGGTATTCTGAGGCAATGTTACAACTGCCTCATGTACACAGACAACCCTCTCCTTCTACCACAAAACACTAACATATGCGAGAGATGCAATTATACAGCCAAACTGGAAGCTAAGCTGTCTCCACCCAAGACTGGAACAGACAGTCAAGAGGAGAAGGTTAACACTTCTGTTGCACCACAACTCCAGCCGTATACAGACCTACTAAAACAGCACTGGCAAATAATACACATAAATACACAAAATCATACTTGGAGGCTCTAAATAAAAACCTGCAAAAGCATCAGAGACCTCCAAAGCAGACACCCAAACAACCTGCACTTCCCATCACAAACCAGACAACACATAAAACACAAAATCAGTGTGCCACACAATCACAGCCCTTAAGGTGAAATAACATACCTAACACACTAGTAATAGGTGACTCTATAGTCAGGCACACTGACGTCCCACTCACTAGGCTGGACAAGCAGAAGGTTACTGTTAGCTGCCTGTTGGGAGCCAGAATCAGCCACATAACATAAGCACTCAGGTCACTCCAGAACAAATACAAATGTGACTGTCATTGTTCATGTTGGTGTGAATGACCTGAGACATATCTCCCTGGACTACATGAAAAGAGACATGGAAGAGCTCTCTGATCATGTAGCCCAGGCTGGTATGACCCTGACCCTGAGTAGCATCCTGCCCTCACCAAGAATGATACCTCAGTATAAAGAATAAATTATCAATTTCAACAATTGACTAAGCTTCTGGTGTCATTCAAAGGGGATCCAGTGTTTGTCAGCCTGGGACGACAAGCTGCGTTGCTTCACAAGAGACGGCTTGCACCTGTCACCCCTAGGCTTTCGAATACTGGCTAAGGCTCTTGCTGCCCCCATAGTGCCTTTTTTAGGCAAGGCTCAAAAGTCAAACCCACCTCATAAACAGCACAATTAACAAAAAACTGAGGGTTATGCTACTCAACGTCAGGAGTTTAAATCTCAAAATGCACGTGCTCGAAGCACTCTTCAGTATGGAGAACGTTGACATCTGTGCAGTAACTGAAACCTGGTTCAAGGCTCCAGAGAGCACCCCAGCACTACCGGGCAACAACTCATACCACATGTTTTGGCCACAGAACAAGGACCGAAACACAAAAGGAGGGGGTGTAACCATATTCATCAAGGATGCCTACACCTCCAGGTTAGTGGCGCAGCATGATACCTCTGAGATCATCCATGTGCAACTAACATCGGGGAAATCTGCAATGCAAATTGTTGCCTGCTACAGATCACCCTCCATGACCCAGGACCACCACTCCACCTTTCTGGAGACACTGGAAAACCTGAAGGTCCTACCAAACACCCTGATATTGGGCGATTTCAATTACCCTACCATTCACTGGGAAAACTACTCGAGTACAAATTCCCAGGCCCAGCGCTTCCTGGAATTCATAAACTCAAATGCCCTGGATCAGCTGGTAAACTTCCCTACCAGAGGTGAAAACATATTGGACCTGGTCATCACCAACATGGGCGACAGGTGTTCCACACTGGAGGTCAACCCATCACTGGTTAGATCAGACCATAAACTAATCACTCTGGATGTCCACACCCCACCACCACCCCAACTAAGGAAACCACAGTAAAAAACTTTTCTAAAGCAAACTTCACCTTACTTAAGACAGAGGTGGTAAGTTTCACAGCCCCTACACTAAAGGATAATGCTGCCCAAGATGCAGAAACCTTTACAAATGCACTCTATGAGCACCTACAAGGATGCATGGATCGTGCCATCCCTAGCAAAACCAAGACTCACTCCTCTAAGAGAAGGAAACTAGTTTGGTGGACCCCTGCAATAAACAGGCTATACAATAGAAGGAAGAAATTGGTTCAGAAATAAAGCTAATCCCAAGAAGGAAAGACATCCCTGATCAGTATCAGTAAGAAATTGAGGTCCCTCATGAAATCATCCAAGGCTAACTTTGAAAGAAAAATAGCCAAGGATTCAAAAGATAACCACAAAGCCTTCTTTAGCTATGTTAAGAATCTAAGTGGCAACTCACAGATATGCACTGAACTAGTGCAAAATAGCACAAAATATACTGAACCTACTGATATTGCCAACATCCTGGCAGATAGATTCAGTGCAAACTTCACCCCCCTCTCACCCCCAAAAGGGCCCTCAACAATACCGGAAAAGTGTAGTGTCCCAAAAATCATAGACGCACAGGTGAAAACAGCCCTTTCAAAAGCCAAAAACACAGCATCACTGGGACCAGATGGTGGCCTAGGCTGCGTCTTGCACGAACTACAGAACGAACTAACCCCCCACCTAAACACGCTTTTCAACCTCAGCCTCTTCACCAGTTACGTGCCCATAGAATGGTGCACAGCAATGGTTATTCCTCTTCACAAAGGAGGGACCACAACTGACCCTGGTAACTATTGCCACATAAGCCTGACTAGCCTGATCTGCAAGGCTATGGAGCGCATCATGGAACTCATTAACAAAGACATTTGGAACCTCCAAACACTTGACCCAACCCAGTTCGGCTTTGTTAAGGGCAGATCATGCCTACTAAACCTGGTTGACTTCTTCGAGACAGTCACCAAGGCCATATACGAGGGAAAGGTGGTTCACACAGCCTACCCTGACCTCGCCAAGACTTTCGACACCATTCCCCACTCAGGTATTACAGAAAAACTCACCAGCCTGAACATAAACCCCTACGTCACAAGATGAGTTGCCAACTGGTTTACAGACAGAACTCGCACGGTAAGAATAGAGGGCTCCAGGTCCGACCCTAAACCAGTCACAAATGGTGTCCCACAAGGCTCAGTCCTGGGACCCCTACTGTTTGGCATATACTTCTCAGAAGTACAGGTAAACACAGGAGGACTATGGCTAACCAAGTTCACCAATGACTGCAAACTGGGAGCCATAATTGACTCTCCGGCTGACATGGACATCCTCCAAAAGGGCCTTACTGAGACGGACACCTGGTGTCAAAGTCATGGCCTCAAGCTAAATGCCAAAAAAATGCATAGTCATCCCATTTGGGAAAAACAAAACACCCACGAGTTACCACATAGTTGACAGCCCCCTTAATACAGAAGAGGTAATAAGAGATCTGGGGACCCAGGAAGATAGTAATCTCTCCTTTGATATATATATATTGCCAAAGTAGTTAGGAAATCCTTCTATGTGGCCCATCTAAATACTAAAGAGTTCACATCTAGAAATAAAGAGGTTATAGTGCCCCTCTACTCATCACTCATTAGACCCATCATAGAGTACAATGCCCCATTTGGGATGTACCTCACAAGACACTTCCAACAGCTGGAAAGACCACAAAAGTACCTCACCAAGAGGATTACTGGTCTCAAACATATGTCCTATGCATCCCGACTGAAAACACTCCAGCTGTACTCAGTGGCATATCGCTTACTCAGAGGTGATCTCTGCCTGACTTACAAAGCCATGTCCAACTCAGAATTGATGGACATGCTCCAACTAAAGAAATCCAAGTCACTGCGAGCCACACGTTCTAGTGAGCTAAACCTCACCACAACAATAAATAGAACATGCTGGAGGGATAGATTCCTGTCACAGAGACTCCCCATGCTTTGGAACAATACTCCAAATTACATCAGGCAGAGCCCCTCACTAACACTCTTCAAGAGAAACCTTGACGAGTGGATGGGTAACAGAAAATACATCCCTGGGATCACTTCATTGGCTCCTCTTGACAGAGGCTCAGTTAATTAATCAATGGGGCAGCAAAAGCTGATACACTCTGGCTAGGCTTATAAATGCCCTCAGGCAGATAGCCTAGTACCTACCTATGAACACAAGCCTGTAATTAGGCTGTGGTTGAATAGGGTGCTCAATGGTGAAGCTAGATCTTGCTGGAGATGGTGCAGAATACAGCCTGGGATACTATCAGGTCCCATGGAAGCTGTGTTCTTTGCCTTGAATAGGCCTTTAACACTTGATTTACAGAGATGTGAGGTGTGGGACAAGTATTGGGGATGTTGAATGGACCTTTGGGAGGGGTGGGGGGTGAAGTTTGTGCTGAACCGATCAGCTAGCAGGTTGGCTAAGTCAACAGGATCAGTGTAAGTGGTACCATTAAGTACTAATTTGGAACAAACCTGGGCTTTGCCATGGAGGTTCTTGGCATAACTGAAGAAGGACTTGTGGTTTCCCTTTGTTTCGGGGTCTATTTTCAACTCATAATTGGCTTTGGTGGTTTTCACTAGTGATCTAATTTGCTTGTTGAGGCTGAGGAGGGAGTTTTTCCAATTTGGAATTTGTTCCGTTTTTACCCTTGGACAACAGTTTCTTCTTTTTGTTGTAAAGCCTGTTGATAGAGGATGTTCATCAGACAGGTTTGTGTTTCCTTGAGGAGCAGGTTTTATTTCTGTTGAGTATGGCTGAGTCCATGCATTTGTACAGGTGCTTGTATACTGCATTGGCGTACTGTTCAGCATATTTGTCTGCATCCTCGGGGGGGGGGGGGCGGCGGTGTGAAGCTACTGATACCCTCCCTTAGGACGTTGTAGTTAGCTTTTGAGAAGTTTTTTTAGTCTGGTTATGGCTGGGGAGGGGTTGGGTGGGATAGAAACTTCAAATGAGATAGACCAATGATCTGATCTCACCAGGAAATAACATACTATGGGAGTGGTGCAGCGGCCACCCATGTTGGTGAGAACCAAGTCCACAATGTTATGTCCCCTTGTGGGGGATGAGACGAGCTGGTCTAGTGCATTAGAATTGATGAAGTCAAGGAATCATTGGGTGGGTGCATTAGTGCCAGAATAGTTCACCCAGTCTATGGTGGGGTAGTTGAAGTCACCAAGGATCAGGGTGTTAGGGGGTACCTTGATGGAGTCAAGTAGGTCCAGGTAGGAGGAGTGGGTGTCCTGAGTCATGAAGGTGGGATTCTATAGCTGGCTATAGCTTAGATGGGTGTCTTGCCAACTGTCAGTTGCACCTGGAGTAATTCCAGTGAATCATGCTAGCAAACCAGTCTGGAGGTGTGCCTGTCCTTAATGAAGGTAGAGACTCCACCACCCTTAGTCTTTCTGACCTCATTTTGGGGTTGGACAGTGTGGAATGAGGTATAGCCTGGTAAGGCAGGGGTGCTCTCCGCAGCTCGGAACCAAGTTTCCATAACCGCACAGACATCGGCATCTTCTAGTGTGAGGAGAGCCTCCAGTGAGTGCATTTTCAGCTTAAGGCTCCTAACGTTAAGCAGCATGACCTTCAATTTCTTTTTGACAGATCTTTTATGTTGGAAGATTTGTCTTTGGGGCATAGCCTGAAAAAGACACAATGGGGGTGGCAAGACCCTTGGCTAAGATCCAGAAACCCAGGGGTGACAGGTGGACGCCATCTCTGGCAAAGCATCCAAGGCCTGTCAACCATGTCATCCCAGGCAGGCAGATACTAGATCCCCCTTGAAAAGGCACTAGAAACTAAGCCAATTGTTAAAGTCAATTATTTTCTGTTGGTATTGTGTTATCATTCTTGGTGAAGGTAGGATGCTGCTTAGGGCTAGGGTACCTGCCTGGGACACACAGTCTGAGAACACAATCATGTCTCTCTTCATATAGTCCAGGGAGATATGTCTCAAGTCATTCACACCAACATGGACAATGACAGAGTCATACTTGTACCTGTTGAGGAGAGACTTAAGTGCATGCTTGTGGTGGATTCTGGCACCTAACAGACAGCTGACTGTGACCTTCTCCTTGTTGAGCCTGGTGAGGGAGACATCAGTATGTCTCACTATTGAGTCACCAATGACTGGTATGTTTGGTTTATTGTTATGCCTTATGGGCGGCATTGGTTTATTGTTATGCCTAATGGGCTGTGTTTGTGAGACACTGATGTGCTGTCTACTGTGTGTGATGTGATTGGTGTTGTGTGTGAAATGTTTGTGAGTGTGTTTTGGGGGTCTCTGTTGTTTAGGTAAGTTTTTATTAAGGACTCCTGCATAGTTGGGCGTGTGTTGTGCTTGGCTGTGTGATGTGGATGGTGTGGTATTTGTGCCGGCAAACTCCTCTTTGTCAGGAGTGCTGACTGTGGTGCAAGAGAGCATGGATTCCAGCTAACTGACGTAGATGCATTTCTCACAAGAAGAAGAATTATGTGCTAGGAGAAGAGGACTGTCAGTGATCATGAGGCAGTTGCTACACTGTCTCAGTATGCCCATGTCGACCAGGCTGGCAGGAGAAACTGATGGGAATTGCCCAGACATACTGTTCTGAATACTTGGCGAACTTACAGACAGCAGGATTTGATAAGGGTTTGTCTACAAGAGTGTAGACCACAAAAACCCTAAATATAAAATAAATGACCTGAAGCACAAGTGCTAAAACCAAAACTGAGATGCTTAGAACAGCAGACAAATTTAATCAGGCTACTAACAAGCAGTAATAAATGCAGAATAAGATCACGTGAACACTTAAGAGCACACAGAACAGCAAAATAAGGTAATAAAGTAGGTAGAACACAGTTACAGTAAGAGCAGCTGAATAAAGTATAATTTTATTTTTTTGTTAAATGGAGAGGGAGGAGACAGCGCAAGATTAAGAGAGTATGGGGGGTTGTCATTCCCAAATGCTCTCTCTGTACATAGTACATAAAGCTGATGAGATGGGACTGATAGGAGTGTCTGAAATCAAAGAAGCAAGGGGGTGGGGGGGTGGGGGTGGCAGTCCTTCCCAAATGATCTCACTGAACTCAGTTGAATGAGCAAATGAGATGGGTCCAGGAGAAGTGTCCAGATAAATTTACAGCAGGAGCGGGCAATTCCAAAGCAAACTGCAGAGAGAGAGAGAGACCACAATATAACTATCACTGAAACAATGCAAGTGCAAAAAAAGTATACTTACATCAGCTTGTATGTCCAGATGATTGCAGATCAGTCACAGCCAGCCAAACAGCTGTGATATTCAGCACAAATGAATGCAACAATGTTTAAAGTGGACGTTCTTCATACATACACACACACACAGACACACACACCTGTACCAATGTATTCTAGTGCACCATTGACTCCTCTCCTGTAAATATAAATTACATATTTGTTGACGAGCTAAAGGCACTTAAATCTTTTCTGTAATAATCAGGAAAAAGTTTTTAATGGACAGGAGTCCTGACACCCCCACACACACACACACACACACTCATATATAGCATCTGTCCCCAGATTCATGAAAGCTCCCTACCAGGCAGCAATAACCACTATCTGTTTAATTATTACTCTTATTTCCATTGTCAAAAAATCAAATATGAACAAACATGAAAACAAACCCCAGTGACAGGACATTGGGATGTCTGACTCTGGGTAAAGCACTAGACTATGAGAAAATAAAACAGTTCTAAAAATCCAAAAATAACGTGAGTAAATGATAGCAGTGCATATCTTAAATCAGATAATATGGGACTGTAAGGAAGCGATAATCAGAATTCCGCAGAGTGCTGCTGTTTGTTTGTCTTCACTGGGTGGCCCTGACACAAAGTCGTACCACTATTTTCCGTCCTAACTTTACAAGAGTGCACCATGCCAGTGTCAGGAGATAACAAGAAATGTAGCTTTTTATGTGGGTATCAACAAATTATCATGCCTATACTAAGAAATTTTTGTGCAATATCACATTTCCAAATATGGAGAGCAGCCACAGTATTAAAATCTGGTTGTATCGCCTATTTTTTTTATATTCTAGAAGGAACAGCACTCTTCCTTTAAACATTCCAGCATGAGTGCTCTTATTACAGTCTCAGTAGCACTTAGGCTGCATGTAACTTGTTTTACAGACTGCTTCTTTTAAACACACTGGTAGTAAAGAACTCCTGCAGGTTGCATAGAACCACATGAAAAATTATGTAATTCACCACCTCACAGAAAGCTACAGCCAGTTTCTTTGATGAAGGCAAAATAATACAATAACAGAAATGAAAGAATCAAGTCCCAATATCAACTAGATTTTCAGCCTCCTTAGGTTCAACTACTGCATTCCTGTTTGATACCAGTTAGCTTTCCATGTTTACCAAATGCACACATCATTAGAACATCTCCACCAGCACTACCTGAACCTTAATTTTATGCACCTTTTCAAACAGGCCTTAGGTCATCTCCCATCCATCAGTTGCCTTGCAACTAAAGTATAAATGGCTGTGAAGTCTGCAAATATAAAAAAATGCTCAATGTAAATTACATCCCACCCACCAATATCATTTGCGTTGTTTCATATGTAAAAGTTGGCAGACTCTTTCAAAATAATTTGAATTTACTTCTTGTGATATTTAAACTTTAATACTGTTATAGATCTATTTAATGTATTTGTTTTACAGGCTGCAGCACTGATCTCCATGGGTCATTTTCAGACTCTGCTTGGATTATTGGTTACACTCTGCAAAGCTGTGAAAAATTAAACTTATTTGTTGGCATATGCAAATTATTTGCTTAAAAATCACTGATTAGACCTAAAACATCACCTGCCTTTACCAGGATTATTTGGCTATCCATATGATGTAAGTGTTGTACTTATGTGACTCCCAGTCCAGTTGATTTACCTTCTTCAACACCTATAATCGGCAGTTGTATTGCACATGGACAACGAAACATACTGATATAATCCCACCAGCAGGTGTCAGCAATGATGGGTCTTTTTATGCAAATTCCCCACCACCCCCAACTATGAACCATAAAAACTGACATCTACTTATTGTCATGGTTACCATAGTAGAAATGTGCAGGCCTTGAAAAGGCTTCCTACCCTTCCCCCACATGCATCTCTACTCAATTATCCACCACTTAAGGTTTTTAATATTCTCCTGCAGCATTGCTGCAGTTAACAATAAAGCACTAGCAAGTTCATTACAGAAGGCAATAATTTAAATGTGAGTAAATAAAACGTATGGCTTATAACAAAGTAGTTTATATCCAGAAGACAATCAAATTCTTATTAAGATGGGGAATGTACTGTAATGATTATCATTAGTATAGTAAATGTAAAAATGTATTTCTTTCTGCTGTTCCTCAAAACAGTATATTAATGTATAGACTACATTATTCCAGGAGCTGAAAAAATGTCATTTTAACCCAAATAAGTAATGAACAGTATACCAAAATTAGAAGCTGAACAGAAGAAAAGCAGAGAACACATCAGCCTGCAACTACTGTAACTCTGAATTCTTCCTTTGAACTATTAAATACAAACTCACCTGATGCCCTAAACTGCCATGTTCCACCACCTATACAGTAAGCTAACACTAGATAACAACATTTTCATGTAGCCCATACCTCTCAACTGTCCAGATTTTCATAGAATGTCCAGATTTTTGGCTCAGTAATTTTGGTTTGTTCCACATAAAATTTGTTTTTTTCTGACAAATCACTGGGATGATCTGAGGATTGAAGTCACTAAATAGTGATATACATTTGAGTTTTAGACTTCACATCCTTCAGAAAATGTATGTTAAAACAAATCATGCTACTCTTGCAGCTTTCTAAGTTTATAAGAGCAATATTTAAAAAGTGTCCCTATTTTTGGGCCTTTGTCCCTCTGTTTTGTCAGGCTTTGTCCAGATTTCTTGTATTCAGAGGTTGAGAGGTATGCATTATACTGAACAAAGTAACTGCAAAATCTTATTAACAGGACAGTGCCACAATTTGAAAACATTGTGTTGTCAGTCTTACAAGGACAACTAGCTGATTGTTGCCATTTGTCTTTTCGGCTTTTCCCGGTTAGGGGTCGCCACATCCGCTAATGATTGGCAGTTGATTTTTATGGTGCCGAGTTGCCAGCCCAACGCCCAACCTTCAGCAAAGGCACGCCCATTCACGCATGTTTTTCGGAGGCCACTCGACCCCGGGGAGAACATGCAGACTCCACACAGAAGGCACTCCAGCCGAGAATCGAACAGGAGAACCTCTTGCTGTGAGGCAACAACGCTACCGCTAACTGATAAATAAAGCAAATTAAAATTCTGAATTATGAAAAACAAAATAAAATAAAACCTGTTCCTTGAACAGTCACTGACCAAAGAATATCTAATTCATAGAGAAAATGAATAATCTGTAGGAAAATAAGTTTATTTCTATTTAGATAAAACCAGTCTGAAAAGATTTAAGAGTACAAACTAAAGGTAATGCTCTAGAATCAATATGGCATTGTATGTGCAAGTGTTACCTGCCACATTCTGAACACAGGTTCCTTAGTGTATACTAGGCTAACAACCACTAGGACCCTTATAAGCCTAGCCATGTAACACAAATGCAGCCTACAAATTTTATTTATATAAGGGGTGATTTACTGATTGCCTCTGTCCATGAGAAGCATAGGTGCCAGACAAGGGGCAAATTTCCAATTACCTGTCCATTGGTCCAAGTTGCACTTAAACAGGAATAGGGAGGAAGTCTGCTTCAAATGGATGGGGAGCCTATTCCAGAGAATGGGAATTCTCTGAGAAACATATCTGTCTCTCCATATCCTATTTATGTCGCAAGCAAAATTTAGGTCTTTTAATCTAGTAGTACTGTTGCTGTTTGTTTTGCAGATGTGCAATAGATTCATAAAAATATCTTTTAGCTCATAAAAACAATGTGTTAAATCATAAAGTGGTGCAAATCAGGGCAAATATAAGTTAAGCATGTATGCGAGATTTGAAGCTGTGAGATAGTGTTACAGTTACTAAAGCTGCCAAGTGAACCACAAACCATTGTGAATCAGTGTTATACAAAGTCATCATACACATAAGCAATAAAGTAATGGGACAAGCAGATCAGTGCTCAGTTCCAGTAAACAAGCATATATAAAGTAAATAAAGACATTATCAGAAACTGTAAAATATGTATAATAAACATTTATACTTATGACAGTATACATGTAAAAATAATTTCTGAAAGGTATTATACTGTTTACATTAACAAAATAGAATATGCAATGTGAAAATTAAATTTAATAACAAGTAGCACATAGAAATACCAAAATATGTTTTCAATATGCACAGTTGAAATGCATGGTACTTGTAAGAATGCTATGTACACAATACAGACACTGTAGGCAAGCTTCTATCATTTATAATGCATTTATTCAGACTGCTTTATAGATGGAATTTATACTGCATGCCATGCATGCAATTGCCTTAGCTAAGTATTGGTATATTTAAAGCTAAACACCACGTAAAATACATATACATATACATCTTCGAGTGTGTGAGTAAGAGAGCGAGATATGTGTTTGTGTCTGCATGCTTGTGATATATGATGTCACACATATGAGTCTGCATGTCCCCGTGTTCACATGGGTTTCCTGTGGGTGCTCTGGTTTCCTCCCTCATTCCAAAGACATACAGTAGGTGGATTAGACACCAAATACGTAGCATGGAAGAACAGTTGCAGCAGGGCTAACCACACAATGGTGTGAACCTTGGCTCTGGATGATTGTCACTGCTTAAGTGACATCCCGACCCCATGTGTAGAAATCGAAAAAAGGGGTTGCGGATGGATGGATACATAGTAAATTAAACTGACCTTAAGGAAGAATAAGTCAAGTTAAATTTACTAACACTCTACTTTAGGCATGTTATGGGTTTTTATATCAAATCAACATTTTCTTCCTATTCAAAAAAAAACTTTTAATAAATGCAAAGTATAGCGGCGTAACTCCTACTTATCTGCAATAGTAGATGTTTGAATTTCATGCTGCCTCAGTGACATATAGGTTCTGTGCCTGCATAAACACCTACGTTGGCAGCTTTCAAGATCTCAGAATACCCTCCTCTGAGTCTCATTAACAGGGGACTCACTAAGCTCCTCCCATTAGGAAAAGCCTAATCCTGTCACAGAAAATCAAACATTTAGCCTTTTAATTCTAAGTAGGATAAACCAAGAAGGACCAGAAGCAAGAATAACCTGAAACCAACCAATGTGCAGCCATAAAACACCAACACAAATAACCAAAGCCAACCAGCAACACAACAAGGTTGAATACTGTTGAAGTATATACAAAATAAGGAGACAGTAAGTGGGTTCTGAAACTGAGGCAGTATGAAATTCCCACATCTACTGTTACAGGTAAGTAGGGCTTACGTAACTGTACTATGTTCATCATTTACACTGCTTCATTTGCAAATGGGTAGATTCCCAAAACTTACCCTACCTGGGAGAAGGAAGAATAAGAATTCAGGAGCCCCTAGAGAATGCTCCTTGCAAATCCTGCCCTAGAACTTGAGAAAGAATTCCATTTGTAGTGCTTTGTAAAGATGTGAACAAAGGATCAGTTGTCTGCTAGAATATTTCTAGTGTCCACTCCTTTCCAGTCTGCCACAGAAGAGGATAAGGCTGTGGTGGAATGTGCCTTAATCTTACCTGGAATAGATTTACTATGGTTGGAGTAACAAAAACAATAGTATAAGACAACTATTGAACAATAGTTTGCCTAACGACAGGTTGACCCTTTTTAGTCCCAGAATAGGAAATAAAGAGCTGTTCAGCTTTCCTGAAGGGCTTAGTTCTGTTAAGGTAGTACCTGAGCTGCCTGTGCACATCCAAAGTGTGCAGAATATTCCCTGCCTTGTTTTTAGGTTCCAGAGGGAAAACTGGGAGATTGATAGCTTCATTCAGGGTAAATTCAAAAATAACTTTTTGCATGAAAGTAGGATTAGTGCAAAGAACAACCCTGACTTGTAGAAAATCAGAGAAGATTGTCCCACCATGAGAGTTGCAACTCGGAGATTTGCCTTGCAGATGTCAGAGCAATAAACAAAGCAGTTTTCAAAGTGATGAACCTCAAATTCACCTGAAAGGCAGTTTCAAAGGAGATAAGGTCAATTTTTCAAGAATAAAGTTGAGATCCCAAGGAGAAGAAATTTTCTTCCAATGGGGTCTCATGCAACACTCCTTTCATAAACTGTTTGACCACAAAAAGAGAAAGAGGGGGATCCATGGGCAGAAAAGCTGAGATGGCTGTGAGATGCACTTTGATAGATGCTTAAGATAAGCCATCGTTCATTAGCTCACACAAATATTTCAAAACAGAGGGGTGGGCTCTACACTGGGCATTCTGATATTGGTTAGGCTCCACCTGAAAACCTCTTTCACTGATAAATATAAATTTTTTCTAGTTGCAGGTTTTCTTGCCTCCTTCAATACCTGCTGTACATCCTCATGGAGCAAAGTGGCTAAAAGGTATCAAGATAGAATCATCCAGGCTGTCAGTAACAATTTGTCTAAGTTGGGATGCACCAGTCACCCCTGACACTGTATGAGCAGATCAAAAGTGTGAGAAAGCTTGTCTTAATTGCCCTTGACTAATTCCATTAAAAGGGAGAAACAACTTGGCATGGACCAAAAGGGAGTCACCACAATGATATTTGGTAATCCTTTCTGAATCTTCAGAAGCACCTTGGGTATCGATGGAAAGGGAGGAGAGGAATTAGGGAAGTTTCCTGTCCAAGGGAATGAGAATGGTCCTGCCCTCCATGCATGGCTGCAAGGATGTCTCACACAGAATTTCTCCAACTGTTTGTTTTGAAAGGAAGAGAAAATATTTATTTGAAGTGTTTCCCCACATCTGGACCAGCCTGAGGCAGACTTCCTCCCATGCAGGATCTGCTTAGTCTATCTGCCACTATGTTTTGCTCTGGCAGGATGTATGAGGCCTGAAGCATCAGGGAATGCTGTGAGACTAACTTCTAGGCCATCACTGGTAACTGGCAAAGAGGGTATGCCCTTCTACCCCCCCCTTGCTCATTCAGGTACCACACGACTATGGTGTTGTCTGTGACCAATAAAAGGGGGGCATGGAGACCATAAATGGTGAAGAACTTTTAAAGACTTTAATCACTGCTAACATTTCTTTAACATTTATGTGCTTTGTAGCATCCAAAGAACCCCATTCACTTTGCACTTAACTCCCCATGCAAAATCTGATAACTCTGTCTGGACCAATTGAACTGAGGTTTCAAGAGAGAACAGTAGGTCTGGATTGAGAGACATCTGATCCCTGCACCACAGTAACTCATATTTTGCAAAATCCAGTACAAGTACTTGGAACTCCAAGGAAGGTATGAGCTGGATCCACCATTTATGTTTTTTTTAAGTAGCACTGCATCTTTCTCATGTGGAGTTTGGCCTGTGGTGTCATGAGGACCATTGATGCCATAAGGTCAAGAATTTTGAGAAACTCTCTTGTGGAGGCAGTTTCTTTAAGAAAGACATCCTGAAAATGTTCTGAATAGTCAAGATCCATCAAGTCAGAGGGAAAGAACATCACCCAGAATAACAGAGTGACACTTCTCTATTAAGGGATGACTAACAACAGCAATAATACACAATATAACTATGTTCCCACACAGCAAATAGGATAAACTGCATATAATATAGCAGAAATATTTGAAATTGTGCTAGGCCTTGTTCTACAATCTGCACAGTGTAGTAAACAGCACACACGGTCACAGTACCAAGTAAAATTCACTTGCCCAAATAGTGACCAAAAATCAAATATATGCAATTTAATAAAGCTGGTCAGAGAATGCAGTACATATTATGAAACAGACAAGACCCA